>NC_142365.1:27592500-28192500 GCF_059441175.1 Urocampus carinirostris
ATCATCAGTAGACCTTGGTCTGCTGCTCCAAAGAAGATTTCTCCTTGTGAGGTGGCAATGATCATGAAAACTGTGGGAAATTGTCCTCATACCACTCGACAGGAATGGGTGAATTGAACTTAAGGTATTTCGGATCACAGTCACCAGGAAGACTATTGACAAAGCTCAAAATCCTGCAGTGCCCAAAAGGTACCCCTGCTGTTTGGTTTACTATTTGGTGTAAATTCAACCTGTGATGTGTTAAGGAAGTAAAATGCTGCCAATGACCCCAAAAACACTTTGCTCACCGTCAAGCATGGAGTTTCACATGTCATGTTTTGGGGGTGTTTATCTCCCAAAGGCACAGGGCGACTTCACAATATCAGTGGGAAGATAGAGGGAGTCCTGTACCCTGCTGTTATGAAGGACAACCTCTTCCCCTCTGCCAGGAAGCTGAAAATTGGCCTTTGTTGGGTCTTCCAACATGACAATGACTCAAAGCATACAGCAGAGGCAACCAAGGAGTGGCTCAAGAAGAACCACCACAAGTTCATGGAGTGGCCCAGCCAGTCCCCAGACCTAAATCCAATTGAAAATCTCTGGAAAAAGCTGAGAGTCCGAGTTGGCATGCGACAGCCACCCTACCTTAATGATTTCGATAGGAAAAAAGTGGGCTAAAACACACCCTGGTCTGTGTGCTAACCTTGTGCCTAACTACCACAAACATCAGACTATTTTGTCACCAAATATTACATGCTTTTGGCTAGCGGGATCAAATACTCATTTCCCTCGATGATATACAAATTCATTAAAATATATTATTCAAAGGTATTTTCTGAATTTAAAAAAATGTTTTGTCTCTCCGTGTTAGAATGCATCTATCATTTAAATAATAGAATGATCATGTCTTCATTAGTGGGCAAACCAACAACTCCAGCAAGGGATAAAATACTTTAAACTCTCACTGTATTTGAAAAAAAAAAAAAAATTGCAATACAGAAAATATGATTCCTTTTATGTATAGAATTGTTGCATTGTATCACATTATGCAATCTAAAAATCATGACTGCTTCATCTTGAAAGTGCAATGTAATATCACCAGTATAGATTGTCGGGTTTCCCATAAAAGTTTTCTTTTTTGGCCATTCTCAAAGTTTACCTACACCCACAAATGTAACGCTCCAGATACTCGACTAACTTAAAGGACATTTTTTTTTGGTTTGAACAATTTTATTGACACTATTAACAGCAAATAAACAATGTGAGGTTTGAACAATTTTTCTCGATAATTTTAGCAGCAATTAAGCATATTCACAATTTCGTTATATCTAACAATATGACATTTTAACAATTTTTTCAACATTTTTAACAGCAATTAATGGTTTGAACAAATTCATTGACACTAATAACAGAAAACAATCTTGTCAATCTCAACAGCAATCAAGCACATTCACAATATTATATTTCAATATGACGTTTAACAGCAAACACAATGTGAGGTTTGAACAACCCTTCACTAAAATCTTAATAGCAATCAAGCGTATTCACAATTTCGTTGTATAACATCTTTGTTAGTGTCAATAGATCCGTCCAGGCCAAAGTCGATTGTTTTTGTTCTGAACAAATCCACCGACACCAACAGCAGCAAAACAAATACGACAATCTCAACAGCCATCAAGCATATTCACAATTTTGTTATATCTGACTTAAAGGACATTTACTTTTATAGCTTCTCCAACCAGCTAGCCTGTATTCAACTGTGCTAACATCATTGCACAAGAGTTATAGTATCCTTTGTAAGCCTTCTAAAAAAAATCACAAACACAATGTCTTTGATCTAAAGCTTTGTCGCTTCATAAAGACAACTCGCTCTGATTGACACAAGTCTATGATGAGGCTTGCTCTATTTAAAAAACCGTGAGTGTAGTCAGACTATTTCATTTGTGGCTCAGGGTCTTGTCTTATCACCATGGATGGGAATGCCTGGAAGATGTCTTCGAGTTATTATAATGCCGAATATGGAAGCGAGTCTCATTCGACGAACCAATTGAACATCGAAGGGACTCAGACGCTGTCAGCCTCGGCTATCAACTCGGAAGCTCTTCCATCCGATTCTACCATCTCTCCTGAATATTATTCTCCATGGCCTTATCAGAATCCATGTTTCCAAGGATTTCATGGGCCCGCGTTCTGCTATCAAAATGAAGGGGCGCAGGTTCTGCCGATCGCGATGACAGGCACGCAGTCGGGTGACATGATGGGCTCCCAGCTACAGTACGCCAATCCGATCTTACAGACTTTGCTCCACGACAGCATCCCTCGCAAGCAAAACGAACACAGCCTGATGAGGAACAGGGAAGCTGCCCGGGAATACAGGAGGAGAAAGAAAATTTACATTCAAGATCTGGAGAAACGTGTGGAAAAGCTGGAAATGGAAAATAAGGCCTTGAAGGAAGAAATCAAAATCTGGAAAACGAGTCAACAGAAATGTCAGTAATTCTTTCCTAACGTTGGCTGGCATCCTTTGCAGCATCGAGAATCGGTCTCTGTGAAAATGTCAAATGTATTTTTTGTCAAGATGGCGGGAGACATCGCAAGAGAACATTTTCTGGATGAAATAATTTGGTGACATTTGGATCAGATTTCGGATATCGAACAATCCAAACAGAAATTCCTCATGCGATTGAGAAAAGATCTTACAGCTGACTACATTTGGCTGTTAATGATTTGACATGTTAAGTACTTAGTCTGATATAATATCTTACTGCTGACTACATTGGCTGTTGATTTGACATGTTAAGTACTTAGTCTGATATACAATGTATACAATATCAAGTTTTGTTTAAATACAAATTAAGTTGCACTGTTTGCTATCAGTAAAAAATATAAAATAAAAGTATTGACATGTACTCTTAGAACACTGGAGTGCTGGTTGCTGGAAATGGGCCTGTATACACCTCTATAAATGTTGCATTAAAAACAGATATTTGCTGCTAAAATTGTCATTTACTATGTTAACAATGTAAAGGGTGTATTTCTGATTACTTACATGTTTCGTTCATTAAGAAAAACAGTACTTTTCCTTAAAGTAAGGGCATTTTTAGGGGTCCCCAAACTTTTCAACGGTAGTGAATATATCTCATTCATTGCTTGTTACCTCCTCGACTGTAGTAGAAACTACATTGTGGTAATAGAATAAAAGTGTTTTGAGAGTAAACATTTGCACTCGTATAGCCCTGAAGAAAGCTTGTGTTACAGTTTAAACAAAAATATATATCAATGAATGGCGGCACGGCAGCCGAGTGGGTTTCCTCCAGGCACTCCGGTTTCCTCACACATTCCAAAAACATGCATGTGGGATTCATTGGCTGGTCCAAATTTTCCCTGGGTGTGAATGGGCGAGTGAGTTGTCTGTCTCTCTGTGCCCTGCGACTGGCTGGTAACCAGTTCAGGCTTTCCCCTGCCCCCTACCCGAAGACTGCTGGGATGGGCTCCAGCACCCCCGTGACCCTACTGGGGATAAGCGGTGCAGCTAATGGATGGATGGATATCAATGAATTACTTGAGTTTAGTTGACCCAACCTGCTCAGTTACTTTACATTAAAAGAAATGTATCATATTGTTAAGAACCGTATGACAATATATTTTCTTTTTTCTACAAATTGGTTCATTTTGTTAGAAAGACTAAACAAAAATTGTTTCCTTAAAGCAGTGTCTGAAACTCGTGACAACTCTGAAAAGTTGCCTGCCCCATTTTTCCCAACTTGAAACACAATAAGACGACTAAACGGGAAAAAAAATATTGTTGCAAAATATTAGTTATTGATAATCAGAATATATAACAGAACAACACTTTAAAATTAAGTTTATTACAAATCTACTTATAATATTTATTCCATGTATATGACATCACTATTTTTCAACTGCCATCAAGATGTACCTGTATTTACTCATCTTCATTCATGCAACGTTTACGTTGCGTCGTCTGGTACAAGCCACGTCAACTCCTTTTAATGTAAGTACGTTTTGTAGCGTCATAAATGTTGCTTTGATTCTTTCGTCTGGGCTGAAGTTTTGGCTTATCCGTTTTTCTTCTCTGTGCGTCTACTTTGGAAAGGATATGCAAATGCGCGACCTTATAAGGTTCGGGAAAGTCCGGAAGCACGAAGTTATTTGACGCGTGCTTCTGATCGGCTGCCGAGTATGCAAATTGAAATCCGAATAAAGCAAACCTTTGATTTAAAAAAAATAAAATATTTTGCTTATTTTTCCTCTCTCTTGAAAAAGATGTCGGCCACCCGGGGCGGAGACGTTGTGTAAGTTGTACACCCGACGTAAAAGATGCACGCCCTGGGCGTCCGAGCAAACGTTATTTCAAACACTGCTGAAAGCCCCAATGCCTAATATTTGACCACAAAATAGCACTGTGTTGTCTTTTACGAGCGAGGGCCAACGATACACGGCATAGCGTGGTGCCATGATGTCAGAGAAACATGGCGCCGACTGAAGTGGTTTAAATAAAGACAAATTTCTCGACTTCTGACTTTTTAAAAGAAAAAATAACATTGTTATAATAATTCATGTATTTTTGCCTAGTATTCCAGTCAATATTTTTTGTGTTTTTCTACTCGAAAGTTTTTTTGTAGACAACCTTGCAAAACATTTTGAGTTGTTTGGACCACCATCAAATTATTTTACATGTTTTAATTGAAAAATGTGTGGAACTCAGTAAATTTGAATGTTTGTTTAAAATGAAATGTCCCCAAATAAGTTCATGCAATACTTTGTAGTATGTTAGTACTAGATGTCGCTGTATTGTGTAGTGCAACTGAAAATGAAAGCTAAAAAGCACAAGTCCGTAGACTCGAACTAAACTAATATTTTTATAATAGATTTGCCCAGCCAAGTTTTTTGTTTCTTGGGTATACTCTTAGCATCGCAATCGAAACATTAAGTGAGGCTCCTTTAATTTAAACCCCAAATTCCTGCGTTACGAGTATTTAAAAAAAAATGTTTGTGTGATCGTTCATGTATTTTTGCTTACTATATAAATCAATATATGCATATGTATATATTATATTAGTCGTACAGTATCATACACACACACACACACACATATATATATATATATATATATATATATATATATAAGGCGCTGTGGTTAGCGCATGTGCGGCACAGTTCTGAGGTCATGGGTTCAAATCCAGCTACCAACCTTCCTGCATGTTCTCCCCGTGCTTGCGTGGGTTTCCTCCGGGCACTCCGTTTTCCTCCCACATTCCAAAAACATGCATGTCAGGTTACTTGGCCGGTCCAAATTATTCCTAGGTGTGAATGAGTGAGCGAATTGTCTGTCCCTGTGTGCCCTGCGACTGGCTGGCAGCCAGTTCAGGGTGTCCCCTGCCCACTGTCCGGAGATGGCTGGGATGGGCTAAAGCACCCCCGCGACCCTACTGAGGATAAGTGGTGCAGATAATGGATGGTTGGATGAATATATATATATTTAAACGAATAAAGTTTTTATTAACCCCTATGAGGCGCTCCCTTATACAGAATGTCCTGTTAACATTCTGTAACATTTTATCTAGAAAAATCCAAACAATTGGTTGGTTTGATGCACAGCGACCCAGAAAATGGGTCAAATTGACCCAGGGAATGGGTTGGTTCATTTTTGACCCAAGTTAAATTATTTTTGACCTATTATTTGCTCATCACACTTAAAAAAATGACCAAATTACATTGAAAAATTGCCACGTGATATTGTACAGGATATAGTATGGGACCTTTATGTTGTATTGTTTCATCGTATGGAATGGTATTGGAAGGTATCCAACATTATATTAGTCGTACAGTATCATTTTGTATCACATCATATTGTCACAGTCAATTGTACTTATCATTGCATATAATCAATACTAAGTGGAGATGAAAAACACCAGAATGAAGGACAAAGTAAGTGTTGTGTATTGATTACTTGTCGCGCCATGGCAACGTGGATGCAAATATGTGTGTGCATGGCCCACGGGGAGTGTGTGCTCTGTGATCCAGGTAATGTGGGGCAGACCAAGAACAAGGAGGGGGAACACCCGCCATCCATCTTGACTTGATGACACACAAGTATCGATCCGCCTATTTGGCATGGTGCAATCTCGACAGTTCGGAAAAACGTCATGTTGTGATACGATACTGCATTGTTCTGGGTATTTATTGTGTATAACATTTTTATGTATGTACACAATAATCCCTCGCTTTACCGCAATTTACATTGCGTGGTTTTGTTAGTTCACAAATTTTCATCATAAACTGTTCTGCATTTTGATTGACTAAACAGTCGCCTGGCCCTTTTCTGCCTGTGTCTGCCTGTGTGTTAATAACGATGCAGTCTTAAGTTTTACATGGTTCGCCGATGTCTTAACCGCCTGGGTCGTCGGGGCACCACTAAGGATGCATCTCTGGACTGCTTTTTCCACTGTTGACGGTTCCTGGCCTGAGTTTGGGTCATGGCAAAGTTGCTACCAGTCCATTCCTTAATTTTGTCTCCTGCCAGTCTGGCAATATCATCGGCAAAATGGAAGTTAGGGACGTTATGTCCCACAATGCTGACTGCACCTTCATATGGGTCCAGCGCTTCAGTCTTGATGCTCCCCAGGAAGATGTTGAATACAGCCTTGTCTCACATCGAATGAGGTTTGAAACCATGCTCCACTGGTACCCTTGATCATCACAGCAGTGTCGGCCCGGCTGTAAGTGCTTTTTTCGGTCCAGTGTTTTCCTGACATTATTTCCTTTATGGAAACTCCAAATTAATCATGATTTGCACGTACGCAATGTAGTTTTTTTCAGGCTGTTATACGTACATGTACAGCATAGAACGCAACGTTGTTGATACACAGGCAGAAAAGGGGTAAGCCGAATGTTTAGCTAGAATGCAGAACAGAATGTCCGTTCCAAATCTGCAGAACTACGAAAAGTAAACAGCGATATGGCAAGGGATTAGTCTATTCAAAATTGTTGTTACTAATTGTAAAATAGCTTTGGTTATGTCCAAGTAGTCGTGAGTACTGATAACTTCAAATGAGGCTGGCATTGGAACTGATACCCGATAAGGTAAACAGATAGTTGTTGTGCTCATCCATACATATCAAATAAAATCACCACTAATTCAATGTCGTCCTCAAATGTGTGACTATTATGGGCTCTGACATGGGAGCGCTCGGATAATTAGTCGGGGCACGCCATTTGCGATGATCCATCAGGGCCGCTGCCACGCAGACGATGCTGGTGATTTATCATTGTGTGAGAGAAGACATGCTTACTCAAGCACCTTGGGTTCTCCATTCCTGTTTATTGTCCTGTTTCGTGACAGAACAACTTTGCTAGTGTCTCACACGGAAGATTTTTCGGTGGCCGTAAACATGCGTGTAGCCTTTAGAAGGCCACAAACAAATTGACCAACAGTGGGTGCTCTAACTCCAAAAACAAATTGCAATCTAATGTTTGTAACAACATATTTTTTAGCACCTTGTGCTGTGTTACTGCCATGTTACAGCGCTGTTTGGAAAGAAAACTCTTTTAACACTCGTCTTCATTTACTGAATCATTTATTTTACAATGTACAAAAAATATTTTATCTTTCAATGGTAATATGTGCGGCCTATAAACAGGTGTGCCTTGTAGTCCAGTTTTATGTTTTTTTTTTTTATTCCACCTTAACATAGAAAAATGTACCAAATAAGTATATTCTCATCTTGTTTACGACATTACAACAAAATAAAACTTGAGTGTGAGCTGAGTAAAACGAGATGGAACAAAGTATTTGCAGGAACTTGAAACAAAATATCAATATATATTTGAAACAACAAAAAATTAATGAGGACCAGCTAAAATTAGCACTGGGAAGGTTAATATTGTTTTTTTTTACCTGTAAATACACATTTACTACCTTTTACAAAACGTATTTATGAGCAATATTCGACAGCACATGCTATACTAATCACCTAAAAACCCGATGAGTTGTGTTATGTATTTTTGCATATTTCATGACCACTTTTGCTTTTCTTTTGGGTTGGCATTACCGACAGTCAGGCTAGCTTAGCTCTGCTATTGACCATAGAATAAAAGTTAAGCGCAACAATTAGTCCATTTGGCTAACACACAACAGGAAGCCGACATTTCCACACGGGGGCAGATTCACTTTCCCCAACAATTTAACTAAGTGTACTCCTTCGAAAACTGACGAATTAGTGACATTGGAGTCTCTGGGAAGCCTTTTTCTCAAGTCCTTTAGCTTTCTCCTATTGGCCATCTTCTCCCTGCATAATGGCGTGCCGACTCCCACATGGGCGCGTCAAGGAAGCCCCCTGAGCTTCACAATCTCGTAGAAGGGCGTCCCGATGTCTGGGGTACACAAAACGACACTGAGCATGTCTACGTCATCAGGGACTTTCTGCGTCAACAGCGTCTGGATGTGCTGATTATCTTATCAGCTGTACGTCCCGTTCTTGCCGTTCCTGTAAACAACATTTTCCACCAGGGTGCCCTGACCTCGCACCGCAGCCTAGTCAGTGAATATATTTTACATTAAATGCAATTTGTATTCAATCGTATTCAATTTTTTTATAGTCAAATGTATAAAATCCTTCAGTGGGCAACCTAAAGCCTCAGGCCAATACACATATAAGAACAAAAGGGGGTCCACACAGTGTTACTGAGTATAACTGGGGCCCGAAAGCCCAAATAAAAAACACATTAAAAAATGTATTATTTATTTCATCTTAACAAAAAGTATTCGTGTGGACTTGATTTAGTATTACATTTTGGGGTTACATTTTGTCAACATTTTCATAATCTCCTTAAAAAGGACAGTGTGTATTAAACGATTCTTATTTGTAAAAAATGTTTTGTTAAAAAGTATTCAGCTAGCAGTGGCTCAGCTGTCTCTTAGCTGTGCTGTTCCTATAGTATTGTTTGTTATTTTTGTAATATTAAAATGTGCCACAGTCGATTCATAGTCATGATTGTACGATTTCTTCACTTATTACCTCTTCAGTATTTCATTTATAATTCCTTCATTTTTTGGGTTCCCTTCTAGTTCAGTTGTGATTTAGTTTGTAGCCAAAAGTGGCCTTGAACATTTTCACATCAGACTTATCAGAGACAGTTTAAACAAAGGGTTGTTGTGCAGTGGACATTTTCCGTACCACTCAACCTTATTATTTAGCGCTACCTTGTGGTAAAAAAAAAATCGTTATTTGTAAAAAAAACAAAACAAAAAAAAACTGTACTGATTTAAAAAAAACACATACAATAAACAAACTACCATTTAATGTGCATTTTTTAATATACCTGCTTGTTGAGATCTCATCACATCTCATCAGCCGTACCGCTTATCCTCATTAGGGTCGCGGGGGGGCTGGAGCCCATCCCAGCCATCTCGGGGCAGTGGGCAGGGGACACCCTGAACTGGTTGCCAGCCAATCGCAGGGCACACAGGGACAGACAACTCATTCGCTCATTCACACCTAGGGACATTTTGGACCAGCCAATTCACCTGAAATGCATGTTTTTGGAACGTGGGAGGAAACCGGAGTGCCCGGAGGAAACCCACGCAAGCACGAGGAGAACATACAAACTCCGCACAGGAAGTCTGGGCTTGTTGAGATATTTTCATTAAATTAACATATGAGCTCACCTAAAAAAATTATACTTTTTGTCGACTTTTGGTGTCTGTAATTTGTTTTCTTCCATTTGCTTTTTGTTGGAGTTCACTAATGGTCAAATAATTTACACTGTTTTTTAGCACGTTGTTGTGCTTCTGTAGAAAAAAATAAATCGGCGATCACAAAATTTTACAAACAGGGAAAGAGGAAGACAATACAACAAATGCCATTCACGTCAAAGTTTTTGTATACAATCTTGTTGTAACGTCACAAAAAAGCAAAGTAAAGAATCGTATTTTCAAACAACCCCTTGACAAACCCGATATGTCGCCTCGGGCGTTCTGACGAACAGTAAGACGAGCGCAGCAAAATATTTGTTTTTTGTGGAGTAAAGAATAGGAAAATCTGCCGTTGGAAGAGTGAATGCCAAACAGCGTGATTTGAAACAGCAGATGGGAAAACCGTTGAAAACGGAAAAGCTGGACAGATTTATTTGGTGAAAAGTAATACTATGAGTGGCCATTTGAGATGTACATCATACCTTGCTCTCAAATGTAACATCATAGTTTCACACATGCAAAACCATACTCCCATACAGGCACAGTGATGCCCATGCACAAACACTAATATACTTGCATAACCACCACTATACGCATTCACAGATGCTATTATACTCTCATACACACACCTCTATGCTTTCACACACATCCTAGTGTAATCCCTCATAAATACACTACTAAAATTCTCTCACACACACTATTACACTCTCTCAGCTACACTACTATTCTTCCACGCACTACTATAGACTCTTAAACTATTCTGCTCCCCAAAACACACTACTATTCTTTCTCACACACCATTAAATCAGTGTTCTCGTTTGCCCGCGTCCCTGCATCCTAGATGCATCATTTTTGCTGGGGACGCATTGTGTCAAATCAACGTGTGTCCCCGGGACGCAACTTTTTTGACACAAAATTGTTATTATTACGCGATTATCCTTCTTTTTTAACAAAGATTTACCACACTCCAAACTTTTCGTCAGGCAGATCCGCCATTGTTGTTTTGGTCTCGCTGTTCCAGTTTTCTTCTGCTCGCCGATCTCGGCCGCCGAGATCTTGTTGCTTCGAGATTACGTCATTGTTGTGGTGCTTGTCGTCGAGTTAAGGTGAAAATCAACACAAAATTGGTAAATCTTTCAGTGTCAGTAATAAGTCGAAACATACTGGATTGCATAAATCATTTTTCAATACGAACTTTCACAAAAGCACATTGGATCGGCACAACGACAATAGAACCACAAATTAGCTATAGAAATTCTGTTGCTGCAGGAAGAGAGAGGCAAGTATGAACTGATACGACATCAAAAAGAAGACTTGGCCGTGCTTTCACTGCTAAAGATAGTTAAGTGGATGGCATTTCTTCAGTATTTTCTATAATGTACAATATTGTGAACTAAAAAATCTGAATCGTTAACTGCTTTGTATTAACAATTAACTGTGATGATTAAAACTGAATGAAAATATAGATTTATATAATTATTTCAGCAATATTATTTTGTATAATGTACAATATTGTTTTCAACTGAAAAATCTTGAAGACATAAATGATCTGTATTGCCAATAAACTGTGATGATTAAAACTGAATGAATATATAGATTTATATTACATATTTGTCGCCGATTTACAATTTCAACCTCGATAACACTACATTTTGGGGACCCATAGATCTCTGTTGGGACCCATAGATTTTTGAGCATGCGAGTCCCAGGACCCATCACTTTTCAGAGGTAAAATGAACACTGTTAAATTTGCTATCACTGTAGGGGTATTTCACAACTAGTGTAATGATCACCTCACCTCAGTGTTTTACTTTGGATACTTCTGGTAACCATGGTAATGCAAGCTGATCTGTGTGTATATAGACGCTGCCCTACTTACGAACGAGTTGTTGAATTTGTTCGTAATTTTCTTCGGTGCTATATTTTGAATGGAATGTATGATTAAGCTTCATATAAGTATGTTTAAGGCTTGTACTGTATATCCATCCATTATCTGCACCGCTTATCCTCAGAAGGGGGGTACTGGAGCCCATCCCAGCTATCTTCGGGGCAGTGGGCAGGGGACACCCTGAACTGGTTGCCAGCCAATCGCAGGGCACACAGGGACAGACAACTTGCTCGCTCATTCACACCTAGGGACAATTTGGACCGGCCAATTCACCTGACATGCATGTTTTTGGAATGTGGGAGGAAACCGGAGTGCCCGGAGGAAACCCACGCAAGCACGGGGAGAACTTACAAACTCCGCACAGGACGTCCGGTAGCTGGATTTGAACCCATGACATCAGAACTGTGCCGCACATGCGCTAACCACTGCGCCGCCATGCTGCCCTTAAAGCTTGTATAAGTAAACTGTATTCTTTTGTACTAAAAAAAATTAAGCATTTCATAAAATTATTTGCTCTATAAAGATAAATAAAGTGAAGTTAACTTACTTTTGGAAGATGAGCTTTCGGGGTTAAGCGACTTCCTTCTCCGTGGTAGAAAGTGGCAGAAAAAAAGCGATCCAACCATTTTCTTAACCGCATTAAGCTTTCTTATTCCACTTTCATTTCAAAAGAAACAGCTTGCCTCTTCTTTACACTTTACACCAACCATATTGAATGGATGCACGAGATATTAAACAATAAAAATGTTCTTAGCGTGCTGGACATACAGTATAGAATGCTTACACACGATCTAGGAAGAGGAAGTGGATTTCTTCTCTTGGGTGGATGCTGGGTGACCTCTCACAGCGTCACATGCCGGTAGCGGCGGAAAGAAGTTTTTTGTAAGTCGAATGGTAGTCTTAGAAAGTAGGGGAGCATCTGTAAGTTGTATTGTTCGAATTTAAACTAGAGTTGCCCCCAGGATAGTAGAATGTGTAAAATAATATAGTAGTACTGTATTTTCACAACCATAAAGCGTACATAAAAGTCTTAAATTTTCTTCATAGGAGTATGCGTAACAGAGTATAGTAGTACCGTATTTTCACGATCATAAAGCGTACATTAAAGTCTCAGGTTTTTTTCAAATTGTGCAGCGCGGCCAATCGTGCAGTGCGCTCTGTGTGTCAAATAAAGCGACGGATGGATACCAACTTGATGTTTGTAGGGTTAGACGCCCGTCCTTGATACAGGGTGTTCACAGGTTTGAGCCTTGGCCGAGTCAAGATCCATACAATTTTTAGGTGAAATACGATATTTTTGTGAGATCGTTCTCATTTCAAACTAAACATGACTTGTATGCGATCTCCTCTGACTTTTAAACTACTCTTGGTTGGACACCATCATCTTCCTGCTTGTGCAGAAGAGGACACGTGACGTCACACGCAATGTATTGTTGGTGGAAGTACTTATTTATGCGTATCTAGCAATTTGAAATTTATTGTTCTACCAGAGGCTTAACAGAGTTGTCCGCCCAAATATGAATAAAATCCAAAATATCACTTTCGCTACATTAAAATATTTTCGTGTTTTCGTCCACTATGATGTGTTGATTTCTACACTGCACAAAAGATCATGGAAACAGAGAAGCCACAAGAGCTGCTGTCCCCAAATTCACTCCCCTGCAAAATCTGACTCCCATTTGTGTGCACAATGTTTAAAACAGAACGTGTGTTGCCATCATAGTCTGTATAATGTGTTTATTAAGACAATTGCAAACCCCACCAACATTGCAGCACTAAGAAACGTAGTTTACGTGAAGAGGAGACGGATTTAGGCACAATAGCAGCGGTTGCAACAGAGGTCACCCGCGCCCTATCGTGCGGTGCGCCCTGTGTATGTTAAATAGAGAAACTGAGCCCGCTACGGAGACTGCACCTTTCAACATGGTGCACCCCATGGTCATGAAAATACGGTTTAAGTGATAAAGTATAGTTATTTGTGTGTTTGTGCAGGAGAGTATAGCAGTGTGTATGAGAGTAGAGTGGTATGTGTGGGAGAGTATATGTCATGGTCGCCGTGGCGACCGGTCTGCCCCGCCCCCTGGGCACCAGCTGAAGCAGATCAGCTAATTGCGTGGCTGCTATTTAAGGTTGGGTTTTGCGGTTGTTGGCTCATTACGCCTTTTCTGTTCTGTTATGCCTTGTCCTGTTTAGTTTAAGTCGGAGGAAACCTGTGCCTGACCATTCTGATTGTAAGAATGTTTTTGTTCTGTTTTGTCCCGGAGTTTTTGGACAACTTTTATTTTGGCAAATAAAAGCTTTGATCATACGCAATTGAGATCTCCCTTCCTGCCTCCTGCCTCCGTTCTGGTCTGGTCACCCCTTCCACCCCGTGACAGAATGAGCCAACCCGAAATGAACTCAGCGAACAATCCCAGCGCGATTTGGGGAGAGTTGGAGGACGCCGTTTGGCAAGAACCCATTGAGGTAACCTTCCCTGCCCGTTCGAACCACGGCCCCGCCCGTCGTGGCCAATGCTGTGCCTCGAATGGGGTCCCGGGAGGATTTGACGCCTGCCAGTCCAACTCCGCTGCCTGCCAGTCCGACTTCGCTGCCTGCCAGTCCGGCTCCGACTCCGGTGCCTGCCAGTCCGACCCCGACTCCGCTGCCTGCCAGTCTGACTCCGCCTGTCCTGTTTTCGCCTGTCCTGTTCGACTCCCCTACCTGTCCTGTTCGACTCTCTGGCCTGCCTGTTTGACTCTCCCGGCCTGCCTGTTCGACTCTCCGGCCTGCCTGTTCGACTCTCCGGCCTGCCTGTTCGACTCCCCGGCCTGCCAGTCCTGATTCCGCCTGTCCTGTCTTGCCTGTTCTGATTCCACCTGTCCTGCCTTGCCTGTTCTGATTCCACCTGTCCTGTCTTGCCTGTTCTGATTCCGCCTGTCCTGAGTCCGCCTGTCCTGAGTCCGACTCTCCTGAGTCCGACTCTCCTGATTCTGCCTGTCCTGTCTGATTCTGCCTGTCCTGTCTGATTCTGCCTGTCCTGTCTGATTCTGCCTGTCCTGTTTGCCGGTTCTGATTCTGCCTGTCCTGTCTTTGCTGGTTCTGATTCTGCCTGTCCTGTCTTTGCCGGTTCTGATTCTGCCTGTCCTGTCTGATTCTGCCTGTCCTGAGTCCGACTCTTCTGATTCTGCCTCTCCAGATTTTCCTGTCCTGAGTCCGTCGCTCCTGTTTTGATTCCGACTCTTTTGATTCTGCCTCTCCAGATTCCGACTCCGCTGCCGATTGCCTGTCTGACCCACCCTGCCGAGCGTCGAACCATTCCGGGGCGTGAGGTAGTGATTTGTTCTTTTGGGGACCTTAGGAGCTGTCCCTTAAAGAGGGGGCTCTGTCATGGTCACCGTGGCGACCGGTCTGCCCCTCCCCCTGGGCACCAGCTGAAGCAGATCAGCTAATTGCGTGGCTGCTATTTAAGGTTGGGCTGTGGGTTTTGCGGTTGTTGGCTCATTACGCCTTTTCTGTTCTGTCATGCCTTGTCCTGTTTAGTTTAAGTCGGAGGAAACCTGTACCTGACCATTCTGAGTGTAAGAATGTTTATGTTCTGTTTTGTCCTGGAGTTTTTGGACAACTTTTATTTTGGTAAATAAAAGCTTTGATCGTACGCAATTGAGTTCTCCCTTCCTGCCTCCTGCCTCCGTTCTGGTCCGGTCACCCCTTCCACCCCGTGACAGTATATTAGTGTATGTATGAGAGTATTGTAGGATATGAGAGAGTATACTGTTCCTTGCAAAAGTATTGACCCCTCAAGAACCGTTCGACATATTGACGTATTTCAGGCTTAAAACTAATCGATACAAAACTCCAAATATGTTCAAAAAAATCAACGACATGTGAGACACAATCGTTGAATGAAACACAATTGATGCAACATTTTATATTGTGCTAACAAAAAAGAAATTAAATTGAGGTTCCCAAAATTTGCGTATCTCTCTATAGGTTTTGCAGTTCTTGAAACAGAACTATTTTCCCATTTTTCCCTACAAACAGCCCAAGTTCCTCAAGGTTTGATGGTGTTCCTTTTTTTTCAGATCTTTACATAAATGCTCTATGGGATTGAGGTTTAAACTTTAGCTTGGCCATTCTAACACCTTTATATTGTTAGTTTTAAACCATTATATTGTAGCCTTAGAGTAGTTGTAATTTTTGTGTCGTTGTTCTTTTGAAGGTGAACCTGCGCGCCATTCCCAGGTATCTTGCAGACTCCAATATTTTTTATACAAAATCGCCCTGTGTTTGGCTCTATCCATCTTCCCATCAACAATAACAATCTTCCTAGTCCTTGCCAAAGAAAAGGAGCACAGAGGATGATGTTGATACCACCTTGTTTGACAGTGGTGATGGTGTTTTCAGGGTGATGTGTAATGTAACACTTTGCATTCCTCCCAAAAAGTTTATTTTCGATCTTATCTGACCAGAGCTTCATGTAAATGCTAAACAGGCCTGTTTACTCTTCCATAAAGGGCAGATTTATGCAAAGTATGAGTAATAGTTGTCTTATGCTCATATTGTCCCACCTCAGCGATGCATGCCTTCAGGTCATCCATTGTGACCATTGCACTCTTGGTTTCTTTTCCGATTAGTTTTCTCCTTTTTTGGGCCGAAAGTTTGGAGGGATGGCCAGGTCTTTGTAGAATTGCAGTCGTTTAACACTCTGTCAATTTTAACATTATTGCTCTGGGAGATGTATAAATGTGACAACATCTTCTTGTATCCCATTGCCGCTTTGAACTTTTCCATATCTTTCTCCCGAATCTGCCTCGTGTGTTATCTGGTCTTTATATTGCTATCTGTTCTTCAGTGTCTACTTTCACTGACCTCTGAGCCCACCAAAAGCAGGTGCATTTAAACTGAGACTTAATGACACACAGGTACAATCTGTTTTTCATTGTTCGGTCAACATTGGATCATTCAGAAGAACTTCTGGTGTCAGTAAGCTGAGCATTGATAACAGAGCTCCAATATTTTTGCAATACCTTCCATTCAGTTTTTGTTGTAAATATAATACAAAAATGTTGAAAACAATTTAATTGCACTTCATGATTGTGTCTCACATGTTGTTGATTCTAAGAAAGTATTTTCAGTTGTTTAGCTTTAAGTTAGAGGCCTGAAATGTGGCAAAATAATACAAGTTCTTGGGGGCCAATACTTTCACCTGGCACCGTAGTAGTGTGTAAATGCATGGGTATGACTGTCTGTATGAGTGTATAGTTGTGCATATGTGACAGTATGATGTTATTTGTGAGAGCAAGTATGATTTACTTCTCAAAAGGGCTCTCATACACACGAACACCACACACACTCACACACACCTTGTAAATCGCAGTCATGTTTACAGACAGATTAATAAATGATGTGTGTGAGTCTGTGTCTGATGTATAATGGATGCCTGTTGTTCATTACACTAACTCATTCAACGCGTTGTATCCAAATACACTTTCTCACTCACCCCCCCCAAAAACCACATCAATTTATTAAGCACGTAGCATGTAAACCTGAACTTTACACATTTTTGACATAGATGATATCGGTGGAATATCAAGGGGATGACAATGGATGCTAGTCAGAAAGGAAGGAGGGGTAATGGGGGCACCCTGGGGAGAAGTGATGGAAGTGAAGTGAAGACTTAAAACTGTTTAATAAGCATTCTGTAACACCTTTTTCTTGGTTGTACTGTCAAGTGAAATTTTTAAAAATAATCTTGCTACTATATTGCACGATTGATTCAGACACGATCTACTTTACTATAGATTATATTTTGTTGCCATCATGTCGACGTTATTAGAAAACAAAAATGTGGCATGAAAAGAACATTACAAATCACAAATAAAACAACTGTACTTTATCAACTTTTTTTAAACAAATAACTTCTGTACTTATGCAATTACAATTTAAAAAATATTACGGCTACTATATTGCACCAGTTATTGATTATTTGAAATAAGATTGGTTGATGAACTTGAGCACTTTTGCATAAAAAGTAGCTTTCTACTGTACTGGGGTTGACTGGAGTAACAATAATTATCCTACTCAAAAATATGAATCTTACTTTTAAGGGGTTAAGGGTGGTTTTTTTTTTTTACTCTTGTGATTGACATTTTAGCCCAGCTAGCCGAAATTCGGGTCAGGTCGGAAATGGGTTTGGAGCATTGGATATGGCCTCTTGGCTGAAAGTGGCCACAAAACCTTTTACAGCTTATGCGATGCTTGCTCGCTTTGACATAGTCCAACATTTCCCCATTAGATTAACACAACCAAATTAATTCATTCTTGACGGCTGTTGGCACTAACACTTTGGTGGATCAGCCACTAAGCCAGTCACACTTTGTGAAACTGGTGACAATGCTAGCTTCTGTTTGGACGCCAACTCAAAATCTGAGTGGCTACAGTAACTGCTTTCTTCAAGACTGATTGTAAGGGCCAGACCCTGCAAGTCACATCGTGAAGGTGTCCAGGTAGATTTCTGAACCCAGCAGCAAGTAATGGTGGAAATGTGATTGGTTTATAAAGCTTAAATATGAAAGCAGACTTTTAGCAGCAGCCAGACTGGGTGGAAGCAGTAAAAGGAAGTTGACAACCAATTTGAAATCCAAGTATTAATTGATAAAACATAATTAACATCACATGACTTAGCAGAAAAGGCCTTGCAGGCCCGCACAACTCACCACTGCCACTTACGCATCCAAACGCCTTGATTTTACAAACACTGCGACCTTTGAACTCCTGACCCAATGCTCGCTGGGCCCGCTGGCAACCCGACAATAACACCCCAAAAAAGGGACTAACAAGTGTTCAAGCGGCGGTGGTGGAAGAGGGGGAGGGCACATTAGGGGGCAGCGATTGCCATACGTTGGTGTCGGACTCGCTTATAGTCTGCCTCACTGCACACGGACGTACGAGATATAGAGGAAGTAGTTGCTTTGTTGACGGATAATTGGACAGATGAGAGGATTTGCTGAGTGAGGAAGATTTCACTTGACATCTGTTTCAACGAGTGGGAAATAAAATCACTTTGATAGTTTATTGGGAATAATTCTGAAGGTGTACATATATAATATGCCGAACCCCCAACCGATGATGGTAAAGCAGCTGCCCTCCTTGAGGGATGTGCTTAGTCTGTTCTTTCACTTCAAGAAAAGAAGACTGTCAAGGGGGGGCATATATATATATATATATATATATATATATATATATATATATACACATACATATATATACATATATATATTAGCCCGTGTGCGGCACAGTTCTGAGGTCATGGGTTCAAATCCAGCTACCAACCTTCCTGTGCGGGGTTTGCATGTTCTCCCCGTGCTTGTGTGGGTTTCCTCCGGGCACTCCGGTTTCCTCCCACATTCCAAAAACATGCATGTCAGGTTAATTGGCCGGTCAAAATTTTTCCTAGGAATGAGCGAGCGAATTGTCTGTCTCTGTGTGCCCTGCGACTGGCTGGCAACCAGTTCAGGGTGTCCCCTGCCCACTGCCCGAAGATGGCTGGGATCGGCTCCAGCACCCCCGCGACCCTACTGAGGATAAGCGGTGCAGATAATGGATGGATATATATATATATATATATATATATATATATATATATATATATATATACTGGACTGTCTCAGAAAATTAGAATATTGTGATAAAGTTCTTTATTTTCTGTAATGCAATTAAAAAAACAAAAATGTCATACATTCTGGATTCATTACACATCAACTGAACTATTTCAAGCCTTTTATTATTTGAATATTGCTGATTTTGGCTTACAGCTGAAAAAAACTCAAAAATCCTATCTCAAAATATTAGAATACTTCCTCAGACCAAGTAGAAAAAATAATTTTATAACAGCAAAACTAAATCAAACATTTGAAAATGTCCATTGATGCACTCAGTACTTGGTTGGGAATCCTTTTGCACGGATTACTGCATCAATCCGGCGTGGCATGGAGGCAATCAGCCTGTGGCATTGCTGAGGTGTTATTGATGCCCAGGATGCTTCGATAGCGGCCTTCGGCTCATTTGCATTTGTAGGTCTGGTGTCTTTCATCTTCTTCTTAACTATACCCCACAAATTCTCGATGGGGTTCAGGTCAGGGGAATTAGCAGGCCAATCAAGGACAGTGATGCCATGGTCAGTGCACCAGTTACTGGTGGTTTTGGCACTGTGGGCAGGTGCCAGATCATGCTGGAAAATGAAATCCTCATCTCCATAGAGCTTTTCAGCAGATGGAAGCATGTAGTGCTCTAAAATCTCTTGGTACACAGTTGCATTTACTCTGGACTTGATGAAACACAGTGGACCAACACCAGCAGCTGACATGGCTCCCCAAACCATTGCTGACTGTGGGAACTTCACACTGGATTTCAAGCAACTTGGATTTTGCTCCTCTCCAGCCTTTCTCCAGACTCTGGCGCCTTGACTCCCAAATGAAATTCAAAACTTGCTTTCGTCTGAAAAGAGGACTTTGGACCACTCTGCAACTGTCCAGTGCTTCTTCTCCATAGCCCAAGTCAGACGCTTCTTCCGTTGTCTTGAGTTCAGAAGTGGCTTGACCATGGGAATACGGCTATTGTAGCCCATTTCCCGGACACGTCTGTGAACTGTGGCTTTTGATACCTGGACTCCAGCTTCAGCCCACTGTCTTTGAAGCTCCCCCAAATTCTGTAAGCGGCTCTTCGTCACAATTTTGTTAAGGCTGCGGTCATCTCTCTTGGTTGTGCAGCGTTTCCGGCCACATTTTTCCCTTCCAACAGACTTTTTGTGGATATGCTTTGAAACTGCACTCTGTGAACAGCCTGCTCTTTGAGAGTTTTCCTTTTGTGTCTTACCCCCCTGATGGAGGGTATCAATGATGGTCCTCTGGACAGCAGTCTTCCCCATACTTGTGATTTAGTTTACTGAACCAAGCTGAGTGTTTTTAAGGCTCAGGAAACCCTCGCAAGGTGTTTCGAGTTAATTAGATGATTCAGGTGATTAGTTGAATAGCCTACTTGTATACTTTTTCATGATATTCTAATATTTTGAGATAGGATTTTTGAGTTTTCTTAAGCTGTAAGCCAAATTCAGCAATATTCAAATAATAAAAGGCTTGAAATAGTTCAGTTGATGTGTAATGAATCCAGAATGTATGACATTTTTGTTTTTTTAATTGCATTACAGAAAATAAAGAACTTTATCACAATATTCTAATTTTCTGAGACAGTCCAGTATATGTATAAAGTGCGCGACCCTAATGAGGATAAGCGGTACGGCTGATGAGATGAGATGAGATGTATAAAGTGTGGATAAATGGTGCAGATAATAGATGGATGGATGGATGCATGCATATATGAGGCGTGCGTTTTAGTGTGTGTGCGATAGTGCTGTCAAAGTTGGTGCTAAAACTCGAACTAGCCTGAAGCTAATATAATGAAAAGCACTAGAAGAGAAGTCTTTAAGTTAGTGTAGCATGCCGACATTTCTACCTAGTGCGTGTGTACATGTATCGACGTTCCCTTAATGGCCCGCGATTCGCTGATATCAACAAAACGCATTATTGCATCTCAGAGTGCAAGCTGATGTATGGGTGAAATCTCCACGCAGACGGCAGGACGCTAATTTGTTGTTTTGACATGTGCACATGTCAATAAAGTGCATTATGCCGCCGCACTTCATTTCGTCCCGGCGGGGAAACTGGTAGCGTAATAGACACCAGCTTGTCTGGTTGCTCTACTTCTTCAACATTATATTAATAAATATACATGTTTTTTTAATTGCTCCAAATTGTATATCATGAGTGCATAGTATCCTGTAAATGTAAATACAGATTTTAGAAAAATGTGTATTCACAAAAAAGGAATCAGTATTAGATAGTGTACCAAAACGAAATAACGTAGTTTACCAGGATACACAGAATTTAAAGTGTAACCCCGTTGAAAAGCGAGTGTGAAATATATAAATAAAGGATAATTCGACATTTAAAAAAATAGTAGCGTTTGAGAAAAAAAATAAGGTAGTAAATATTTAATCATATAACTAAATTATCTGATGAAATACATTATTTTTTTAGCAAACAATTTGTTATTCCCTGTTTCAATGGATTTTTTTTTTTAAAGACATCAAAAATCATGGACATTATTGGAATACCTGATACCAGGTCTTTTGTCATTGCTCACCACAGACAGAACACCACGCCAGTGAAGACAACAGACACATGCTGAGATTATCAATACTAATTGTTAGCAAAACATTGCTATGAAAACCAAATCTCTCATTTTCTTGAATTTGACTCCATCTGTGACAATGGATGAACCCTAACTAGACAAGTTTTTTCCCTCCTGGGTAAATTCCTTGATTCTTTAGAGGATTCAAAATCTGAGTTGCAAGCTACTCCAGACCAGGAATCCAACAAGAACCTGACAGCTCCACATCAAGGATCTGATTCATCTTAGGGCTTCACATCAAGGTCGCGGTGGGAATTTGATCATTCCTGTGATATTGACTTTGGACTGCTGAACTTTGAGAAACTAGCAATACACATGGAATTGCCCGATCAGGTGCAGAAGTCCATGGCTTCCATGAAACGTTTCCTCTCGGGCATAAAGGGTAAAAAACGGTTGTGCTTTACTGTTATAGTACATTCCCCCCAAAACTTGATACTAATATGTTTTAGTAATAATTTTTCTGATATATTTCTGCAATATTTTTTCACCTTCAACTATGAGTTTTTCCTTGCCCTCATGTAGGGTTCAGATCAGGGGATGTTGATATGGTAGTCCTTGCAGCCTTTTGAGACTCCTTGTGATTAAGGACTAAACAAATAAATGTGACTTCACGACAAAACACCCATTTATTAAAAACAAAACTCATATATGTTGCCCTTTGTATTGTAATTAAGCTAGTTGAATTTTACAAATTTGCCATTTTGGCACTTTTCGGTGAAGCGGATTTTTAAGCTCAGCTCACTATTTCGGGTTTCAAACGTCGTTTCATTTTTGTTGTTGGGGGGTTGTTTAATAATGTATTACCAGTTACTATGTAACATTATGCATACAATGAATTCGTAATTAATTTTAAAATGTATTATACTACTATATCATGAAAGCCCTTTTCACTCTACAGTAAACTTTTAAGTCATTTTAACTTTCAATTAAACTTGAACACAGAATCCCTGAATACATCAACAAAACAACAAAATGTAAATTAAATGAACGTACTTTTGAGCGAAACAACAAAATAAGAAATACAAAAATTAATTTGGGGTATGTTATACATAACAAATGTAAAGTGAATGGTCCCTAAAAAAAGAAACACACTTTTAATCAGATTACTATATACTGTATCTACCAAAACAAAGCAGCAAATAACAAACCTTTTTACACAATAGACACATAAAAAAGCCCTTATAAAAATGCAAAATAACAAAATATGAATTTAAATCATTAACTTTTCATTTCTATAAATAAACTATAAAATACAGGAACATTTAACTATTTACAATTCAACTTTTTACCGATTTAAAGTGAAACAAAACAGAACCCTTGAAAAGGTTGCCAAAAAATATATTAAAATGTGAAAAACAGTGAAGTGAATCAGCTTTGAGTGAATGATTTGGCTCCTTTTCCAGCTTTGATTCGTTTCTTTTTCATTCTTTTTTATTTGTATTTTCTTAATCTTTTTACATGACACATGTTAACCGATCACATGCTCCTTCAGTAGAAAAAAGTTTAATAAACAGTTGTGTCTTGAAAGGAGCCAGAATTTGATTGGTGAGGAGCCAGCTCCCTTCGCTCACTTCAAAGAGTATCAATGAGCTGTTACAAACCCTGCATCACTAATAAATATTATGGCTGTTAGTCCGAATGAGAACAACCTTAGATTTACTTTGCTTCTGCTTTTGCATGGTTGCCAATGCAGTGAGTCTGTTGCGTGGCGTTCAAGGGCAGCAGCTGTTCTCTGGGAAACAGGAGAGCGTTGAATGCTTTGCATGGCGAGCTCCGCGTGCCATATGCCGCCTCCTCCTTCAGGTAAGGCTTAACCTTACAAATGGGGCTCTGTTAGTAAATGTTACCACACTATCCCCAAAATCCGCCTGTATACACTTAATCCACGAATTTATTGCCCCTCCAAACAAATGGTCGCAGACACCAATTTCATTGATCAACGCGAAATGATGTGGGCAAACAATTTATGATGACTACCATTGCATCGCTAAAAATAAACAAGAAGTCAGCTATTTTGGGTTTGGATGTTGACAGCTCCTATTAGGTTAATTTCTTAAAGCAACTCTATTGCAATACAGCTTGTAAATACAACATACAGTGACATGAAAAAGTATTTCCCCATGATGATTTCTGTGTTTTTTTGCATATTCATCACTCACAAAGGTTTCCGATCATCAAACCAATTTTAATATCTCACAGAGACAACCCAAAGTCCTACAAAATGCAGTTTTAAAATCTTGATTATATTTATTAAAGCCACAGTGTGTAACATTTGCCCCGTATTGCCGTATGTGGAAAAAAAACTGTGCCGCAGAGCCCATCGTAGCAACAAGATGCCAGAAAAACAGGGGAGTAACCTTTGGTAGGGATTCCACTGTGTAAAATAAATACAAATTTCTTGACCTGTGGCTTTATAAAAAAAAAAAAAAAAAAAAAATAACATTGGTATGATATTTCAGGTATTTCTGACTATTATTCAAAGCAATGTTGTTTTTTATTTGTTCATTTTTTATTTATTTTTTACTGAATTATTTTTTTTTGTACCACTAGCAGACAGAAATCAAATGTTTATGATAATTGCTAATGAGTCTATCATAATGCTGTGGAGGCATTTTGGCCAATTATTTTTTGCTAAATTGCTATATTGCCGTATTAAGCTTCTGATATTGGTCAAGTCAAGTCAAGTCATTTTTATTTGTATAGCCCTAAATCACGAAGAGTCTCAAAGGGCTTCACAGATTGTTACACTATATTACTCTGGCCCTCTCTTCTGCCTGGCAGGCAAGATGCAGCAGCAAAGATCGGGAGAGGTGCTAAAAGTGTGCCTGTCAGTCCCACAAACAGGCATAAACTTGGTGAGTAGTGAAGGCGCTGGGTGAGAAAGACACAGGACTTTGCTATCTACATATACACTGGAAATCAAAATTAGAGAACAACTTATAAAAAAATGCATATTTTTAAAATAGTACAGCACCATCTTAACTGTTTCAGTTAAATGTAATTTCATTGTGTCTACACCATGCTTACTACAACACTTTTTTTTCACAAAATGACGAAAGGCATTTAACCAAAAAATATTTTTCATAAAGCACCCCGATCAAAATTAGAGAACACGCTGAACAAAATTAGAGAACAACATTGACTTTGGCTTGGAAAACAATTATGAAAGTTACAACAGTCAGCAATTAGGAAGAAGTGTAAAGGCCACTGCTGTGAATGACTTCAGCACATCTGCGGCCACATGATAGCATTAGTCCCTCACACGGCTCTGGTGTGATTTCTGTCTATTCTTCTTCCAGCCTTCTCCACAGTTTGGTGATTGTGCTGGGTTTTCCAGAGGTTCTCTACTGAGTTGATATCAGAACTCTGAGCAGGCCATTCCATTACCTCAATGTTTTCACCTAAAGAAAATTCTACTCGCTTTGCTGTGTGACATGGAGCATTGTCCTACATGAAGACTACAAGTTGATTGGGCGACGAACGCAAGTAAGGAACCATGTGCTGTTTAAGAAGGTTCTGACACACATTTGAATTCACTGGGCCATGTAGCCGTTCAAGAGGTCCAACTCCTGATGCAGAAATCATGCCCCAAACCATGACACTTCCTCCATAACCTCTTTCTGACTTTTTTTTTACAACCTTTGGGTTTAGTTCAGACCTACGTAAATTACATCTGCTTTCATCACTGAAGTGAACCCTGGACCAGTTCTTCTCTGTCCACACAACATAACATGCTCTTCAAAAAAACTAAGTCCAGCTTTTTGATTTTTCTTGTGCTAATGAAAGGTTTTCTCACTGCAGTGTGGGCTTTTAGTCCAAATGCTCTTAAACAGCAAGACACTGTATATCGAGACAGATCCTTACTATGTTCAACGCTGAACTGGCTAGCAATCCCACCTGCAGTGTGGAAACGATTCCAAATTGGCACCCTCTTCAGTGAGCTGTCTTTTCTTACATTTGTCTTCCGCGGATGACCAGCATTCTTGGGTGACTTGAATGACTTTGTAGTTTTGCAAAAATTCAATATTTTTGAAATATCAGATTCGGAAGGATCAACTTGTGTTGCCATGGCTGATAGGGCCATCTCTTTCTTTTACATCCAGACAACCTGCTGCCGGAGGCTTTCAGTCACCTTAGAACAGCCCACCATCTTAGTGAAACTGGCAGTTAGAATGCCAGTTAAAAAGTGGTTGAACTATAATCAAGGAAATTAGCACCATGTGCTAGATTAGCACCATAAGGTGGGATCAGTGCATTTTTAGCAAAATACAGTTTTTTTGTTGAAATGCTATATCCATTTTATGAAATAGTGTTGTAGTAAGATGGTATAGACACAAAAAAATGTCCATAAATTGTTGAGCAGTGATGATGGTATTATTTCAAAATTATTCAATCTTTTATAAGTTGTTCTCTAAACTTGATCTCCAGTGTAAAAGTGGTGCTTTGAAAAAATAAGTAAAGGGGGTGAACTTTCAATACCAGGACAATAGTATCAATCAACTTCTTGCTTAGTACTGATAATATTGATATTTGGATTGAGCCGCCCACCTTTATTCTTTAATGTCAAAAGGTTGGCATGTGTAAAATTTTTCTAAAAACACCAATCACAAAACATGACACGATAGAATTTAAAATGTCAAGTAAAAAAGGAAGCCCAAAAAAATGCAAAAAAGAAAACATTTAAATATTTTTCTGTTTTCCAGGACTTGTTGCAGTCGATTCTCACTTTTCTTTGGATAACAAGTATAAAGTTAGAATGTTGAGAAGTTGAACTTGTTACCAAGATGAGAGAATGGAAGCAGACTCTCTCAAGAGGTTTTGCCATTTGTGTTGATGTTGTTCTTATTTACAGCCATGCGATCTAGACTGCATTCCAGATGGATGATTGACAGCCGCTCGTCCGTGCCCCGAGGTGACGGGTGGTCGGTGCCTGCCAATCACCCGCTGTCCACTTCCAGTTGCTGCTACATGTTCTGCAACTGAAAAGAAAGAAAGAAAAACATAATGGGATTCTTAATATGTCAATTGATCGTGTTAGCCAATCAACAGCCAGAATTATTCATGGCGTGTGTGATGAGTAGAATTGATGGGTTGGAACGGACTTGGAAAATGATTGATTGGCCGCAGGTATTATTGGTTGGTATAAGGCTTGTATTTTTGATCTCCTGTCTAGAATTGGCGCTTGAGGAAGTAACGAGTGAAAATACCAGGACAATAGTATGGTACGAATCAAACCAGAGTAGTTGGTTAGTATCGATAATATATATATATATATATATATATATATATATATATATATATATATATATATATATATATATGTATTCTCATTTGCCCGCATCCCTGCATCCTAGACGGGACGCATAGTGTCAAATCAACGTGCGTCCCCGAGACGCAACTTTTTTGACACAAAATTGTCATTATTACCCGATTACTTTTTTTTTTAACGAAGATTTACCGCACTCCAAACTTTTCGGCAGGAAGTTCCGCCATTGTGGTTTTGGTGTCGCGGTTTGAGTTTTCGTCTGCACGCCGATCTCGGCAAACGAGATCTCGTTGTTTCGAGATTACGTCATTGTTGTGGTAGTTGTCGTCGAGTGAAGGTGAAGGTTCAGTATGCCTCCGAAAAAACAGTTAGTATTAGGTGAAAATCAATACAAAATTGGTAATTTCTTCAGTGTCAGTAATAAGTCGAAACATAATGCAGAAAGTCATAACAATATATATATATATGAGTCTATCATATATATATATATATATATATATATATATATATATATATATATATATATATATATATATATATAGTATATAGTATATGTTTATATATATGTATATGTGTATATTTTTTATGTATATATTTTTTCCCTTTTCCACTCCTGGCTTCCTGTTTCTTTACTCTCATCCTTCTGTACCTATTTATTTTTAGTCATTAAAAATTAATGACACCGTTGCAGACTAATTGGTTTCAACATGGGAAAGAGCAGTGGAATGAAATTTAGCCATTAGACCGGAGATGCTGTCATCACTTTGTGGGTATCTCTCTCTCTCTCTCTCTCTCTCTCTCTCTCTCTCTCTCTCTCTCTCTCTCTCTCTCTCTCTCTCTGTCTGTCTGTCTGTCTGTCTGTCTGTCTGTCTGTCTGTCCGTCCGTCCGTCCGTCGGTCCGTCCGTCCGTCCGTCCGTCCGTCCGTCCGTCCGTCCGTCCGTCCGTCCGTCCGTCCGTCGGTCCGTCCGTCCGTCGGTCCGTCCGTCGGTCCGTCCGTAGGTCCGTCCGTAGGTCCGTCCGTCCGTCCCGTCACTTACACACATAAAAGATCTAATTAAATACATTAAAACAAAATAATTTCAAGAAGGTAAAGCCACTTGACTAAGGGATTTACAAAACTGTGTACAGTATCACGGTATTTTTCAGGCATTACTTTGTGAATATTTTTGCCTATTCATCCAAATAGTCTTTTATCTTTTTTCTTTTATACATGTTTACCCTAACGTGCCATCTCTAACATGCATACAATGTTTCACAACATTGATAACAATGACAATCAAGACAATTCAATTATATCTATATACAATCATTTTACATCTTAAAATAACTATCATGTATAAAAATAATCATACTAATGTCTTGTTTTACTTTACATTACTCATCCAATCCCCCTTAACCATATTCTTGCCGAACTTGCCTGCCAATTGTCCTCCCTTCTCATTTTCCTGCAATGAGCGTGGTATTGAGTGTATTGACAGTGTTAAGTGGTCCAACTTAACAGTGCTCCCAAGGGGGAGGGGGTTGGAAGGACGGAGGTAAGCAGAGCCAGAGAAGACCTGCTTTGTAAATGTCAAATGGTCACTTCAAGAAACACAACTCGTCTGCAATTGATATGGTGTCATTTGTTTGGAAAAAAACCTGAATTTATAGAACATCGATGCTGTTTTTAATATACAGGGTATTCCAAAAGTCACATTTCGACATTGAATACCACAGAAACTATTTACGATATACAAATTCAGAAAGTTTGTAATCTCAATTTTTACATGAATTGTTCCAAGATGTTCACTGGTCACACGACGCACATCAAACCGACATTCTTACCAAATCACAGGCACGAATAACAGAGGCTGTTGCAAATATTGACAATGCAATGCTGTGACGCGTTTGGCAATCACTTCACTATCAGCTTGGTTTGTGTCCTGTGACAAATGGTTCACACATTGAACATCTTCAAACATTCCATGTAAAAATTGAGATTACAGACTTTATGAATTTACCAGATGTGTTTTTATATCCATAAGTTTACGAGATACTCAATGTCAAAATGTGCCCAAGACTTTCGATCCACCCACCTTTGTTTTATATTAGTGGGTAGGTGATATGAAATCATAAATTCTTTAACAGTTTTTTTTTAGTCAGGTGAAGTCAAATCATGTTTTTTTGTAAAGCCCTTAATTACAAGAAATCTCAAAAGGCTGCACAGACCACAGACTATTACAGACTATTATGACACCTCCCCCTGATCTAAAACCTACACGAGGGCAAGGAAAAACTTGAAACCTCAGCATTAAAAAATGAAAAAAAACTCTAGAAGGGATGAGGTTACAATGGATGTTGCAAGGGCATGAACAAACAATACAGAAATCATCAACGTGAAAGTTATTTATATATATTTATTTCAGTTGAGCTCAACATTTTGTTCAAACGATTTCATTACATGTATTAATAATTTGTGTTGATATTGAATAATTTTGTCTTAAAAAATAAATATTTCTTGCATTTTCAGTTGAGTCCATTATTACGCACTTAAGTATTTCATTCATTTGTTTTCTAGTCAAAGTCCATGTAAAATAACATTTGTTTTCCTTCCAAAAATTGAAAAACACAAATGATTAGTCTCTAATGATAAGAAGTAGTAAAAAAAACATACAAACAAAAAAAACCCTTTACGGATGAAAACGTGTTGTTTCGGTAACATAATTCCCAATTATCCTTGACATTCAAATAGCTGGCTAAATATTTATCAAGATATTAGTCAGATTTAAAGGAATAGTCTGTATCATTTAGCGTCTCCTAGTGGTTATAAAATCGTTATTAACTAAAGGGACAGTGTGCATTGAGGGTTTCCTAGTGGTCAAAACTTTATTTGTTAAGAAACAGTATTGATTTAAATAATAAGCACGTTAACCACCTTAACTATCATATAAACGAGTATTTGCTTTAAATACTTGTAGGTCAAGAAATCTGCATTTGTTTCGCATTACAAGAGCTTTACCTAAAGGGAACTGACATTACTGCCATTTTGCTGCTATGGATAGCCCCCCCCCAAAAAAGTTTGAAAGGCTGGGGGGAAAAATGAGAAGAAAATTGTGCGTTTTGGTCACTTTGAATCTCTGTAGTTTGTGTTCTTCCTGTGATTTTTAGCATTAGTTTTCAGTTGCATGACACAGAACATTAGCATCTAGTGGTCAAATAATACAACAAATAAACCCTAAACAAGTGTGTCTGAAATGTCTTTGTTCTGTCCGTAAATGTAAAAAAATAATAATAAAGTAAAACAATACTACTACTACTACTACTACTACTACTACTACTACTACTACTACTACTACTACTAATAATAATAATTCAAAGTAAGAAAAAAATGAAATCAATATGCCACAAAATTGTTGTGGCTACATTTTACAATGACTTCCAAGCAGACTGTTCGTCTTTGTAAGACGTTCAAAAAAAAGGCAGGTAGATGTCTTATAGTCATTTACCTGGGGGACTTGGTGGGGTAATTAGGACCCCGCCTCATTTAGTCCTCATTAGCTCCTATTAAGCTTCCCCTCCTTGCTTTTCTTTCCTTTCTTTCCAAAAACAAGCGGGCCTTCCTTTCGTTTGTTTGTTTTTCTTCTGTCGCCGGGCCTTAAATTCAATTTGATAAACGAGTCGATCTTTAAATATTAATTATGTATTAATTACATTCGCCGAGGCAAAACAAAGCTCGCTTAAAGATTTATGAGGCGCTCCGACGCTTCGCACCACGTTTCCCCAGCCAATGAGGGTCCGAGGGCGGGAAAACTCTTTAAAAACCGGAAATGAGGGAGTGAAATCACACGCCCTTTTGTTTCTCAGTCTCCAGTATATTTTGTATGAAAAATTCGGATAGTGTTTTCAGTGTGAATAGAATGTATTGCATCTGGCATACAATGAAATTTAAATAATTAACGTTGTGCACTAAATTGTATTGGTGAAGCACACAGGGAGTTTACCGAATTTACTGTAGTGCCAGTGAGGGTGCTGACCACATAACCACTAGACCAATGTTTCTCAACTGGTGGTTTGGTACCCAAATGTAGGTCACGGACCTGCTTTTAGTAGGTCGCGGGCCTTCGCCTTGGTCAACATGAAATTACGAGGAAGGTGAATTACAGTCTTTAACAATAGATGGCGTTAATGCCCAGCAATTTTTTTTATTGTTGTTTTGCTTGTATTATTTCCTTTTTATTCCTGTAAAAATGGCTCCCAAGAAAGTTAGTGATAAGGGGAAAGAGAAGTGGAAAACAGTGACGACAACGATCGAGAAGAATGCTTTATAGGTGCCATTAAAGCGCTGCTAGTAGGTACAGTAAAGGTTTAAAAATGTGTGTAAATATGCTTTTTCAGGAATGAATGTTTGAGAATGGAGAAAACAGAAAGTCTTTCAACAAAATACAATAGAAGCTCTTTTACGACGCATATATATTAAACCGAGAGAAAATTGGCGCACAGGTGTTAAGGTGTTCAAATCAGTGTTGTGGCACCGTAAAATAGTGTGATGATGAGATAAGCGCTAACACCTGTTCATATGCCATTTGTACCACTGATAGTCCGGTGGAAAAGTGTTAATTATTAAGGTTTGATTCCCCTTGCATGTTTTGCGATTTGGGTCAGCAACAAATACGAATACATTGCATTATTATTTACCTGTACACATAAAAGCCTTAGTAGCTTTTTTATAGTCCGGTGCCCCTTCCTATATATGAAAAATATGCGACAAAAGAACATTTTTTTTGGGGTTGGGCTCATAGAGCGGAACTATGAAGATTTTAATTTTGGGCGCAATATGCTGAATGACTTGATTTACTGTTAGCTTGTTAATACTATCACTTATTCTATTGTTTGGGGCTGAGATGTGCGCTAAATCAGAATCCTTGGTCTCACTATCGCCCTCTGCTATGAGGCAAGAGAATTGCACTCTGCATCTGCAGTCGCTCAGTACGTCGCTCAGTACGCTACATACATACTATAATATTCAGAATATAATGTGAAAATTTAGCGATTTTGCAAAATAAATGCAAAAATGTTAACACAGAATAAATACTGTATAAACATTTAAGATTTGTTTGATTTTACAATTCAATGATGACAGGAGAGGTACAGCCTCACCAGCCTCCCCTGACTTCACATCACTGGCAGGTACGTTCCTAATTTAAGGGTATTATCAGTCATTGTTAAATATACATATGTTCAGTTTAGTTAATGTTGCAGAGTCTAACACCCTACTTAATCCATTCAGGCCGTAGAATGCCCACCAACAGAGAAGCCAAGTTTAGCCTGAAACTAAAATGATCTGGCAAGGTAGACTGACTGCTTTAATATAGTGTCTTAACCAGTCACAAAGGACCTCCAAAGCACTTTAAAATGCACTTCACAATGCATTTTACCTAGTTACTGACTCACACACCAATAGCGGAGTCAGCAATGCAAGGTGCCTACCTGCTTATCAGGGGATTAGGGGTTCAGTGCCTTGCCCGAGGATAGATTATTTAACTCGGAGCAGACGGTTATGGAACCTGCAACCTCCTTGGTCCCAAGACCTCCTGAGCTACAAATAATTGCAGTATATATAGTAATCTACATATGTCAAAGTCATACATGCCATTCTTTTGATATTAATAAGTGGTAGGCTTCTCCTGCTACTGGTAACCATGGAAACCAGTACTCGGTTTCATGTGGGGGAGCAAACCCCCACCTAAAGTACTGGCCTAGAGAGGAATGGGCGCTGCCAGGCTGCGCTTGCTAAAACACACACACCATCGGAAGTGATGCCCTCACAACCTAGGCAGTTAAGGATCTATGAACCTTGAACTGGCTGCTCCATTATATAAGCTGCACGGTTCAAAATATACAGAAAAAGTAACTGATCACAGTCTGTTTTTTTCCGATACACACCCGTGTGCACCTGATACGTAAGGTTGTGGTTTTCGGTCCATTCCTTCCCCTCGGCTCAGGACACGGTCATCGAGTTGTGTATTCGGTGTGCATTTAGTCTTGTGTTGCGTGCGCGTTAGCTTGCAGCACACGGCATGTCAAGAGGGTCGTGTTTCAGCAAGGAAGAAGAGAAGAATACTGAAGGCAAATATGACCCCCACATGTACGTACGTGAACGCACTCCCGGCCGCACACATACACGCGCACCTTTGTTTACTAAACTTTCCGCCTTTGAAAAATTTATTAGCTTGGGGAGTCTCGCGCAGTGTGTGTGTTTCTATAAAGAGGTGAGAAGATGCCCAAGAGACAAGTGAATATCAGGGTGACAGCTTCTTAATGTGTATGTGCGTGTTAGCGACTTAACGGAACATCACAACCGTAACTTGAAGCAAAGTATGACAAGACAGAGACGTCTATCTTCTCATGTATGCGCTTGTGTTGTAATTTATTTTTTGCCGTGTTTGTTTGATTAAGGGAAGCAGTATGGTAGGTTATACAAAAAATGGATGCCCGGACGATGAGGAGTTCCTTCAAAGGATTTAGTCACAGAATATTCTGGGCACAAACGATTCACAGACAACAGCTACTGGGACTTCATGAGTGCAAAAAGGAAACTTTCTTACAATGATTCTAATACTAATAGGCTGATCAATGAGCTCCAACAAAACCTAAATTTAGTGAAAAACACAACTGAAAGGAACACTGTATTATTGGACGACTCGATTTCGCTGTATTGTGCATCCGAAAATGAGTGCTACAAAGCTCACTGAAGAATCCAAACAAGGGAGACTCAAAGTGACCAAACCGCACCTTTTTCCTTTTCATTTTTGCCTAGATTTTCACAAGGCGAAGAGTCATGTCAGTTCCCTCCAGGTGAACCTCATGTTATGTTAAATAAAGATACATTTCTTGACCTAGTATTTAAAAACATACATGTTTTTATTATCGTTTTTTTAATTTTTACAAATTATTTAAATTATTTTTTATTTTAAATTGATAACGTTTTTTTTATTACTAGGAGGCGCTAAATAATCCACAATATCCATTTAAGTCAGAGCGGTAGTGAACATTTACACTGCACAAATCCGTTTGATACGAAGATTTTTAGGGCCACTTATGGCTACAACTGAAATAATGGAAGAGCTAAATAGATGAAGAAATAATAAATGAGCGAAATAATGAAGACAATATAAATGAAGAACTCATTAAGTCACAACCCTAAATAGGTAGTGACAAATTTCATTATTACAACAATAACTATTGTTCTTATACAAATAGCATAGCAAAAGAGACAGCTGAACAACTGCATGCTTGTAACTTTGACTTATTTCAAACACCCCCCTTATTCGAATTAGATTTAGAATTGGCTTTGTTATTTATTTTAACGTACTTAACATTGTTTACAAAAAGATAAGATGTGGTAGTCGAGGATAATCGTGATAAATACTAGAAAAGTGAGATAAAAAGAAAATGAGGACAGGCAATATTTACAATTTAGTGGTTAAAGACTGGCTTAGTTGTAGGTGCAATGAAAATAGTGCAATGACATTAGCAGCAATATTTAGCAAATTATAAGACTAGGGAAATAAAATATGAATATACATTTTTGAGAGTAAGATGTTTTTTTCATAGTCTTGTGCTGTTCTGTCTTGTAATGTGCTGAAACAGGCCCCGTTACTTATAAAATATGTTTAGATCTTACCTGTCGTTTGGTATGAGCGTAGTCATTTTAACAAACTTTGAACTTCTGTCAATTCCAGACTGTAAGCCACAACCTTTGCCATACAACTTCAATCCTGAGATTTATGCAGAAATGCGGCTAATCTATGCATTTTTGTAATGGCCACTGTGGGTGCTTGAGCAGTAAAACAGTCGGTGTCAAGGAAGACACAAGTCACAACTGCCAACTAACAGCATAGAAGAAGAAGTGAGTACCAGACCTGTTAGCACTGTGTTACTTGTGGTTCGGTGCCTTTTCCCTGTATGGTTTTTGTCATTAAAACTTTAAAAAAAAAAAAATTGTGTACCGTCTTTATCCTTGTTCCATGTTTCAACATGAGCACATGTGTCTTATAGTCAGAGGTGGGTAGTAACGAGTTACATTCACTCCGTTACATTTACTTGAATACAATTTCAAACAATTTGTACTGGGAGTATTTTTAAATCACCAGACTGTAGTTTTTACTTTTACTTGAGGAGATTTGTGAAGGAGAAAATCTACTCCACTAAATTGTTGTTGTTGTTGTCATTTCTTTATTCTGAATATGCATCACTGCAAGGCTTCTTGATTGTCGGGAAAGGAAAACATGTAAAAATGGAAAAAAGAAAAATGAGGAAGCTACATAAACCAGAAAACAAAGTAATATGCTACATTGAACCTGTTACTTAAATTCCCTACACTTAAGTATGAGCATTCTCCTTCACTTGTGTTTTTCCCCTGCTGTGTCCCCTGAATAAGAGGCTCTCACTGAGAGCCGAACTGGGCGGCCCAAACCCCGCCCCTTTTAAAGGTGCAGCGTCACAAGCCATGTAGCAAAGTGTGTGTGACACCAAAGGTAAAAAGAGAAAAATATCTGCAAAGAAATCAAACTTAGACTGTATTAATTGGATTTTATTTACTTTACTTTTTCAAAAGGTTTGCATTCTATTTTTCTACAAATGCATGCTACGTTTTATTGCATTATTTTTGTTACCCAGATAAGGAGCACATTATACACGTTTTTTTTCCCAGTCCTCAAAATAAAAAAGGGATTTCCTCATTGCATTTCTTTCATTTTATCAAGACAATTAAACGTTCCGTAATCTATTAGTATAATAACAAAGTTAAACTTGAATCATATCGTACAACAGAGTGGTCATGTCATTCTCAGCAGGGTGTGCTGCATCCAACTTGGTCACTTTGATAATAGGCTAATATTGCTCATATTTCTAATATAGAGACCTAGAGCATGTTTTGCTTTCATATAAGCCATGTATAAGGCTCTTACTCGTTTGAAGCTTCTGACAAATTTGTATTTTTGGTCTGGTATGGCTCTTTCAAGATTTAAGGTTGCCGACCCCTTGGCGAGCTTGTTCTTCTACCTGCAGAGCCTGCTAAAATAAATACTAGGGTTTTAAATGTGCTACTTGTGCTTAATATCTTTCTTTCGTTAAATTATTATTATTATATTGTTTATCAAAGTACTTGAATTTACCTTGATATTAATCTATTTTTGAATTAAATGTAATTTATTATTGATTTGATGACCTGATTAAATGGTTGTTTTAAAAAGTTACTCAGTAGTTACTTGTATACTTCTACTTGAGTCATATTATTCTGAAGTAACAGGACTTTTAGATGAGTAAAATCTTTAGCTACTTTACTCGGCTTTGCTTATAGTCAGGCGCGGCATATGTATGTACAAAATAGTTTTTCCCATTAAAAATTGATGCGGCTTATAGTCTGGTACGGTGTATATGCCACATCATGTGAAGTGAGTTTTTAAAAATCTTGCCTGGGAAATATATAAAGGAATTTTTCAAATTTCCAAAGCGTATTCATTAGCGTGACTGTCAAGGTTTTTGGTATTTGGAGTGCCAGGGAGGTGACAGCAGCACGACTTGTGTGAAACTGTAGCCGGCCCAGAGCGTCCTGATGACCGAGGTGGGGGCCACACAGGGTGGTGTTGGGGGAATGGGGGTGTATCGGGATGATCTGGGTGTAATGTAGCAGGGGGAGGGGGTGGGGCGGTTGAGGTAAGAGGGCTAGTCGTGCTAGCTAATAACCCTAACCACTCTAAGATATTGAGAGAGCCTGGAGGCTAGGTCAGAGTATGGGACAGGGCGTTCAGCTGCATTGAAAATTGATTCAGAAGTTAGCTTTAAAAAATAAAACACATTTATTTAAATGAAATCCTAATCGAATTTGCTGAAATTTATTGTTCTTTATTTAGATAATTTCGTTCTGCTCTGAGGTCTATTTAACCCGCAATGTAAGCAAAAGGCCACTTCACACTGTCACTTTCTATGCAGTCCAGCTTATTAGTTAGCATTAGCTTGGAGTGCCTCCCCCGTGAGAAAGATCTGATGGTGGGAGGGACGATAGGGATGATGATGGTGATGATGGCCTCTTTAGTGGCTGTGTGATCTCAGCCACCAGTTCCACAGCTGGTGCACCAGCAGGCAGCCCAGCTTGGCCATATGCTGCCTGGCTGCGCTGTTCCCATTGCTCCCATTATCCCCAATGGATACAAAACCCTCCCACCAAAGACTTCCCCCTACTCACCCAACACCCTATATCACCAGCAGTCAAAGCTAGCACGTATGAATATTATTAATGCACTGTAGCCAGTGGGAGTCTACCAAAAGCGAAAATTGAAGCCTCATGTTTTATTGCGGGTCAGAATGACCCGTGAAAATACATGTTTTTCTTTTCTCATGGGACTATGAAGCAACACATTTTGTATTTGTAGCTTCTTTGAGAAGCAACCTATTGTCATCATAAGCAGTCTTTCGATAGCACTTTTTCCAATACCAACACCCACATTTTGAATAGTCAATTTAAAATACTGCCACTATTAGTACATACAATTCCTCTCCCTTTGCAAAAAATGACCCAAAAATATTTTTAAGAATACGTCTTAAGCCAAAAATAATATATTTCCATGATAATGCAATTATTTAAAGGTTATTTATCATTTTCTTAATTTCAGGGTCTTGATTTTAAACTGGGCCCCGAATGCAGCCAAAGCTAATATTTGACCACTATCGCACTGGAACTTTTTACAGTCAAATGATGGGTAAAATTGACCTGAGATTTAAAAAAAAATGGTATAATCATATCTCAGTGGACTTTCGCTAGACAATCTAATATTATTTTGTTTTAGTTTTATGTATAAAGCAACAATTTATTGTCATTATAGTAGAGCTCCTGACATTCAAAAATCTATGGTAATTAGCCAATGTTCTCCAATGCAATGTTACCTCAGGTAAAAACATAGATATTCTTTATACATATAAAACAATAGCTACATAATAATATATAGTAAGTGCTAACTATGTATAATACAGTGGCAGATTTTCATACAAGCTTAATTCTAACAGGATCATCGTCGTAGCTTGAATTTTCTCGATATAAGCTCGTTTTCAAAATTAAATGGACTCCTTCCTTCAACCCAAAAGCATCTAAGTGAACCCTAAATAAAATGAAAATACATGATGAAAATATAAATGTAAGAAAAATGTACACAGCTATTTGAATGTTGGGGACAATCAACACATTTTCATTGTTAGATTTTTTTTTACTGTTTTATACGTTGTATCGTTACATTTTTACAATTTTTTTGCCGGGACAGATTGAAATGCCCCAGGGTCATAGTTATCCCAACCCTGATCAGTGTTGGGGCTCAAGCATTACAAAGGAACGCAATTTATTTTCTTGGTAATGAGTACTGTGATGCTTTATTAATAACATTTTGTAGTGCTGCTGTCATTATTACATTATGCATTGCTGTCTTATTCTGCTACTTATTGCAGATGGTGTATTACAGTGTCCGTCAATAGCTGGTTATTCCTGTATTACTCACGTTTTCACAGACAACCCATTGTCCGCTAACAAAATTTTCTAAAGGGTGGGTATTTTTTTATCTTCGTGCAATGTGCCACTAAATACTGTTATCGCGGAGCTGTCACAAGCACAGAATACAATACTACATTTCAAGTCATGTAGGTACTCTCCCTATCATATATTCTTGCATCCAAGCCAAAATTACAACAACAACAAAATATGGAAATCAAGGTTTCAGTTTATATGCACATATTCAGTTGTGTGTATCCAGTAGCGGATGGTAGGCAGTGCGTAGGGATGGAGCATAGCTTAGACAGAAACAACAAATGCGACAAACATTAGCACAGAATTTACAGCATTTTTGAAATCTTTTGTGCAATACAACATGCTTGCAGAAAATTTAAACTTCTTGGACAGTTCACAGAATTGTAAAAATAGATTAATGTTTCGGTTGCAAGCTCTCAAGATTTAGGGGTCGGTTAGTATGCGAGTATATACTGGAATTTGTAACTAAATAATGACTTTTAGAGTAACATGCTGCTTTGTGGTGTTTGGGGTAACTGTAACGAATTATTGTTTTTCAGTAACACACTAAACATGGCCACTGATCTAACAGGTCAAATTGATCTATCAATGTTTTTTCAGCTTCATTATTGCATAACGGTCCAGTCCGTTTTCCGGTCAGGGGAGGAGATTTTAAAGGGGGCAGAATGGATGGCTACGGCGTTCAACCACTTTAGATGGATGTACAACTTACACTGCACTTTGATCTGAATGATAGTTCACAAAAGTGACCCCCCCCTCACACACACACACAAACACACACACTGTGTTCCTCAAAGCCCCTCGGGCGTCTCCCAATACACTGGTGGGACCTTGCTTCCGACTGTTCCCATCCCCTTAAAAGTATCTCCAGGCAGTCCCCATCAGAGGCCACGCTAAAGAGCATGCAATATGGATGAGGCCGTCTCTAAAGGAAGATAACTGGAGACGGCGGCGGCAGAGGCATCCCAGAAGGCTGAGCGACACACTTCACAAGCGGGGGAAACACTTATAGACGCCTTTTATCCAACTCTTTCATTTTCAGACCTCTAATCCTGCTTCTTTCTTTTACGTTTTCCTTTGCAACGTGTGATGTGATGTAGAGTCATATGGCCCCCCATTCCGGAAAAAAATCAGACCCTCTGTTGGTTTATAGAGTAATAATTTTTGAAGAGATTATAGAAATACATCAAATTATTTGATTCAAGTGGTTTTCAATAAATTATTTTGCAAAATGTTAAAACGGATTAAGTGGGTTCCTAAGATGTTTACAAATTGAAAAAGATTGGGGCAGAAAGATATTTTTCTTTGAATATGGTTTCTGTAGGAAGACAAAAATGACACAAAAACTTTAAACGTTTTCCAATTTTGTAATTTTTTTTAGAATAAATACTACATTTCAACTACATTTTTCCTCTGCTTATTTCGTTCTCTCCCGTATTTCCTGTGTTGGAGCCGAGTGTGGCACAAGCTCCGCCCCTTTTAAAAGATCACAATATAACTCAACCTCTTTATACAGCCCCAATTTCAACACAGAAGCCACATTAAAAGGGCAAGAATACAATTTTGACATAGCCACTTTTTAGTAAGAAAGTAGCTCTTTTTATCAAGGGATTTATGATTTTTGTCAGTATATGTTTTTAAATGGCACTTAAGGATAATATTTGCATTTCGTTGCTCAGGACAAAATGCTGGGTGCGTTGATTTGGTATTAAAAGAGAAAGAAAATGGACCCTGCTATGTTTTATCCATGCATATGACATTTGTACAGAAATCAAACTTAAATTGTATTAATTCTATTTTGTTTAGCTTTTCAAAAGGCTGCTGTTTTATTTTTATGAATCCATGCTGCATCTTATTGCAGTCTTTTCGTTGGCCGGATAAGCAGCACATTATACACACTCCATTTGGTGTTTTTTTCCAAATCCACAAAATAAAAGGACATCAAAAATTAGATTTCTTTAATTTTATCAAAGTAAGGAAAAATTCGGTAACTAACTTAAACTTGAGGTGGTATCCTACAAAGAGTAGTCACGTAGTTCATCATTCTCTACAGGATGTGTTGCATCCAACTGTGTCATAAAGATAGTAGGCTAATATAGCTAATATGAAAACACACAGGATGTGTTGCATTCATTATAAGGCCCATATAATGATTTTATTTTTTTGTGGCTCCAGACAAATTTGTTTTTGATTTTTTTCATCAATTATGGCTCTCTCAACATTTTTGGTTGCTGAGTTATTTAGTGTAAATTAAGGACTGGAAGCCGTTATTCCTTTGCTACATTTTAAACAATCTTTTTTTTTTGCCAACATTATTCATATAATATGTACCAGGAGCAAAACGGGATTTTTAACAGTACCTAATTGAGTATTTACAACTTACAACACTTTTTCCCCACAGAGATGAAATATAACAATATTACCAACCAAAGGCTACAAAATGTTTAATAATTTTATTTGTTAGAACTCTTGTTGGTGATAGGAATGAGTGGGGAGGTGTTGTAAAAGGATAGTGGGATGTTTAGAAGCGTTCTGAGGGATGGGCAGGGCACCAGTATGATGCGGCGGGGGTAAACCAGTGAAAACCGTCGGGCCTTGCAGTTGAACAGAAGAGTGTGTTGTGTCACCCTGACCCAAGTTACATGGCCGCTTTCTTGTGTCCCGTTTCATCTGGAGGGACGAAAGCATGACCAACTTGGGTGCCGAGGTGCTTAACTTTTTTGGGTGTTTGGGCATTTGGGTTGGCCATGGTCTAAAAATATTTGTTTGTGTTTTTGCTACTTTCTCCCTCTTTTTATTTTCTTTGTTTTTTTTATGTGTTTGTCTCTCTGTCGGTCACCCCTCTCGAGGGATATGACCGGGGTAGCTATATAGATGGATAGACATTTCTTTTTAGTGAATACATTTTTTTAATAACAATCAGAAGCACTAAATAATACACAATATCCCTTTAAACTATACAGTATCATAAACATTATTTGTTCTCTCACACAGGCTAGGAATTGCACTTGCTCTCTCACAAAAAAAAACACACGTACACAAACTTATTCTTGGTCTTATTCACACACATAAAGTCACACTATATTTCTTAACCTGCACACACACCTTTTCACTCTCACACAATGTCTCTTATCTAAAAAGAAAAGTATTCTCTGCTGTCCTCACTCACATGTCATCATATTCCAAGCTTTCTCCTTAATCCCATTCACACATTCTAAAAGGCTAAAAGAGAATTTCACTCCAGGGAACTCACTGATTTTCTCGCATAATAACTCTCACATCCTACACTTTGACAATTCCTAACGCTGTGAAAAACGGTCGTAAATGACTTTGTATACAGTATATGTGCCTGTGCAGCCCTTTAAGATTCTCCATGATTAAAGGCTATACAAATAAATGTGACTTGACTTGAGGCGCACAGGAACAATCCCATGCACCATATTGCACTCTCTCACTCATTCAGACACTCATACACGGTTGCAGTACTAGTAGTAGTGCAGTCGTGAAGCGTATTAAGTGTCCTAAATGGTTTTGCCCATCTGTTGCAGAGCTCGTAAATAAGACATCACGCTTGTCCGCCTTAAATTAAGGTCAAGTAAAAACATAAAAAATGCATTTCCTCTTCGGGAGAATTATTTATGACGATTGTTGCGCCTTTCTCGCCGCCGCCGCCAATCAATAACGCCATCGCCCCTGACAATGTTGCGTGACCTCCGCCAGGAAAAGTGTTACACAGACATCAAGTATTCATTGGCGACGACAAGGAATCCGTGTTAGCCACCGAGACGCTCAGGTTAGGTGCCGCATTCGAACTTACTGCCGATTTTAGCCCTCTCGGGCTCGAGGAGAATGTCTTACCAGCCAAGTGATGTCGAAAATGAGATAATTGGCGACAAGATAAATGTGAATAATTCACTGGTGCAAATGACAGCCAATGAATGTTTTACACCAGAAGTGGGGAATGTTTGATTTTGTTATTTGACTTTATACATGCTTAATCAGATTATTTTAGACACTCAAAAAGGGAGAGGAGACATCAATAGATTTATACTTGCAAACAGAACAGGACAGGGCTCAAACTTCAGATGAACAATTTCAACCTGTTCTAAAAGCCCTCCCCTGTTCCCTTTCTCTTTACTAAATATCCTACGTTACAAATGCAGATCAGCCCTAAAGGTTGTGCAAATCAAAACATATTAAGATGATTGGCTGACATTGACAAATGATTGATCAATGATAGTCAAACTAAACAACTGACATCCTATGCAAATACATATATATATATATATATATATATATATATATATATATATATAAATATAAATATAGTCAAGAGTAAGAGGTTGGCAGGCATTTACTGTAACAGTAAAAAGCCTTGGCAGAGGACGCATTGAATGTACTTTCTATCTCTCTTTTCCGTCGTCATCGCATCCGATTCCTGCACGGTTGCCGAGCAGTTACCGCGGAAACTTTTTGCATTATTAATGGTGCGCACCCAAAAGCGTCCCAGAGCAGCGCCCGAGCGACGTGCTTACGTGTTGCTAATATATGGAATGCTTCATCACATTGTCAGCACGTTTGGAATTGTCTTTGGAAATGATTTTGCTAATACAAAAAACACACACACGTATTAAGTCCATGTTTTCACATTTTAAGATGATTTATGTTGTCTTTTCTTGTAAAATAAGAACATGTTATTTTGCAGACGGTAGATTGCTTTAATTGGTACATAGTATTTCTTAAAAAGGGATACATAATCCACTTTTTGCTGGACAATATATTTTTTTGTGAATTGTAATGATACTTTTTCTTATTCCATTCAATCATGACAACAGATAACTCCGTTGTGCTTATTGTAGGTAAATATTTTTCTCATTTTAACATATTTTATCTTTCTCTCAAAAAACAATACAGCTCACCCTTAAAATAAGGAAAATTGTCTTCTCTTGTCGATGGTGGCTACTTTTTGCTCATTTTAAGTTTATAGTTTTGCTAACTATAAGATATTATTTCTTCTTTCGCGAATAAAATAAATAAAAAATAATCGTCCTTAAAATTAGCAAAAAATCCTCACCCCATTGGCTGATAATGTTTTTATCATTTTCAAATAATTTATTCTATTCCTCAATAGAATGACAAAAATATCCCTAAAACTATCAAAATTATTTAATCCAGCAAATTGTGGGTCGTTCTGCCCATTCTAAGAAATTAAAAAGAAACATTATAAAGAAGATATCAAAATAAAGAGCAAAAAGATCTACCATCTGCAAAGTAAGACCATATTGGTTATTTTAAGTAGACCGTTTTTTATTTGAATGGAAAAGGCACAATCAATTATCCTAAAATGAGAAAAAATTACTTAAAATTTGCAAGACTTTCTGTCAAAAGCAAGCAGAAGGAGGAATGTGTCCATTAAGTTTTCTCCCAAAGGGTTTATCTAAAGCACTAATGTGTAAAATTTGACCACAAGGTTGCATTTTGTTGTCTGGTACGAGCGAGGGACAGTGATACACGGCACAGCACGGAGGCAGGATGCCGGACATGGCGCCGATTTAATTCGGGCAGTAAAACAAGGCCTTAAACAAATACAAGTTTCTCAACCTATGATTTTTCATAAAAGTTAAGACAGTAAGATAGTTCATGTATTTTGCCTAATATTCAGATCAATGTTTTTTTACAGGATGAACATTTTTTATACCACTAGGAGACACTAAATATTGCACATGATCCCTTTAAAAGTTCCTCAAGTGTTTGATAACAGGACATATGAAGTAATCCTTCAAGAACAGTAATACAATCATTCCCTTTACTTGGAGTTTGTCCATAATTGGCAGCTCAAAAGTATCCACTTGTTAAAAAATAATCCGCAGAAGGTGATCCTCTGAAACTGTATTTGACTCCACTCCCGTGGACCGATTGGCTTTCAGGTGACTCGACTTGGCACCTAAACGTAATGCGGTTAATTGCGTCAATGTCCAAATCATACCACAACATTTGACTTCATTTCACAAAATTATTATTATGTTCTGAATGGGGCAGCACGGCGGCGCAGTGGTTAGTGCGTGTGCAGCACAGTTCTAAGGTCTTGGGAACCTCCTGTGTGGGTTCAAATCCAGCTACCGGACTTACTGTGTGGAGTTTGTATGTTCTCCCCGTGCTTGCGTGGGTTTCCTCCGGGCACTCCGGTTTCCTCCCACATTCCAAAGACATGCATTTCAGGTGGATTGGCTGGTCCAAATTGTCCCTAGGTGTGAATGAGCGAGCGAGTTGTCTGTCCCTGTGTGCCCTGCGTTTGGCTGGCAACCAGTTCAGGGTGTCCCCTGCCCACTGCCCGATGATTGCTGGGATGGGCTCCATTACCCCCGCGACCCTACTGAGGATAAGCGGTGCAGCTAATGAGATGAGATGATATGTTCTGAATGGCTTGAAACTACCCCTTTTACTGCAGGTCATGTGGATGTAATTGGGAAAACAAAATGTGGGGTAGAAATGCCTTTACCTTCTTTAATATGTGGAGAAGTCTAAATTTGTTGGTGACAGAAAGCATTTTTTTCTGCCTTTTGGTGCTTTTCTTTGTCCAGAGCGTGTTGTTGACATGTTGGCGTTTAGAAAAAGGTTCATCAAGCTGTTTTACCTGTGCGTACAATAAAGACTGCAAACTTATTGACGCATAGGCAGACACTGGCAGAAAATGGGGGAGGGGGGTGACTGTTTTGGCCAATCGAAATGCAGAACACAATCCTTGACTTAAAAAAAAGTAACGTGAATCCTCGAACTGCGAAAAGTAAAACACAATACACAAAGGGATTACTGTATATTTCAGAAAAATTGTAAGGGCCTACATTCTCTTTTTTTCTCATGTGTTTTTGAGGTATCAGATTAGAGACTCTTTATACATATACACAAATCTTGGCTCTCTGCAATGCAGTCCGCTAACCAAAAATTTTGACTACCCCTGCTTTAAATGTTACCATTTTCTTACAGTAATTCTGAGTGTGATTGCCTTACTCGCACTCCTGAGTAACAGTAGATTGCATTAAAGGATCAATGCACGATAATGAGTCAGCGTGGCCGGAGCATCACTCACCTGTTGTGCCCTAAGGCGCTGCCGCCTCTTGCTCGTCACACAGCTGTCACGTCCACCCCTCTGTGGCACCCTCTATGAGCCCATCAATGGACCCCATTGTGCAGAGCCCGGACCCTCCTGCTCTCTCCAACTAGACAGCACTATACCCTTTGACCGTTCTTGCCGTTCCGAGTCAATCTTTTCTGAAGGGGTCCGGCTAATCCCGTCTGTGTCAGAAAATAGCGTATGAAAAAGTAAAGCACAGGCCAAGGTTGGCCTGGGGGAGTCTGAAGAAAAATAAGGAAAAAAGAAAAAAGAAAGATAAGGCGAGTGACTGAGCCCTGCTCGACGAGTGAGTGGCGCAGGGGCCGGGCGGCAAAGTTTATACGCACCGTGGCTCCCCTTTGGCCCGGGGGGAACAAGATGAATAAATAATACAATGGATATTCCCGTCATCATTATTTCATCGTCGGCGTAATGAGAGAGCGCCACTGCTTGCGCTACGCTACAGGTGAGGCAGCTCCAGCAGCTTACGCTGTAAAATTCCCTCAAAACACAATTAAACTATTGCTCCGACTACATGATTATCAATATGAAAATTTACTAAATAAATACCACAATATCCCTCAACATTCAAATGTATGATACCAACGACTAACCATCAGAAACAGCCCGTTGACGATGATAAGGAACTTGAGGCTGGTGTCTGGAGAGGCAGAGTCAGATTTCAAAACAAATGAACCTAAATCTTTTTCATCATTATTTGATTGACAGGGCAAGAAAGCAATATATAAACTTAAGGTTTGGCTGGCGTTGCTAATTGGACGACGGAGTACTATTGTATATTGGCTTCTGTTCAAGCTTGCTGCCAAGTTGAAATACCTTTCTTACTCAAGGTGTGAGCAATGTTCCAGCACACTGTCAAGATTGTATCTGTGGGTGATTTCACTTTGAATGAATATAACCATTTCCTATATTTCTAATGAAACATTTTTACAGATGAAACACAGCCTCCCTTGATTCCACTGAACTCTGGCGTACATATCTGTCAATGGCAGCGAATGTTTATACAACTTTGACGAGGGCATTTAAAAGTAAATGACATTTTGTTGCCATGACAGCGTCTCCATCTAACCTTGATTGCCTGGCGTATTACACATGCTTAGACACATGGTCACATGAGTGAATTTGATGTCTCAGGTCCCTCGGGATCCAAGCGCCTTTGAGGGACGAGACTACCCCAAAGACCCCCCGGGGCCCCCTTCATACGGCGATCACCTCTTTACTCACATACGTTGCCAGGTCTTTCCGTACTCTAATCCTGTTACTGCATGACTGCTAAGGAGTCAAGGCCGTGGGTGGGGGTCTTAAGGGCCAATCCGGCACACAAAGACCCCTGCCGGGCCGCACCAGCTGGATGTATGTTGCAACATATTTTGTCAATTTTGGGGGGGTTATTCACTTTTTTGAATGAAAATAACTGTTTTGATGCACGTTCGTTATTTCTTGTAGATGATTAGGCTAACAAAAATGCCAAAGAGTTACATTGTTTTCATTTTGTTTTTCAAACCCAACTATATTAAATACTTTAAGAGTGTCAACAATTATTGGTTTTCTTGTTGTTGTGTCACCGATCACCACAAAGATCTCATCTCATCTCATCAGCCGTACCGCTCATCCCATCCCAGCCATCTCCGGGCAGTGGGCAGGGGACACCCTGAGCTGGTTGCCAGCCAGTCGCAGGGCACAGACAACTCACTCATTCACACCTAGGGACAATTTGGACAATTCACCTGAAATACATGTTTTTGGAATGTGGGAGGAAACCGGAGTGCCCGGAGGAAACCCACGCAAGCACGGGGAGAACATACAAACTCCGCACAGGAAGTCTGGAGCTGGATTTGAACCCACGACAGGTTCCCATGACATGAACTGTGCCGCACAAGCGCTAACCACTGCGCCGCCGTGCTGCCTCACCACAAAGATAAGTTACTGAATTCATTTTTAAGGGACAGTAAATTAAGACCCTCCTAAAAATCCTAGTTCATTAAAAAATAATGACATGAACTGTGCCGCACAAGCGCTAACCACTGCGCCGCCATGCTGCCTCACCACAAAGATAAGTTACTGAATTCATTTTTAAGGGACAGTATATTAAGACCCTCCTAAAACTCCTAGTTCATTAAAAAATAAAACAATATTGATTTCATTAATAAGCAAAAATACCCAAACTATCATATAAAGTGTATTTTTTAAACCCTCATAGTTCTAAAAATGTGCTTTTTGTGTGTGTGTTCTTTTTTTTTACATGAAATGAGCTTCACCTAAAGGGTATAGCACTAATTGTTTGCCATCTTGCTGCTATGGGTACCCAAAAACTTCCAAGCGGCGGGGAAAAAAGGGAAATAAAAATGGTGTGGTTTGGCCACATAGTTTGTATTCTTCCTTTTACTTTTTTGCACTTGTTTTTTGTTGCAATAGACTATAAAATACAGTGACAACTATTGGTCAAATGATGTACACTGTCCCTTTAAGTGTTGAGTGCCAAACATTTCCCTCTAAAATTTGCTCAGTATCTGCAATGTTTAGTGACGGATTTGTTTATGTTATTTATGAGGCTATTATTTAATTTATCTATTTTTCACCCGAAAAAAACCAAAAAATAAATACTGGGCAAAAAAAATTGGAACAAAATGGAACGGTTTGATCACTCTGAATCTCTGTAGTTTTTATTCTTCTTTGTGCTTTTAAGCACTTGTTTTTGGGTGAACTACAAAGTACAGCGGTATCAAATACTACACACTGACTCCTTAAGAGAAAAGTTGTGAAAATGAAATTCATATTGTTTTATTATTCTCTTTAATGTCAGCGCTACCATGATGCAATAAGTCGGGAGGTACGTCTAAAGTATTAATGCGATTAGATGCGTTACAATTTGTAATAATAACATGTTATAATAATTTCAACTATTACAAAAATGATGTCAGCCAAGATCACAATAACCACAATAATTTAAAACACAAGAACAAGAAAAGTGATATAGTCCCACTGCAAAAAAAAAAATCTGCTTCCTTTCAGCTTATTTTATGTACTTCATATATCTTTATTTTATTAAAAACACGTGTTAAAATACTACATAAACATCTTCCAGTGGGAATGCGATATTTGCTTGAAAATATAAATGTTTTGTTTATTTTAAAACATAATTCCAGAAAATAGTTTTGCGAGACAGACAGACAGTCAGACAGTCAGACAGACAGACAGACAGACAGACAGACAGACAGACAGACAGACAGACAGACAGACAGACAGACAGACAGACAGACAGACAGATAGATAGATAGATAGATAGATAGATAGATAGATAGATAGATAGATAGATAGATAGATAGATAGATAGATAGATAGATAGATAGATAGATAGATAGATAGATAGATAGATAGATGGATAGCTAGATGGATAGATTGATTAGATAGAGAGGTGGTTAGATCCCTCAAATGCCAGAGTCGTAGGGCCACCATTTCCTGTGGTGGCGTCCATCCCTCTCCAGGCCAACATAGGTTTCCACCCAGTCTCAAACCGGCGCCCTTTCCTGTGTTTTCCATTTGGATGCCTGTACAATAACTGCCACTGCCGAGCTTTTTTGTATCCATCTCTCTTGTCATAATTTGAAAATAGCTCGGAATCCAAATTTGCGTTTCCATCTGGATGTCCCTCCGGCAGCAAACATCACAGAAGAGAGTTTGGAGAAAAAATTAATCTGTGATGCGCGACATATCTTTGCTTGTTTACGCCTTTTGTTTGACAGTGTTCTATTGTTGTAGTACAGCGTGCAGGATTATGTTTGCCTGCTAATGAGACACCTCTGCTTTCTGGGGCTTGCTGTTTGATGCCTGGTCCTCAGTGGATCGAATCCATGTCGGGTACCAACGCCATGACAGACAGAGTCTCCAAAACGGCTTTCAAATGGGAAGATTTTTTTAAGGCAACAGCTAAAATTGCACAAACTATTATCGATATCAAAAACTACAAAAACGTGGTCTCCAACCATTTCACTTCGTTTACTAGTACAGTCGTTAAAAAAAGTTCGGCACCACTGATTATTCGGAGATCATTCCGTACGCCACATATAAATATGGCATGAATTTCAAGCCTTTTCACACATTTGAATCATATCGGCAAGTGTTACATGCTGTAATTTATGGGTAGGCAAACATCAGTTTATTTGTGCAACGCTGGCGTTTTTCCGACTCAGAGTTCATTTATCCAAACATGTCAGTGGTCACAGGGTTAGCCGGATGCTAACAGCGAGTAAACCTGGTGATGCTTTTACACGCCTTTTTCGGCCAACTTCACGTGCAAGTGCTGCAGGGCTATGTTGCATAATACATGAGCACTCAGTTAATCTATTGATCTCAAATATGTCTTGTGTCTTTTGTACTTTGTCAGCGATGCTCGCCTTTTGTCGTCACTGCTTTTACGATGTTAACAGTCGTAACCACTACACACACACACACACACACACACACACACACACACACACACACACACACACACACACACACACACACATGAACACACACACATACACACACGCACACACACACACACGAACCATCTACACACATATACACACACACACAGACAAATCTAGGATTTTTTTACAGTTCAAGTTATGATAATGGGAGAATACTCATTTCAGAATTCAAATCTGCAGATATGACAAATATTACAATTGCAACTTCAACTTTGTTACATCAAATACAACAATTAAAACTTGGATATACTTGACTGGAATTAATACAATTGTTTTCAACAACAATCGTAATTCTTAAAATAGAAAGAAAATCCATAATTGTAATATGTTTTACTACATCAAAGAAAACAATACCAAAGACAACATCTTCGTTTGATAAAAACTCAGGAAAATACTTTTACCGCAACTACTCTTACAATAATAAAGACCTGAACAACAGCAGCAACCTGACAATGTTATGTTCGAAAATAAAATAACACTCCACAAAATCCAAAGTATTCATACTTGACTTCTGGAGGACACCCATAAACCCAGACCCATCCACCATAAATCAAGACTGTGTGGCAAGAGTCCATTACTTCAAACTTCTGGGTGTGAACATATCTGACGACCTCTCCTGGTCCAACACCAGGGCTGTGGTGGGGAAGGTCCAGAAGCGACTCCACTTCTTGAAGTTCCCCAGGAGGAATAACCTGGAAGAGAAGTTGCTGGTGTCCTTCTACAAAGCCACAGTGGAAAGCATTCTGGCATAAATCATTACTGGGTGGTATGCTGGGAGCACAGCAGTGGACAGGCAAAACATACAGAGAGTAATCAACACAGCCCAAAAGATCATCGGCCGCTCTCTTCTTAGTCTAGAAGACACTGCCGGCTTGTGATACTCTAACAGATCCATTAATATTATAAAAACAAATTATACCCCAGCCACCACCTCTTTGACCTTTTGTCTTCTGGTGGGTGCTACACTAAGACAAACGGGCTCAAAGACATCTTCTTCCCTTGGGCCATCACAACCCTAAACAAACACAAAACAGTGAGGAAGCAATGCAAGGTGCCCAAAAAAGATGGCATTTTATAACAACTTCTTTAATAAAGTAACAAACAAATCAAAAACAACAATAAAACTGTCTGAAAAAGAAAACAAAAAACAAACTTCAGAAATCAGATTCAGAGATTCAGAGATTCAGATCTACTTTATTGTCATTCTAGTACACGTGTATACAGAACGAAATGTCGATGCATCTGACCCCCACAGTTTCCTTGAATGTACAGATATAAATAATGTTGTATTGTATTTTGGCTACGTGTAGTATTTTACCATAGTGCCGATAGTGCAAGAAGAGTAGCTAACCAGATGTGCAATATGGGCAGTCAGGTTAACAAGTCAGGTACACAGTAACATTAACACTGTAACAATAACGCTGTAATTACAATAGTGCAGAGAGCAATGTGCAAGGAGTGGCAAGCTATAAAAAAAAACTGCCAGTAGTGCAAAAGTCAGATTAGCAGCCGTTTAGATTTAAGTTAACTATATGTTAGATTGACCATTTAACAGTCTAATGGCCAGGGGGACTAGACTGGACTAGATCAGGATAGAACTACAAAATGGTGATGGTATTGATAGAGGGAAAGTGGATGATGGAAAATGAAAATGACTCCACAACAGGTGCTGACCAAAATTTCTTTATAAAGCGTCAGACTATTTAGGGACAGGTGTGGGGTGATTGGAAACATCGGTCCCAATTCCAAAACCATTATACGGCTTCTGGTGGACGGAGGCGAGCCATGTGGTTTAAAGACAACTCTCAATAACAAATGTTTTCAAGTTACTTTAATCACACTTCCAACATAAATGTATCCTTCATAGCATTCCCGTGCCATCTCTCCTAACGTCTTGACCAGGATTCCGAAAACTTTTTGACTTGAAGGGCAATGAAACAAAATATTAAAATCAAACAAAGGTGCCAAACATTTTCTCTAGAAAAAAGCAAATTCTTGGTCCCTTTTATTTCACTATGTGATGTTTGATGACTTTAAAAATTATATGAAAAAAAATAATGCCAGACCTTGTGTCCCATATCATCAAATATACCCTTTAAAATATGTCTCCCTCCCTCTTGCAGTTAAGATTATTGAGTTTAAATGTGACCATGCCAGTTTTTTAGTAGAAATGTCGCTAAATACTGCTATCGAGAAGGATATGAAAGTTTTTACGTTCGGCTATGTGATATTGTCACAGTTCTAGCCTTGCAAATTGAGTGGTTACTATTTGACCTTCATTTTGTTTTATGGATGCAAATGTTTGACATCTTTGAAATCTATAAACATTCGTCTTCAGTCTTCAAGCACATTATTGAATGTAAATGGTCTGCATTTATATAGCGCTTTTCAAGTCAATGAAGACCTCCCAAAGCGCTTTACAATGTGCTTCACTCCTTTCCCTTTTACACAATAACCAATTGCAGCGTCATCCATGCAAGGCAAATACCTGCTCATGGGGGCATTAGGGATTCAGTGTTTGCCCAAAGACACTTCGACATATAACACGGAGGAGCCGGGAATCGAACCTGCGACTTGATCCCAAGAAGAGCGCTCTACCTCCTGAGCTAATGCCGCCCAACATTTTTTCCCAGCTTACGGAAACTACGGAGACTTGAAAAAAATCCTACTGACAGTTTATTCGTACCAGCCTTATGGGTGGAAAAGCACTGGTGGTGGAAACACGGTGTTGCAATACCGACCAAAATTCGTTAAAATTGTGGATTTTATCCGCGAGCCAGATGCATTCATGAAAAAAGCCACACCTGGCTCTCGAGCCATATATTTCCAAACCCCTCGACCACTGTTAACCACCTCACCTATCAAGATGAGCAATCGAGGTCAGGCCAATAGTCTCTTTGAGTGTGCACAATGCGGCGATGAAATGCAGGCAAGTCAGAGGTTTGTCATCTCTTCAAGCGAAAGAACGCGTTTTCGGTTTCCTCTTCAGGTAACACAAATTTGCAGTGCAAAGAGAAAGAGAGGATCTCCTCTAGTGAGAGAAGACCCGGCGTCTTTAATTTGTACTGGCAGACAATGAAATATTCACAAGAACCCCTACAGGCAATTACATTAGAAGTGTGTAGTTAGACACCACGTACCCTTTGCCGATGCCCCGCGCTGCGCCCCCTGCCGCCCAGCCAAAAAAGCCGCCCCCTACCACCTTCGCCCCGGTTTGGTGAACTGTCGTGAAGTTTACACCGTCAGATTTTACCGGTTATGAATAATTCAAGGTGAAAGTGGAATGAACACGGAAAAACTGCGCTGGGTTTTGACGCGTATCTTCCATTTGCTAAATGTGGCAGAAATGCGCGGGGTTGATGCCTGGCGAGCGTGCTCGGCCCTGCTGATAAGCTCGTCAGGATACCAGAAGAGTCCATTCGGCATGAATAAATAGAGTAATCCCTCCGTTATCGCCGTTAAAGGGGACCAGAAACCCCGGCAAAACGTGAAAATTTGCTAAGTCGCAACGCCCCTTCATAAAAGCACCCAAGCGTGAGACTTACCTCGAATTGACATCCATACCGACTGATACTAGCAAAATAACGACTCTAGATCTAAACGACAGAACACAGAATAAAAACAGAATTTAATAATAAATCATTAATAATCTTTATTATCATTATACAAAAATACAACTAAACTAGAGGGCTTCCCCTTTCAGAGAAAGAAAGGGATTTCAATGACAAGAAAGACAATTAATTTAAATTCAAAATCCGTAAAGCCGTAAACCAGCGATAACCGGTACTCCCCACCACATGAGGTGCCTTACAGCGCGAACGTTATAACTTATAGGTTAACCCGTGTTTTTTGTGTCTTAAAGTGGTATCAACACACTTAATACTGGGGTGTCGTGGTTTAACGGATGGAGTGCCGAAACAAAAATTGGAGTACAAGCCAAGGACCGAACTGATTGGATGTTTACCATATTAAGTAAATTGAAGCCACTGAAAACCCAAGAAATATATTGAAATATGGTCATATAAATATAGCAATATTTTCTTATGGCTCAGGCAGTAATTTTGTATTTTCAATAAGTACAAAAAGACAAATTTCCTATGAATATCTCCATTACACAAACATTAAATACAAGATGCTGCTATTCCTACTTGCTAATAATGTGTTGGTCGCAAAAAACGTCTCATACAGCCAATTAGAATGTCAGAAATGTCAGTAGCTAATGTTGTGCAAGTTGACCCCTAAGGCAATGATAAAGGATACAAATACTAAACATAACAGCTAAACACTAAATCTAAATATGCGCTTACTACTAAATATATTAAAAAATAGTATTATACTTAGCCATTTACCTGCTAATTCAGGCAACATCATTAAGAGTAACTGTTTAACACAACCTCAGTGAATATATGGTCCTTATCTACAGAGTGTTAAGTTAACTCTAGTTATTTTGCTGTGTGTGCTTTATTCTGTAGCCAGAAGTGGCCTTGAGCATGATCATGTCACCGATCTAGATAAAGGATTACTGTACAAGTGCTTTCAACTTTCAACTTTATTGTCAAATATGCTATACGCACAACATACAACACAGATTAAATTTCTTCCTCATCCCTGTGTACAAACATGCCATGAATAAGACACAAATACAAATAACCCTACCTTTAACCCTAACCCTAATCCTGGCCCTATACCTAGCCCTAGCCCTAACCTTAAACCCTAACCCTACCTTGGCCAGGTAAAAAACAAAACAAAAAGTATACATAAAGAATTAAAAATAATAATGTTTAGAATTAAAAAAAAAGTATTAAGTAAAGACATAATCTAATTAAAACAGTTTTGCATTGATTTGGCAGAAGACGGAGGAGTGGGAGATGGAGGGTAGGGGGAGAGTCCAGAGTCTTGACAGCCCGATGAAATAGGTTGTCCATGAGCCTGCTGGTGCTGGCTCTGAGACTCTGCAGTCTTTTTCCTGACAGCAACAGGTTGAAGAGGCTTTGAGATGAGTGTCTGGGGTGACCCGCAATCCTGGTGGTTTTGCGGGTTACGCGGGAGTTGTGGATTAGAATTAGCAGGTAATGATGGACTCATGAGAAATTCTTTTCTTGAGAATTTGGTTTCAGGAAAAGAACATGGTAAGCCCTTTTTGTCTGTGTATTCATGAATTGCAACAGCCACAGAGCCTAGAATTTTCAATGAAAAAAATCTTCGAGGGAACTGCTCATCATCTCCAGACTTTATTTTGAAAATATACCTTTTTTTGCTTCCCGGAATCAAACCAACACACAACCGAAGAAAGAGTAGTTTTACGACAGTAGTTAATTTCGGTTTCAGTTTTCAGTCGTACACATGGAAACGCCGGATGTATCAATTTTAACAAAAGGCTTCAAGAAAACTAATAATGAAACCTTATTCAGAAAATGATAAACTAAGCTGGGTGAAATGAGGTCAGTGGAGCTCCTTTAGCGATCTTTGCTTGGTGTTTCCATGCACAGCTGGACTCCAGGCCGGTGTCGCCTTCCTGCAGGAGCGTCCGAGCCGCCCGCCATCCTGTTTGAGTCCCAAGGAAAGGCAGATGATGCATATTTGATGAGCGGGGCTCGGGGACCCTCTGGAGGGAGCGCTTGTTGACGTACACATCAGGGACAATGGGCACTTTGCTCGGGTTACACCGCACGCTACCGCTGCTCTTTTTTGCCGTACTTGTAATTTAGGAATGTTATTCCTTTTTAAACGTTAAAAAGATGTCAGAAAAAATAAAGATGCACACCTATCAACTTTCATATTTCCCCCCTATTTTATACTTTTTTTTGATCATTTCAAATTTTGTACACCGTATAGGAATTTTTGTACGGGAAATGTTTTTAACTTGTTTTCTTGTTAGCTCAATCTCGTCGTGCTCAATTTGGTTCTACTCTGTTGTTCTGACAAAACTTCCTAACCGGGGCGGCAATAGCTCAGGAGGTAGAGCGATCGTTTTAGGATTAAGGGTTCCCAGTTCGAATCCCGGCTTGTCCGTGTTACATGTCAAAGTGTCCTTGGGTAAGACACTGAACCCCCAATACCCCCAATAAGCAGGTTAGAGCCTTACATGGCTGCACAGATGACAGCCACTATTGGGAAATGTGAAGCACAATGTAAAGCGCTTTGGGAAGTCATTGACTTGAAAAGCGCTATATAAATGCAGATCATTTCATAACCTGGCTGGACATTCTACTATAGGCTGACCTAACAGCCGCTGTGGTGTCGTTGATATGACACTGAGCTAAACCACCAAAAAAGGACCGTGAACATAGTAGATGTGATATTATAGCTTCATTTCCCTTATTTGGATAGTGCAAATTGCCAAAGTATATTACAATGTATTGAGACCATGTGCCGATAAGTTCACGAAAATAAAGTGCACAAACTATTAAATGTCACGGTTGCCCATTGCTCTCACTTGGGCCCGCCCGTTTGGCGCCAGCGGCTGCTCGTTGCCTGATTGGCTTCCCTCGTATTCAAACTCAGTGCTCTCATTCACTCCTTTTCTGTCCGTCAACGAACCTCTGCACTTGCAAGACTTTATTTTGACTCTGTCCGGTATCATGCTCTAGTCTGCAGTATCCGGTATCGATCTTGTCTGTCTCATCCTGTCCGGTATCTTGCTCCAGGTCTCCAGTATCCGGTATCGATTCCGCCTGTCTCGTTCTGTCCGGTATCTTACTCCAGTCTCCAGTATCCGGTGTCGATCCCGTCTGTCTCATCCTGTCCGGTATCTTGCTCCAGTCTCCAGTATCTGGTATCGATCCCGTCTGTCTCATTCTGTCCGGTATCTGCTCTTTTATCTTGTATCTGGTAACGATCCCGTTTGACCTGTCCGATTTCGATCTCTTCTGCCCAGTGATTGCTGAATCGCTGGCATTTGTGTTCTTGTGCATGACTGCCCCGTTCCTGTAAAATAAATCTTGTGTGAAAACGTTACGCGTCGTGGTCCACCCTCTATTCGGGTTCTGACATTAAAATATGTAGTTGTTTATACATCAACACTTAGAAATGTAAGATATTACTTTGTTAATTATTCAACATGGATGGAGGTGGATTGGTGGCAACAGTCCTGTCAGCCATTGTCTGAGTTTTTGTTTAGGTCTAGCTGGTGGAACTGGAAGTGGCGCAAGAAACCCGGAAGTAGTATTATTTTGTTACACTTTTTAACTTAAAACCCAAATAAACACAAACTATTGATGTAGAACACTTACTAATCAAAATGCATCTGTTTTTAGCCTTGTATTACATTTTTAACACAGTACTTTACTTGTTAAAAAAAAAACAGTTGCCGAAGGGGAGACACTTTCTCGTAGGCCACTACATATAACTAACCCTTGCAAGAGGGCAACACAAACGCAATTTAGTTTTCTTTTATACTCAACTAAAACCAGCAACACTGAAACTCAGAATTAATGCAAACCGAACTTTTACTGTTTATGTAAAAGAAGGCTTTGTATGCATCCATAAACTTTGATTAACGTAGTCAACAAACATGATGCCAAAAGGCTACCTCAGAAAAACACGCAAGGATTCAAACCTTTGTCAAAAACAATATTTTGAAGCTGTAAAGGAGTCAAATAAAACGAAAATTATAAGTACTCACTGCTTTCAAAGGCACAAATGGCTATCACAGTTCTGCGTGTGCATTGGTAGGATGTCTCGAGAGGATGAAAGGAATTTAAGAACACCGGATTGTCTCAGTCACTGGTAGAGGTCAACACAGCATCGGTAGCAAGTATGAAGTCGGCAAAATATTGTGTCTCTACGTATAATAAGCAACACCGAATTTACTGTAAGTGGGAGAAGGACTAAGACAGATCCTAAAACACTTTTCGGTGTTGTTTATTTGGTAAATAGAATAAACCTGTTTACACAAATTATTTTACTTTGTATTCTATGTAGTCTGTCTTGCTGTGAGTAAATACGTGCTGTGGTGTGTTTGTTAGGTTTATCATCGCTTAATAAGGGGAATCGCATTAATAAGGGGGGAATTGACTAAGGTTGAAAGGTATGAAGATGTGTCAAATTTGCATACAATTAACCCCTTTAATAATTGAAATTTCAAGAGTCAACGTGACTGGCTGTATTGTTAATTATTCATAGTCTATATAATGCCTGCCATATTCTTAATAAATTCTTGTTTAATCAGCTAACTGTGTGGTAATTAACCAATTAATAAATACTAACAAACCCATGTTCAGCAGCCAGAAGTTATATTAAAATGTTATTTATTGTCATTGATAACAACGTAGGAAACATTGTTAAGAATAAGATTGGCTATGACACTCGATTCGTTTAACATGTCAGAACCTTTTTTTCTCTGTTGTCTTTTCAAGTCAAGTCAAGTCAAATTTATTTATATAGCCCTTAATCACAAAAATGTCTCAAAGGACTGCACAGGATTACAGTTACAAAATTACACAATTACCTGATCTTAAACTAGCAAACCAGCATGCGGGCAAGGAAAAACTCAAAAACCTCAGTGTGAGGAGAAAAGAGAAACCTTGAGAAAGGACCTCACATGTGGTAATCCCCCTTCCAAGATTGAACAGGGTGAATTACAATTAGCATTACTGTACACAGAATAGTAAACACTAGGTAAGATGTTGAAAATGTCCGGAAAGAGCATGACATCAACGACGACGCCAGCTGGTAAATGCAGGGGTTGACATGCTGCAGGTCAGACCCCGGTCCGCTGACCCATCCCAAATCATCCTTCTCCTTCGTATCAGCCAGGCAGGCCTCAGAAAAAGACAGGACAAAACAGAATACGAGGTGGGCATCAATCATATGCTTTGGAATAGAAGTGTGTCTTAAGCCTCAATTTAAAAACTTCCGTTGAGGTTGCAGATCTTATCTCCAGAGGCAGGGCATTCCACAACACCGGGGCCCGGACGGAGAACGCTCTCGAGCCCGCAGACTTCTTGGCTCTCGGAATCACAAGTAGACCGGCATTTTCCGAGCGCAGACTCCGTGCAGGAACATAGGGGGAAATCAAATCAGAGAGATAAGAGGGTGCAAGCCCATGCAAACATTTATATGTTAATAAGAGAACCTTAAAGTCACATCTTAAGTGGACTGGAAGCCAGTGCAAGTTGGCCAATACAGGTGTAATATGCTCAAACTTTTTAGTCTTAGTCAAAAGTCTAGCTGCCGCATTCTGAACCAGCTGCAAACTTTTAATGCTAGACATCGGGAGACCAGAAAGCAATACATTACAGTAATCAAGCCGAGAAGTAATAAACGCATGAATTAAAATCTCTGCATCTGATTGGGACAGCATTGAACGAAAGGAGTCAGACATCAGAAAAACAAAGGAAAATGTGTTTTCATTATTTATTCGTCAACACAGGCTAGCATTTGTCTTCAATATTAAGAATATTTTTCACTAGTGTGTTTGTACACAAACAATTCATCACAGTAAAATATGCATTGTTAAAGTGTTTTAACTCCTCTGGTGTTCTTCCAATAATAGACAAAGTATAAGGGAACAAAATTACCCCCACTGTTGGTGACAAAAATGGAGTTCACATATTTTACACTGTCACTCTTAAATATTTATTTTAGAGGGAATGCTACAATTACGGTAGGAGTCAAACACCTTGTAAAAAATAGTAGACTCTTGAAATTTAAGAAAATATTTTTGAAAATAAGATTTGCACTGTAAAAGTCTGAACTTTTTCTATGGCTCCAAACATGTTTGTTTTTCGGGGTCCACTATGGCACTTCCAACATTTTGGGTTACCAATAAAGGTTTAGACGTTCACTAATTTCCTTTTTTTCTGCTTTATTTTAAATTTGCTTGCATAACTGATTACAATTTGGAAGAATGGCTTTGTCGTTAAGAATGACCCATTCAAATGGAAACGTCTGTCACAATTAAAATAACTTAAAATTAATGAAACTCTGGTGTTCTATTAGGCTATTTATAACATGTCCAGTCCGTTTTTTGATAAAACAGTGTGTTATATTATAATACCTTAATAAAACAAATGTACAGACTTAAATATTTACCCCTTGCGACGTTATTTTGTGAATTATGTAGGAATTTAGCACAATGAGGGAGCTAACAATGCGCGTGTGTGTATTTGATTTAGGATTTTTTTCGGTCTCCCCCCGCGTGTCCCATCCACGACGACACCCGCAAAGTAAACGAAGCATGATTAATTAATGCATTAATTGCCATGAAAGTGAATGTGGTTCACACAGACAAGTAGGAGGAAATTCCTGCGCTCTTCACATCAATTAATAATCTCGAGCTGAATAAATAAGTCTATGTCTGTGAGAGTGAGTATGTGAAAGTGTGTGTCTGCGTTTCCGTTTGTTTGCGAATTTGTGGTCGCATTGTTTATTAATAATGGGATCAAGAGATGAATTGACAGTTATTATTGAAATAAATTCTTTATACGAAATCACATTTTTTGGTGTAATTTTGATGCGATTTGGACGATTCGTTAACAGTTTTTAAAGTGCTATTTATTTGTCTATTGATGTCTTCAACTAATGTTTTCAACAGAGCTATTATATCTTGTAAATATCTATGCAACATCAGATTGGCTATTCTTAATTAAGTTGAGCATTTAACATGATATAATGACAATAAATTCTATTCTATTCTATTCTATTCTATTCTATTCTATTCTATTCTATTCTATTCTATTCTATTCAACATTGCAAAATAACTAGTGTTTATCCAACACCCAAAGAGTAAATATAAAGACCACTCGAGTGAAAATATTTTCCTTTCTATGAGTGTAAAATGTACACTGAACGTACAGTTAAATTTTCAAGTGTTAATTTTACTCTCATAATACACTGCGCTAAGAGATGTTAATCAAGTTTGACACCCGATGTGTTAAAAAAATTACCCTGAAAGAGTTAAAATATTGCTTGTGCAGTATAAATTATATCTAACACAAATATTTTCCTTACTTTCGAGAGTAACTTAATTTCTACACCTCAAAGAGACAACTATTTATACACTGTAAATGTATTTTTCTCTCAGTGTTTTTGCATTAACTCTCAAATGAATATGTGAGAGAGACAGTGTAAAACCTTTGTAAACCCAATTTTTTCCACGAACACTGGAGGTTATATTGTTGTTTTACTACGTTGGAAACACAACACAAGAGTCAAACAACGCTTGTCTAACTCTGGTAAATGTACTGTCTATTCTGTTCTATTCTATTCTATTCTATTCTATTCTATTCTATTCTATTCTATTCTATTCTATTCTATTCTATTCTATTCTATTCTATTCTATTCTATTCTACACAGCAACATAACTCGTGTGTGTAACACCCAAATTGTAAATATTTACACCACCTATAGTGAGGTTCAACTTTTGGCTTTTCGGTGCGGAGTTTGCATGTTATCCCCGAGCCTGCGTGTGTGTCCTCCCAGCACTCCAGTTTCCTCTCAAATTCCAATAACATGCCTGTCAGGTTGATTGGCCGGTCCAAATTGTCCCTAAGCGTGAATGAGCGAGCGAATTGTCTGTCCCTGTGTGCCCTGCGACTGGCTGGCAACCAGTTCAGGGTATCCCCTGCCCTAAAGACGGCTGTGATGGGCTCCAGCACCCTCTGCGACCTAAGCAGTGCAAAAAAATGGAACGATGGCACTATATCTTAATTTTATTCAATCAAATGTTTTTTGATCATATTCATTGAATACCACCTATTTAGGTATTTTCTGAACTCAATGATAACATTTCAAAAATCAACTTGTCTCTATAATATTATATTCTTTCTAAATTACACTAAATAAATAAGTACTATTTTCATTGTTTAAGTTAGCACGTAGGGGAATATACATGTAGCATTCTCTTGAGGCTCAGAATAATATTCGGAAGGGGAGCTGAATTATTAAAATCTGTCAAGGGGATCATAATCAATTGTCTCCATTTACATTTGTATATTTTAATATTTTATTAACATTCAATATCAACTATTGATAAGCAAAAATCCATGGAGTGGCGTTTGAACAGGAACACACTACTTGACCATTAAAACTGACATTATGCTTGAAAATATATACCTGACATTGTATTTCATTTAACGCTTGTGTGTTTAAATGATTTTTCTTATATTTATTTTGTATTGTGAATTTTAATTAAAGAAAAAAACATTTTGTGCAGCGGGCCACCGCAGCGAGACGGAGACAAGAGGCACGCGAATGGGAGGGGCGGGACTCAAACATCCTTGCTCGGATTGGCTAGAAATTCATCTGAGGGCGCGGCTTACACCGAAGGCTTCCCCTATAAAGTCTTCTTGCAGAGGGGGGGCAAGCTTCGTCTTCGTTGTTCAAGTGTCCTACAAGCGAGGATTGGAGGACTTTTAACCGCGTTTCGATTGCATTTTCTTCAAGTTTCGATTTTTTTATTTCTCAGATTTTTCTTTGTTGAGAGAGGACGACGGAGTGCTGCCTCCTCCCTCCCCCTTTCGGCAGTGTCACCATGATGTCGATGAATAGCAAACAGCCGTTCAGCATGCATCCCATCCTGCACGAACCCAAATATACGCCGCTGCACAGCAGTTCCGAGGCCATTCGAAGGGCATGCTTGCCCACTCCTTCGGTAAGTACACCCCAAAAAAATAAAAAATATTAATCGCCGCATTTGATATGCAAGAACATCATATTTTTTGCATGCACCAATATTGAGAAATCATTGTTTTGCCCATACCAATTTTGTTTGATCACTTAAAAAAACTGCGCAATGTCCCCGCTAATATATAGCAATCATAGTTTAGTCCCTGCCAATATTGTGTAATAACTTATAACCCCAGCAATGTCTAGCAATCATCGTTTTGTCCTCACTAATATTATATGTTCCAATCAATGCCAGAACCAAACGTACGCCCTTGTTATAATGCCATTTAATATTAAATATTCAAGTGTCATTTTCTCAAGTTCCGTCTCATTTCATCGTACAGGCACAAATTATTCAAAAGGAAATGTGTGTGCCCGTGTGTGTGTTGTAAATATTAATTTTAAATGAATGTCGATCCACGCTTCTAGAACTAATCGCACACCAGGAACAAGGAGTGTTTGTTTCATTGAAAGGGGAGTGAAGTGAATTCGATTTTTAGGAGAATAAAACATTTTGGTGTGTGTTTTTAGGCGATTCACCTCTTTCTGTACAAAATTGGATAGCACATGAAAAGTAACAGGAAAAGTATAAGGACGATTGTTGATTACTAAATAGTGTTGGGATTATTTTTTCGTTTATGACATAACTTAATTGAACATTCAAGCTGTCTCAAAATAAATAAAAAGTATGTTTTGTTTGTGTGTGTGTGTTGAATGTATGTATCTAATTTGAATTGTACACACTCCATGTCACAAAAAAGGACAATTAATTCTTGTTTGATTGATTATTTTCAATGTTGACATAGCCTATCGGACTAACAAGTTGTCTAAAAAATCTAAACTGTGTTTGTTTGTCCGTGTTGAAAATATTTAATTTAAAATTCTACCACATCATGTCATCAAGCATGCAAAAATAACATATAATTCTTATCTGATTGTTTTTTTCGATGTTGACGAAGTCTTTCAGACTATTTTCTTGTCTGAAAAGGAAACAAACGGTGTTTGTTTGGGTGTGTTGGAGGAATATTTCTGATTTAAATTGGACACACTTGATATCACTGTGCAACAAAAAAAGACAAACACATATTATATGATTGATTATTTTCGATTTTGACATAACTTATCGGACTTTCAGGTTGTCTTACAAAAATAAAGACTGTATTTGTTTGTGATGGACAAATATTTTTTATTTAAATATACACACTTAATGACACTGTTAAAGGCAAAAGTAAAAATGTATTTGTATGTCTTTTAACGCCCAAACACTTCCAGTTCCTGATAATTAAATATAAGGGAATTGTCATAGGGAAAACATAATTTTGTTGCTAGACCTTTACCAAAATTAATTCAACACATTTATGCATCCAATCAAACTTGATTCTATATAGATGATCCACAAATCGGCATGAATCAGTTATAAATAATACAGAAGCTAAATTATTAATTTGTAAAAGTCAAAAAGTAAAACTTTTATCAATAGTTCCCCAAAGTACAGTGCACGTTGTAGAATAGAATAGAATAGAATAGAATAGAATAGAATGGCCTTCATCATCATAGTACACCGAAATTGGTGGCCTCGTCCTTTCAGTGCAAAGTAAGATGAGTTAGAAATATAAAAGTGTGTAAAAAGATAAAAATGTATAAAATACAACATTCACGATTTAAAATAAAAATGGGTATGTTCACAGATGCAGTTGTACAGTCCATTGTGCACGTGAACACTTAAGGTGAACCCCCCCTATTCCCTATTTTTGTTAATTCTATGATTTAAAATACATCTGCTGGCCGAATAGTTTTATTTTGACGATTCAATTGAAAATATTTGAGACTAATAACCTGTTTATTGTTTACAATTCCGGTCAACGTCGTTTAGAAGTATTTAAAATAAGTTGTTCTTGTTCTAAATAGAAATAAACTTATTTATCTGCATTTGATGAACGTGGTGCGTTGATGAATCACGTTTTTTTTTCATTTAATTAAGGTCCATCATTTAGTCAAAAGGCCCGGTTATGTCAACCAGCCAATTTGTTCTGTCTCAAACCAAGGACGTATTCGGTTTTGTTTTAGCATTAGTGTGGTAATAGCGCAATTTGTTGAAGTGATCACATTATAATGTTGGGGTCAAAACAATAATTTCTCGATTTTGGTGGGGGACACAGTCCACTCCTTGCCAAAATGTTGCCCTTAACTCAAGCACTTACCTGTCAATTAATACGTTTCCCTGTATTTCTTTTTCCCATTATCTCAAATTGTGAACGCCGTATAACATTTTTTTTGTAGACGTACAATTTTTGGACTGGTCTTGTTCTGCAAATTTCGTCTCGAAACCGCATCGTCTCAGTCACTGGCTGTAGACAACAACGTAATCGTGCATAGCAAATAATGGCGCTGTCCACGAACTAATTTTTTTTATTATGTTTGTTTGTATTGTAGATATAGTCTATCTTTTTGTGAAAAAAATAGCGTTGAGTTTTTTTTTTTAAGTTTACGATAGCTTAGTTTTTAACTTTCTATTTCACATTTTCGATTTTGTGTTCTGCATTTTTTCATTATTATTATTACTATTATTATTATTATGATGATTATTATAATTTTTTTTTTAATTATTTTAATATTTCAGTGTTTCCTCATGTTAGGGTCTCCCCACACTGGTAGATTGTGGTTTGATGGCTGGAAATCCTTTCCGGATGCCACACGCTGTTATTCCAATCAGTGTGAATAAAACCTTTCAGAAACGTTTCTTCACATGGTTAATATGTGCCTCACTATTATTCATTTATCTTATAAATTGTATTTGTATTATTATTTATTTTGTTTCTATTTTGTTTAAACCTTTCTCTGTGTCTGTGTATTTGATGTTTGGGGTTATTGGATTGGGAAATGGAAGGGAAGGTTATTTTCTTATTGTACACAGATTGTTTTATACAGCATTTTGAGTGGCAATTCATTGGCTGAAAAATACTTCACAAGTAAATAAGGGGTATTGCAAAAATCAATAAGGGGAAGAACTGGCTGAGGTTGAAAGGTATGCAAGCGCTTCATCAAAAGTTCTAAACGTTCAAACGAGCCAATATTAATATTCCTCCGTTTCTCGCTTGCGTGCCGGCAGCTCCAGGGCAACATCTTCGCCGGCTTCGATGAGACCCTCCTACAGCGTGCAGAAGCTCTTGCAGCCGTGGACATTGTGGCCCAGAAGAGCCACCCCTTCAAGCCAGACGCAACCTATCACACTATGACCACCATGACCAGCATGACCTGCACGCCCACCTCATCATCGGCGCACCTCCACCACCCATCTGTCCTCACATCACACCACCACCACCCGGCGCACCACCACCACCAGCCAGCCCAGGGTCTGGAGGGTGACCTCCTGGAGCACCTCACACCCGGGATCTCACTGGGTGGTATGACCGGTTCGGACGTGTGCTCCACGGCGTCGCACATGAGCGCAATCAACCACATGCAACACCATCATCACCACCACCACCATGGGCACCACCCGCAGGCCATGAACATGCACGCGCACGGTTTGGGTGGTGCAGCAGCTGGGGTAGTAGTGGGTGGCGGTGCAGGGGGTGGGGGTCCACCGGGTGGAGATGCAGAGCCGGATCCCCGGGAGCTGGAGTCGTTCGCCGAGCGTTTCAAGCAGCGGCGCATCAAGCTGGGCGTGACGCAGGCGGACGTGGGAGCGGCGCTCGCCAACCTGAAGATCCCTGGCGTGGGTTGCTTGAGCCAGAGCACCATCTGCCGGTTTGAGTCTTTGACACTGTCGCACAACAACATGGTGGCTCTCAAGCCTATATTGGAGGCCTGGTTGGAGGAGGCAGAGCGGGCGCAGCGAGAGAAGATGGCGAAGCCGGAGATTTTCAGCGGCGGCGACAAGAAGCGCAAGCGCACGTCGATCGCGGCCCCTGAGAAGCGCTCGCTGGAGGCCTACTTCGCAGTGCAGCCGCGGCCCTCGTCCGAGAAGATCGCCGCTATCGCCGAGAAGCTGGACCTGAAAAAGAACGTGGTGCGCGTCTGGTTCTGCAACCAGAGGCAAAAACAGAAGCGTATGAAGTTCTCAGCCACGCACTAAATACGAACCTGAAAGAAAAAACATGACACAAATGAAATAAAGGCCCGCTTTTCGTTTTCACTTGGAGAAACACATAACGCTGCTATGGTGCCATTCCGTCACCTCCAACACCGTGGGAGCTAACCAAATATTTCGTTAAAGGGACAATGTGTATGATTTGGGGCATCCTAATGGTAAAAAAAAACCCTCCCCAACGACGATGCTGAATTAAATATAAGGTGAAAATACATGAACCATCATATAAACGTCCATTGTTTTTAAATGTTCACAGGTCAACCATTTTGCATTTATTTTTCATAACATGAGCTTCACGTGGGAGCTAAAGAAAAATTTCGTTAAAGGGACACTGTGTATTATTTAGGTATTTTTCCCAACATATTTTGGTAAAAAGTTTCTTCCTTTTGAGGAAGTAACGAAAGTCGAATATTTGGTTACTGTATTTGATTACATCATAGGTTTTATTTTGACCTACTTCCTACATTTGTAAACTTGATGCATTTCTTATTATACCGAATGTCTGCAAATTGTATCATCACAATTGTTGTAGAAAGTAACAAAACTATTTAGTTGCTAATAGATTTTAAGGATGAGGCGTTATTTAAGCGACACTGTAAATTGGAGGGATTTTTTTTATTTCAATGCTTGGTTGAGAGTTTGGCAATAATAAAAAAAGGAAAATATTTCCTAATTAGAATTTATCAAACCTGTTAAAAGAATAATTTGGTAATTTTCAATGCTAATTTGATTAGGGTTTACTCTTCACTCAGTTACACTTAGGCATCCTTATTACTGTTTTTGTTGACCAACTTCAGAAGTTTCCCACATTTTTCTCACTGAAGTATTTCCCCCAGTGTTTAAATGGTGGTACATCTTTTTCATATGTCGAATGGGGAAAACTGCAAGACGGACCCCACTGCAAAGGCACCATGCTCGGATTTCTTAATTATTGTACAAAAATACATATGAGTTCCTTTTTCTATTTATCATTGTACATATCGCGTGAATAGGCTGCACTGATGTATTGAATTGATTTTGTTGATTATTTTTGATGAAAAACAAGTTAGGAAAAAAATCCACATGCATGTTTTAAAAAAACAAAAACAATCGAGGGTGTCTTCTGTGCGAGTTTAGGAAATACCCACCTCAGCAAACGCATCGCAATAAGCAGAAGAAACACACAGTTGTGCTGTGGCTGTGTGTCTACCTCATTATTACACGCACACACTCAAGTGTTCATTGTGATTTACTGCACACAAAATTAAAAAAAAAAGTTTTTTTTTATGTCGGATCACGGTAGGAGGAGTCACTGTAAAAACTTTCACCACAATGATGCTTTGACAATCAGGTATGATCATCCTTTTTATTCCTTTCATTTATAAGATCAACCACTGGATCATTTTATTTATTGCCCCACTTGATCCCCACGGAGCGCACTTCGTAGATACATAACTTATTTATTTGAGTATTTAACTCCCCCCTTTTATTAATTTATTTGCAAGTTTTTTAATTGAAATGAATGCATTTCATTTGTGAAAGAGTGTTCTTCGATAATGTGTTTGTGTACATGAGAGAAGCTGAAATAAAACGTGCACGTTTTACGTCACCCTGGCACAGTTCCCTTATTATATTTGCTAAGCATTTACTAAGAGGGAAATCGAAGTGAGCTGATCAAATTGAATTGTCTTTATTGTCATTGATATCAACGTTGTAAAACATTCTATGCAACAAGATTAGACATGGCACACCAGGGTAAAAATGTAATAAAGACGTTAAAAAGAAAAAGCTAAAAGACTATCAAGTCAAGTCACATTTATTTATATAGCCCTTAATCACAAACATGTCTCAAAGGACTGCACAGGATTACAATTACACAATTGCACAATTACCTGATCTCAAACTATCAGGATAAAAGGATGAAAACAAGTATTTACAACATAGTACTTAGAGACAGGCCTAAGTTATAATAATAGTGCAGTGCAATTTTTGTGAATGAAAAAAAATAGTGCATCGTAACGATAGTGCAGTGACAAAAAAGTGCCTAAAACATTAAAACGCAGAAAAAAACCCTCAAAAGGTTACAAGGTATACATTTTCACAGTTTTGTGCAATAACATTTAGCAGAAACAAAAACAAGAGAAAAAAAAAGTCACACAATAGGTTTTTACAGTTGTGTGTGCTTGTTTAGGGTGGTGTTGACCTGGTTGCTGCAATAATAAAGTTGATAAAAATGATTTTTGACCAAATTGATAGCGCTTAAATTACTGTTCCTTCAGAATATGGATTAAAATATGTGCTAGTTTTAAATGCATTAAACAATTATTAAATAAATAATATGGCAAGTATGTGTAAAAAGTCTCACTTAAAAGTTAGGTACGGATGAAATCGTGACTTTTGTGTGATGTCAAAAGTCTGGACGGCCCCAAAAGTGAAGGCCCAATGCTACATTTATAGTTTAATAGACACTTAAAATTAGGAGAGAAGACATCGATTGATTTTGAACATGGCAGCAGACTTGAAGAGGACCCAAACTTCAGATAAAAATTAAAACTTGTTCTCCAAGCCCTCCCCGAACCCTTTTTTTAAAATTGAATCTCCTAGGTTAAAAAAAGCAGATCTCCCCCTAAAAGTTCTGTAAATCAACGAATATCAGCATGGGAATGATGTTAAGAGTGCATAATAGTCAAAATAATAAACAACAGGGAGTTATAATAGTCAAAATAACGAACTGACCAATATTGAAAACAGAATAGACTTAGTACCCGAAATACCTAGCACCTTTTGCTGCTTGATTGCAAAACCACAAAGTAAACACATGTCAAATGATTTTTTGTACATTCTTGGTACACATTTTCTATTAATATATAATATTTAAATGTGGGAAAACAACTGTGGTATTTTGGTAGACCGGCCTCTTTTTTCACTGATCAAAATTTTAACTAAAATTTGTAATACACCACAAAATCATCGTTAAAAACAATACCAATACAAATGTAGACTTGAAAAAAAAATATCGAAATCGTCACAGTAATAATAATAACAATAATAGTCAAGTCATGTTTATTTGTCTAGCCTTTAATCACAAAGAGTCTCAAAGGGCTGCACAGACCACAGATTATTGCAAACCACAGACGATTACTACACATCCCCTGATCTAAAACCTACATGAGGGCAAGATATTGTCAATAATGAAATATAGGTTATTCATATGCTATAGAACAGAAATGTGTTTTAAGTTTAGGTTTAAACATTTCCACTGAGGTTGCAGATCGAATCTCAGGGGGAAGACCATTCCGCAGCACCGGGGCCCGAATGGAGAATTCTCTGGAACCAGCTGATTTCTTCTTGGATCTTGGGATCATTAGTAGACCAGAATTTTCAGAACGAAGGCCCCAGACCGGAACATAGGGGGAAATTAAATCTGAAAAATATGAGGGAGCAATAATAAATTTCATAAAAAATGGAATAGCAAATCGACACCTTTTCACACTTTCATATCTTTTGACAAAACATTTACATAAATACTGTATATACATTCAAAAGTAGTTACTCTGTGTTGTTGCAATTTGCCACTTACTTGTGGAAGAAAAGCTCTACACTGACAAATACCCTTACTTATTTTAAAGAAATGTTTCTATTTTTTGTTTTTTACTATAATTGTTAACTAATTTCTGAAGTAAATTTTTAATAACAAAATAAAAATAAATTAATCAATTGACTTAAATCATCTAATAAGGTAGACTTTTTTGTAAGAAAAATGGAAAGTTTTATCTTTTTACTGACTAAAAACGAAGTATATATATATATATATATATATATATATATATATATATATATATATACATAAAATATGTATATATATTATATATATATACACACAGTCAAATGGTCATCACCTCAAAATAGATAAATAAATAAAAACAAGGTTTCCTCCCACGTTCCAAAGACATGCATTTCAGGTGAATTGGCCGGTCCAAATTGTCCCTAGGTGTGAATGAGCGAATGAGTTGTCTGTCCCTGTGTGCCCTGCGATTGGCTGGCAACCAGTTCAGGGTGTCCCCTGCCCACTGCCCGATGATTGCTGGGATGGGCTCCAGCCCCCCGCGACCCTACTGAGGATAAGCGGTACGGCTAATGAGATGAGAAGATTAAAGTAATCTGGATTTTTCTTAACTACTACCCGTATTACTATCACTGCTTCTACTACTACATGTCTTTTTAAAATCATAATAATTATAAACAATGCCATTCTGAAAATGTGGGCTTATCAGTTTTTTGAATCAAATTCTGCTTATTTATATGATAATAAAGACGTGCACAATTGATTTCCTGATATAAGGATAATACATAACTATAAACTCACTTGGGTGCACTTAAATGATAGAATCATAATTTCAGTTTGTTTCTTCCCAGATATGAAATGTGTATACTTTTACGCGACTTCATCATTCAGGAGACCTATCTTGATTACAAATACATTAAAAAAAATAATAATTTTGAGTCCTTGCTTACTCCAAAGTAATATTGTTATTTATCACCTCTGTGGGAAAATGTCATTAGAAATAAAACAAAAAAAAGACTGACACTCGAAATAATATTTATTAGTGTGTCTTATGTTCAATGGAAAGTCTTCATCTTATTTAATGGCTGGTCCTAATTATGAGCAATTGAAACATACTGTACTCCTTAAAAGGGACAGTGTGGATTATTTCATTTCATTTCATTTAGTCCCTCCTCAAGGTATAAACAACCTCATTCCTCTAAAAATCAGTATTAATTGAAATAATAAGAAAAAAAAAATCAGAAAACGCCTACAACATGGCTGACAGTTGGCTGACACACAACAAATGGATGTGGTCCTCACCCAAGCCCTGTTCCGACTGGACCTTTTTGGATTTTGTGGGTGGTTTGATACGATCCAGACTCAAGGCCTCTCCCTGACAGCAAACCATATCACTTGGAACAATGTAGAGACTGAATAATGGTGGAATTAATGAATTAACATCCAGAGAATGCATTAAGCAGTACATCGTATATAGTAAATAGTTATTGAAATACTATGATACTTAAAACAAATAGAGTGAGAGGGAAACTCATACACTCATGACCACCTTGCAGGGACACATATAAATACTCTAACAATGGTTGTGCCAAAAGCAGTTTTTAGTGGAGCTATTCAACACCTGGGGTCAAAAAATAACCCAATTTTGGGTCAATTGGTCTTTTGGGTGTTTGCTGCGGTTCTGTCACTTTGAGTCTCTTCTGTTTTTATTTCTCCTTGTGCTATTGAGCACTCATTTTCAGTTGCACCACACAATAGAGTGACATCTATTGGTTAAATATTACAGTTTCCCTTTAATGCCAACAAGCTGATATTGATTTTTGACGTCAAAAGATTGTCTGCTGCAATCATCGAGTAACTTGTTGCTGTGAAACAAAATTAATATTGCTTGTATTTTTTAATCCCTGTTAACGAATCGCTATGTTCTATTGAAAACGTCTGCAGGGATCCAAAGCGAGCCTCACATCTTGACAAACGTCGGCCATGTTTGCACTTCATTCCTCTCTCCCTTCACATTAGGCCATCCGCCTCCTTCTGTTTTTTTGTATGCACACCCCTCACCCCCGATGAAGCGAGGAAGCACATTTTCATAAATAGACCTTGGCCAAGCACTGCGGCTATGAAAGTTTAATGACGCTTCGAGTCTTGAGTGCAGCGTCGGCGTAAGAGAAGGGAGAGTGGGGAATGTTAGGGGTTGGGGGGCCTTAGAGAATAGCCGGCCTCAGTTACGCTACTACGTCGTCTGCTCGGATCTCTCGCTGGCACATACACACATATGCAAACAAGTACCTCCCAAAAATCCACCCACGACACACACGCACAAATATTTTAGTAGGGATAGGGACTAGATGTGTGATTTGCCGGTGGACCCAAACACAAGAAAGCAGGAAAAGGCAAGTTGCTCAAAAACAGATGGCATTAAATAACAAAATCAATCAACAAAGCAAACAACAAACGGTCAGAAGCTACAAAAAAAGAAAAAAGAAAAACGTACACCGTCAGGACCAGTAACAAAAAACAAACCTAGCAAATCAGGATGAATTGAAAAAAAGTGATAGTGGCAAATAACTTTTGGAAATTGAAAACCACCCGACACAGTGCGCTGTCCGAAATGTCCGTATGTAGGGTCAGGCTAAATAGGGACAAATCTGGGGAGATTGGACACAACTGTCCCAATTATAAACCGATTAGGCGCTCTCTGGTGGGCCCCACAACAACTAGGGGGCCCCCAAGAGTGGTTAGCTTTTGGGGTTCCAGCATTGTCCCCATTGTCACCTTGTGTGTCCACAAATACTTCTACAGAAATGCAACAAAAATACTACACTCGAACTATAAAAATTAATTTCAATTATAGTGCTTAAAAACAGGGAACTCATATTATTTTGCTTATAATAGAATTACTGCAAAAAGACAACCACAGTAATATTATATTACAAAATACTACTGCAGAATTATTTAATCAAAAACAAAAAGACAACTACAGTAATATTACAAAAATCCTATAGAAAATGACAAAAATACTCCAATGGAAATACTATAAAAATCTATTTATCTACCCTGGTCATATCCTTCGAGAGGGGTGACCGACAGCAAGACAAACACATACAAAAACAAAGAAAAAAAAAAAAAAAGAAAAAAGAAAGCAAAAAAGGAGCAAGAACACACAAAAAGTTTTGGACGATGGCCAACCCAAATGCCCAAACAAGTTAAGCACTATAAAAATACGACTAAAATACTGCTTTGGAAAAAACATGAAATATACTTCTACTGAAATACTAAAAATATGAATACATAATGCTATGATATAAAAAATATATTACAATAAAACTACAGTAATGCCACAAAAAAACTACAGAACTTCAATAAAAATCTGACTTCAGAAATATAGTACAAATATATTAATTTGCTCTAATTGTGGTTGTTTCAAACGCAATTTGATGAAACTAATCTATTTAAAAAGGAGTATACAATGTCACATGCGCCCCGCGACCCTACTGAGGATAAGCGATGCAGATAATGGCTGGATGGATGTTACATGCGGCCCCCGACTCCAAATAGTTGCCCATCTCTGAAGTAGAACATGTAATGAGTTCTCGTAGGTATGCAAATGGACAAGTAATAGGGGGCCCGGAATCTAATTTGGCTTAGAGCTGGTCCTGCTATCACTCACTCACGGCTCAAGGATCCCTTAAGTGACAGGGTTGTCGGGGTACCACTTGCTGTAATGTGTTGTACAGCCTGGCAGCGCCCATCCCTCAAGTGACATTTATTTAGGTGGCCTTGATCACAAAATGTCAAAGGATTACACAGGCGAAAATTACATCAATCCCCTGAACTAAAATAACCCAAAAACCTCAGCAGGGTGACAAAAAGAAACTGAGTGGGGGCTTCACAAGTGGTAATCTTCTTTCCAGGATGAATAGGCTGCAGTAGATGTTGCATTGGGTAAAAAATACAAAATTTAGTAGACATGGGGAAAATGTAAAATTGTTAAAAATGTTCATGACAGCAACGACCCATCTCAGCTGGCTGGTCGATGCAGATGACATGTTTCAGTTCTAGATGTTTGGCCGCTGACTCATCCTGATTCATCCTTCATTTTGCCACCAACCAGGCAGCCGGAAAGGACAAGAAAATAAAAGTAAGAGGGCAGAATAAATTATAACTTATAAAATGGAAGTGTGGAGTCGCTACTTCCAGAACCGTCCAGTGAATACAACCATGCAAAATACTTATTCCAAAACACACAATAATGCTGACAGATAAAAAAACATGCATTGTAGTACGTTCCTTGTTGTAATCTGTCTTGCTACATAACTTTCATTTACATGCAACGATTCGTAAAATTATTCCTATTATGGCCGTTAGCCTCTGTCCTTTTGATTGATACTACTCGGATTTGGGCACAACACCGGCTCGGGAGCTTTTATACCCGTGGTCCACACGAGAAAATGACGCAGAAATGACGCGATGAGGAAGCGGAACGGTCGCCGGCGTGTTTTGCGGGCATACCACCGATGAACAGCGGGTTGGCCAATTTTGCGCATTTTCCATCGCGGGCAACCACGGGCTAAAAAAAAAATGCAAAATTTTAGCCGTGATTCAGCCGCAAATGTCTGTGTGACAGGCCCCTTAGTAGCCCTCGCAGTGATTACCTTAAGGACAAAACTTCAGAGTCTTACCTTTCATATTCTCTAAACGTTTCAAGACACAGCATTCAATCTACATTGGGTTCGTCTTGGTTTGGGATTTTAGGCGTTTTATACAGGAACGTTAAGAGATTAAATCCAGATTTAAACACACTGAGATTGCAGATTTTATCTCAGGAGGCAGAGCATTGCCCATCCAGGCCCCGGTGCTGCGGAATGCTCTTGAGCCTGCAGATTTCTTCTTGGCTCTTGGAGTCACTAGTGGACAAACATTTTCTGAGTGGAGACTCCGTGCAGGAATTTTGGGGGGAAAATAAATCAGAGAGATAAGGAAGGGGGATAGCCAATGCAAACAATTGTAGGTTAGCAAAAAATGTTTGGTCTTTTCTGGCAAAAGTTATGATCTTTTCTTCTTTTTTTTTAATAAATGCAAACCAAACTCTTACTCTGGCCACTGGGGGGCAGTGTTGAATGTATAGCGTGGTGAGTTGCTTCAAGTGTAAAACTATTGTCTCTGTAACAGTTCTTGGATCCCCAAGAAGTCTCAACTAATGCATAAGGTGTTCTTTCTTTTAGTTGTAGCAATCAGGTTCACCATAGCACTGTGAAAACTGTGCGTCTAGGTAAACAAACATAAAAACAAGTCACCAGACGGTCTTCACAGTACAAACATTATTTTGCATCAATATTAAACCCAGCCTTCATTCATGCAAAGTATTACATTTCTGATAATACAAACTCACAATGTTATAAAAATACAATATTTCAAATAGACAAAAACCCATGCAAACATACCTTACTGCGCTAACCAAGGATGTTTAAATGTTCATGATGTTTTCTTCTGTCACAGTCCCTTTTTGTGCAAAGGAAGTAAACGTTAAGCTGGAGCCTGGAAAACAAAACTTTTTGTGGCTCAGGCTCAAACAAAGCAGCTTCCTAATTATGAACACATGTGGGTTCACCTTTACCTGTCTCACTCTTCTAGAGCTACGGTGTCACTCAAGTCCATGCACACAAAAATACTCACAACTTCACTTAGCAATTATTTTAAGCACACATAAAGAAAAAACATTATTTAGCTATTTAAGATCAGATTTTTCTCAAGATGTAACATCAAGACAAATTTAGATAGTTTTACTCAAACAAAACAAACACAAGGATGATTGTGGTCCTTTTCACTCTCAAATGTTAAAGTTAACCAGTTGACACATTCAATGCCAAACATGAAAATCTTTTTTTCACCATTGTTTGTGAATAAATGTGTTGAGCTTAGAAAAGATCACTTGTCATGCGTGATTACAATATGTAGGGAGAGTTACTGATGTAGGCTAAATGAAAACGCATAAGACTTAAAAACATCCCTGTAAAAGAGAGAATTGACTGGAAAGCAGAAAAAACAAAAACAAAAAAACAAAAATTAAACTGCAAACAGATGCTGTAGATGACCACAACCTTTTATATAGAACCAAGGGCGGTAAATAATAATACAAATCCTAATCATAATGCATTGTATCTTGAAGCGCCTTTCAGGACACCCAGGGTCGCTGTACATATGAGTAGGACACAACATAGTCGGCACAAATTAAAACATGGCAGTCTTAATCAGGAACATTGTATGACTAATCAGACTTAATGAGGACTGAGAGTGGGGATGGTGGGATTTATTAGTGTGTCTACACGAGTGGGTGGGTAGGGTTGAGGAACTTGATCAAAAAGGGCGCATATGAGGATTAATGGGCGAGCTTGCGGGACAATAACGAGGAACCCTGAAATACAGTGCCCAGCAAAAGTATTTGCCCACCAATAACGTTTTGTCATATTGCCACATTTCAGGCTTCAAACTTCAACATTGTACATTATACTTACAATTTAAACACTGAAAAGAAAGTGTTGCAAAAATATTGTCTCCCTGTTTTCTCAGCTCAGCCAACTGACTCCAGAAGTTCCCTGATGACCTTTGAACTATCCAGTTATGACCTAAATTACTAACAAAACAACAAACAGTATGCTTTAAGTTTCAGTTTAAATGCATCTTCAGTATGACAGACTCAGAGCTGTGTACACGGAGAAACTGGCATTATAAAGATCACAGAACATACCAGGCAAGTCTGGGATAAAGTTGTGGAAAAGTTTAAAGCAGGGATACAAGAATATTTTGCAACACTAACCCATCTCTCGGAGCACTGTGCGAGCAATAATATTAAATTGGAGAAAGCATAACACCACTGCAAACCTACAAATACCTGGCCATCCCTCTAAACATTCAAGCCAACAAGGAGAAAACTAATCAGAGAAGCAACTAAGCGGCCCATGATCACATTGGGTGACCTGAAAACATGCAGCTGAATTAGGATATTTTGTGCATATGACATCAATTACTCGTCCTATGCATAAATCATCTGCTCTTCATGGAAGAGTGGCAAGAACAAAGCCCTTTTTGAAAGCATACCTTATAAGAGAGCGTTTGGTGCTCTGGCCAGGTGAAACCAAAATGGAATTTATACAGCTGAATGCAAAGTGTTACTTTTGGTATAAGAGTAACACTGCATATATCCCTGAAAACACCATCACCAATGTCAAGCATGGTGGTGAGAGCATCATGCTCTGGGTCTGCTTTTCGTCAGCAGGGCTTGGGGAGATTGTTAAAGTTGATGGGAAGATGGATGGAGCCAAATAGGATAAGGATAAGGATAATACTGGCAGAAGACCTGTTGCAGTCTGTAAGAGACCTGAGAATGGTGCACTGGTTCACCTTGTACATTGACGACAACCCTAAACATAAAGAAAATCTTCAATGGAATGGTTGAAAATTACAAATATAGAGGTGATAAAATTGCGAAGCCAAAGTCCAGACCTCAATCCTGTAGATTATATGTGGAAAGATAAAATATTGTGCATAAGTGATCACCATCAAACCTTATGGAACTTTTGTAAGGAAGAAATATTTCACTTTCAATATGTGCAAAACTAATAGAGACATACCCCAAAAGTCTTGAGCGTAAAGTACCAAGTGGGTCGGTATTTTTGAAATTCCTACATTTTAAACAATTTGTTATTACAATATAAAATGTTGAATACATTTGGTTTTCTTTTCACAATTGTGTCTCACATGTTGTTGATTTTTAGTAAATATTTAAAGTTTTTATCCATTCAGATTTAAGCCTAAAATATGGCAATATGCTTTAAAATTCTCGTGGGGCTAATACATTTGCAAGGCACTGCATAAAGTGAAGTCATGGTGAGGCGTTCAAATTCTTACTGTAAACAGGAAGATAAGCACAGCATTGTGTTGTATGTGCCTGTTAGAGGGACGAACAAATTCCAGACGGATCACAATGCTATGAATTATAGAGCGATATCGTAGCAGCCATATCAATATTTACACTGCAGGTATCCCACATCATGGGAACGACTCCTTTGGTCTATAGAAGAAGAGTCAAAGAGCAGACGGAGAGTTGAAGTCGAGATTGAAATGTTTAAAAAAAAACATCAGCAATGTTCCTCGGAAAGATCTTAAATAAGCTTCCTTGTTACACTCTAACAGTCTTTGATCATTTGTGATCAATTATGTAGCAAAAGGCAATTATTGAAATATTTATACACACTCTAGCAATAATTCAAGTTATGTCATGACTTAAGGCCCTGCTGAGATGTTTGTGTTTAATATTTAGTAGCACGTAAATCCACTGACAGCAAACACCTTAGTCAATAAAATGGCTGCTCGTTTTGACAACGAAAATTTGACAATATCAATCAGTTACGTACTTCAAAGTGTAATATAAAATAATTCACGACAAAGGTTGAAAGCGACCCCCCCCAAAAAAACAAAAAAAACAAAGTTCAATTTCATTTGTAAACAAACAACGTTTTGGAGGAAAATAGGAATTCTGTCATAAAAGTAGATGATGACGTGGAATAACATTCGTAAATATGCCTGACCAAAACATATTCAAATGAATCCTCACACGCTGTCACTTTAAATCACAGAAGTAGGGTTACAATGTGGGGACTCTTTAAAAGGACAGTGTGTAATATTTGACCAATAGATGTCGCTGTATTGTGTAGTCCTGGCAAAAATAAGTATTAAAAGCAGAAGGAAGAATACAATCTACGGAGACTCAAAGTGACCAAACCACTATCTTCCCCTTTTTTTGTCCACTTTTTTACAGCTTTTTATTTCATTGAGTACCCTTAGCAGCAAGATAGCAAGCAATTATGTCAGCGTCCTCTAGGTGAGCCTCGTGTTATTTAAAATCAATACACATTTTTGACCTTTGAGTAATTGAAAATGCACTCTTATATAATAGTTTTTGGATTTATCTTATTATTCAAATCAGTATTGTGTTTTTAATGACTGATGTTTTTTTGTTAGCACCAGCAGACACTAAATAATACATAATGTCCCTTTTAAGGTTGCTTGATAGAAACTGACAAGATTCCTTTCTAAGTTTTGAGTCATAGCAGTAAACTTATCACATAATAATATTTATTGGCTTATTTGCTAAATATGTTATACTTAAATAATAGTGTTTTCAGATTATTAAACACATGTGAAATGTATACAATGATGACAACTTTATACAAAATATTGTGTTATAACCAGTGAGGTTGCACTGAGGTTGGTGTCTTGTAAGGCAGAGTAACATCTATGAAGAAATAGACCCACATCTTATTCATTATTGTATTAGCAGAACAAAAGAGAAGTATATAAACTGTAGTATACACGTTTTTTTTACTGTCTAACTGTAAATAGACAGTGTAAAATATTTAGTGCCGCATAGTGGTACATAAACTTTCTGTCATGAACCGGAACAGGATCAGGACCCAAATGCGTGACATTTCTCACACAAGCCTTTAATTTTACGGGAAATGGGGAGTCATGCACGTTAGGCAGCAGTCTGGCGTGGGAAGACAGGAAGCCAGAGACCGACGAGATCGATACCAATTGCCCGAGCAGATATCAGACAGATGGGGTCGATACTGGACAGGACGGGACAAATATGATTGATATCGAAAGAGGATATCGAAAATAAACAGGACAAACTAGACGGGAACGAAAACTGGAGAGAATAATAAACAGGACAAAAATAGACCGGAACAAAACTGGAAACCGATATTAAACAGGAAAAAAATAAATGGGAACAATACCGGACAGGAATACCAACAGGAAACAGGACCGAGTCAGAACACACGTCTTGCGGGGCAGAGGTTCGTTGACGGACTGACAAAGGGAGATTGAGAGCACTGAGCTTAAAATAGGAGGAAAGCCAATCTGTCAACAAACCGCAGCTGGCGCCACACGGGCGGGGCCAATTGGGTGGGGCCAATTGGGCGCCATGGCAACTGTGACACTTACATTCAGTAAATAAAAAAAAAAATAATGATATGAATATTAGGCAAAAAATACATGAACTATTATTCCAATGTTAATTTTTACAAACCAAAATCATAGGTCGAGGCATTTCTTTGACACAATGGAATCCGCACTTAGGTCGCTGTCATGTTTGTACTGGTGTTCGTCAAATCATAATCCTTGGTCTCACTATTGCCATCTGGCAAGAGGCAAGAGAAATGCGTGCCTTACGCTATGTTTGCAGACGCTTTGCAGAGTAATGCGTTTCATACTAATTGTATTAATATATATAATGTAAAAATTCAGCAATTTTGAAAACGTAAATCAAATATTCTTGAAGTTAAATGAAAGAAAAAAAATGAACACTGAAACATTATAATCATTTGTTATATTTTCAATTTTATATTTCCATGATGTCATGTGAGGCACCTGTCACCCCTGATTTCACGTTGCTTGATATAAACTTATTTGACGAAAAATAATTCCTTGCCGCTTAAATGTTCTTAAATAGTATCGAAGTGTCTGACATAAATATAAATAAGATTGTGAAATACATACGGCTTTTAGTTGCATTTAATTGAAATTAAAGAAAGTCAGAAAAGGTTATACTTGTTTTTTCCTCCAGAAAAAAAGGCATGTTTAAAGAAGCCTGAGACGTAAATACAAAGTTGCACTTAATTCAGAGAAGTGTTTTCAAAGTGGGCTGCAGTGCAGCGGGCTCCTCTAATCATGTCTCATTCATAATGCATCCACAAAAACTGACAAGACGCCCTGCAAAAAAGAAATACGCTTGAAAAAAGAAATATGCAGGCGGCGCAAAGCTTACTATATTTTCCCACTTTCCTTCTGACGGACATTGGTTAAACGTCATCATTTAGCTGCAGTACAATTTTAATGAAAATTTTAAGAACAGTATTGACATGAGGACCTTATGATCGCGGAAACGCTGAAAAAAGTCCCTCTAGTATGACATATTTCATGTAAATACACCATAGATGCAGTCGCGTTGACCAGAAAATATATTCATCTTGAAAAGTGATGCTTGCTTATGTTACAATTTAAGTGAAAATAACAAAAACTCAGAGGTTTACGTCTGTAAAATGTTTTGAAGGCACCACACTGAAAATATGTAAATAAAAGACAATATGTCACGACCGGTAAGAGCAGTGGACTCAAATGCGTAACATTTAACACAATGCTGTATTGAGGGATCGGGTAAATCATGGCGAGAGGAAAAACAATAGCGATCCCGTGCTCGCTGGGCAGGTGGTGGAAGAAGCCCTTGTGAACGAAGCGTGGTCGGAGATAGAAAGCAAGTCGGGCTGCTGGGACGGGAGAACGGAGCGTGGTCGGAGATCGAAAGCAAGTCAGGTAACCGGAGACGATCGGGAAGCCAGGGACAGATGAGCAGGATACAGGACAGGACGGTACAGACAGGAGCCAAAAAGTCCAGAATGCTTGCCTTGCATGTGCGGAGGTTCGCTTAATGAGAAAGACGTGTTTAAATAGGAGGAGAACTAATTAGAGAACGAATGGCAGCTGGGGCTAAACGAGTGAGCGCAGGTGAGAGCAATTGACAAATCATGACACAATAACTGTTTAACTCCAATTGTATACCTCCTTGTTATCTGATCCAATGATGAAACACTTTCTTCCTCTTGTGATTGGTCAAAATGCATGTTTTTCAGGGATTCTTAGTGGGTGACTTTAAATATGTTAATTATTAAAAAATAATCAAATTATTTTCTTTTTTACCTTTTTATGTGCATCTGTAAATAGCATGATTTATGTTTCCTGTGTATTTTAAGAATAATGCGCTTTACATAACAAATGTAAAGTAAATTCCTGTATTTCATCTGGTTAGCTGCTCCTCTTGCACTCTTTGCACTCTTTGCACTACTGTAAAATACTATACATAGCCATAGTTATTTAGTATATTATTAGTACTTCAATACTCCAACTCAATACAACATTTTATTTATATCAGTACATTCAAGGAAACTGTGCGGATCAAATGTATTGACATTTCGTTCTGTATACACGTGTACTAGAATGACAATAAAGTGTATCTGAATCTGAATCTGAATCTGATTTTATAGTTTATGTGTTGTTGCCGTGAAAAGTCAATATAATTGATTAACATTTTGTTCTGTGTTTTTCTAAGATTCGGAGTTACGAGACATTAAAGTTGCTTAGTATAAAAAGGTTCAAAGTGTATTTGAATTAAAAGTTCACTGTAGAGTGCAAAAAAACAAATGGTATTATAATTTAGTAGAACTATAGATTTTAGACTTTGGTGTATTGACGCCCCCCAGCAGGCCTTGTTGACGACAACTCAAAATCTTATTGGTTAAACCAAGTTTCATTGTCTGTTGTGTTATGTCTAAGGGCAGGCAAATTTGCTTATGAAGGGTTAGGGTTTCAGAGCCTGGCAACAAGTAAGGGCCGAAATGTGCTTGGTTAAATGCTTAAATATGAGAGCACATATCTGGAAGCTACGCAACCATAGGGACAGCAATAAAAGGAAGCTGACAGACGATTTGGAAGTATTTGATAAGTATTAATGAACAAAATATAATTACATTACATGATTCAGATATTTTTAGGCCAGCAGAGAATGCCTTGCAGGCCCTGACGGCCCACCTCTGATCAGATCCAGTGGATTTACAGTTGACCACCAGGATACAATATTAATACATTCTGAGATGGCGATTTAAAATGAAATTGCCGTATGGTGGGGGATAGAAACCTACAGTAATAATGCATTCCGAACCCCAAACACCCAGATAAAAAATATTAAGAAAACAAAATATCATATATTAGTACTTATATGTGATATACATGTATATTATTAAATAACATTACAAATTTAGATAGGGAAAGAAAAAATGAAATTTTGTGTACCCATTAGTTTGACTTAACTTGAGCAGTGGTACAGTGGGGTTCGTGGCTGGATGCAGGGGAGACTTCGTGGGTTTAATAACCCCCTTATTCTGAATGTTTGTCCCGATCTGTGATTGGCAATGGCCGTATTCCTTAGCGAGGGTAACGGTATGCCTTCTTTGGGTTTCTTGGTTACCTCAAACTTTACTTCCATTATTATCATCCTGTTGCTTCTCCCTTCAGCATCATTGCAAGTCTTGTTGCCCACAGCCAAACAAATTTAAGCTCGTTATGCAAGATTCTGAACTGAACAAAGACAGTAATGTAGCATCTTGGAAGTGAGTATTGGCATCTTAACGAACCAATAGCAGACCATCATCTTTTATGACGTCGACCAATAGCAGACGGGCATCTTGGATGCATATGAGGCATATATTGACTTCAAGAGAAACTTGGAATTAAAACCAAATGCATATAAATAATTTAATTTTGTCAACCTGTTTTAGGTACGTGTACAACTTACACCGCAACGTCATTGATGACTGGGCAGATATTGGCAGAAAAGAGGCTGGGCGACTGTTAGCCAATCAGAATGCAGAAGACAATGCACGATGGAAATCAGTTAAGTAGCGAAACTGTGAATAGTAATCCACAATAAAGTGAGGGATTACTGTATTTAATAATGTAACAATAGAGGTTGCAGGATTGACCATTGCGGGACCCCACACATGATAAACACCTTCTTTTAACCCATCTAATCCATCCTAATTCATAATCTACATGTAATGAGATTTCATGGCTACTGTATCAATGTATATATAAGTATTAAATCAGTATTAACAATTACTAAAACTAGTATGTTTGTTGCAAATGTTTTAATGACACACAAAAGTAACAAACGATCAATTGGTGCAATTGTCTCTCACTGGAAGCACAAGACACTATATGGGATTGGGGATGTGAAATATTGGGCAATAAAATGCCAAATGAACAAAATAATTGCTAAAATACTAAATAAAATACAAAGGAAGCTGTGAAAGACACCCTAGAAGCTTTCAAAACTAACAGGGAACCAGTAATTAGTGTGTGTGTGTGTGTGTGTGCGTGAGTGTGTGTGTTTGTTTTTGTGTGTATCGAAGACTCGGTATGTTTGGCTTGTGTTTGGGGATTGGTTCCATGTGGACTCACTTCCTTTGCTTGCATTTTCTTCTCTGGCCCATATACCGCACTGTATATTTGTGTGTGTTTGTGTGTGTGTGAGCAAAAAAGCACTACTTTCTTGTCTCGCTGATGAATAATGCAATGCTGCGAAGCCGCCGGGTTTCCAGTTAAAGAGCAATTTGCTTAACCAGTGCTCCCAGTCACTGCCAGCGGCACTGGTACTATAATCTTACGTGTACATCTATATGTATATTTACATTTATTGATACAAACATGCTCTTTCCTGATTAAACCTAAAGACCTTTAGTGTTTTTGATAGTTGCGATAACCACATAATACTTTATGTCAAATGAAAAAAACATTTATACTATATAATTAATATTCTATTTTGTAGAAAAGAGTACAAATTGTGGAATAAAAAAGAAAGGTATTCCATTTCAAAATACAAATTCTAACACGAGCGGTTGAAATCACTTATCCCCAAAACAAATACAAAACCATATATCTAAAAAGTAAGTAGACAAAATGTGTTTGAAAAAACACTAATTATGTGAAAATAAAGTCATTTGTCAAGGATAACATGATTTATTCGCAAAAGTAGTAGTCTTGCAATATTGTTAGTGATTATGACCAACCAAAACATCTCCATTTAAAACTTCACTCACTGTCCCTTTAAATCAGATAAGAACGGTTGGAATGTGACAACACTTTAAGGTTGCTAGATAGAAACTGACATTGTAGAATTAGAGCTACAAACATATTAAATGTGAGGAGGAGTGACATCATCTGAGTTGTGGCGGCTAAAATAAGCGCCGGAGTTGAATGATTACGCTGAATTTTTTTAAAAACAAAAATCAGAATATTCTCAGGAAAATGCTGTCAAGATATAATGACAATCACTTTCATACTAGGAGAAAGGGTTATGACAAAAATAAACCTTTCTACTTAACACCAACCCTGATTCCAGACCGGTCTGGGAGGTACTGATTAATCTCAAGGCTCGCTCCCAACTGCAAACCAAAATACAGCTTGAAACAATGTAGAGATTGAATAACATTTGAATAAATGGATAATAAAATTACTATAAATGAAGAATGCATACAATCATGACTATAGATATGCCGTGACGGTCATTTCATATTACAGTACTGAAATAGGGTTGTAATGTGAACACACTCTAACCTTACTTGATAGAAACTGACAAAATTCCCTTTTATGTATTGAATCATAGTAGTACATGATATTGTATTAAAACCTACTATTTTCTTTAGAAACTGTAATACTTCAAGAATGAAGTTTCCAGATTACGAGGAATATGTTAACACTTAATCACGATGAGAACTTGATACTAAATATTGTGTTACAAACGATTTTATATTCTTTTTTCATATATTTCAAATAATGTAAAATGTATATACGATAGTGTATTGAAAGGATCAACAAAGGACATTATTCAAAACAGTTCACTCACTTGCCCTCATGTAGGGTTTAGATCAGAGGATGGTGTAATATTAGTCTGTACTTTGCAATACAAATAAAAATGACTTGACATGTTCAAATGAGTATGAGCAATTATGAATACTTATCTAGTCCTACAATAAATGTTATTGCTGTGGCTGTCAACTAATTAACTGTCATTAGGGGGAAAAAAACGCAATAAACTAGATATTTGAAAATAAAAATGGACTAAACAAAAAATACACCTGTTCATACTGGTATTTGAATTGTATACTTTGCAAATACCACTACTCCCCTGTGAACTGACCCCGGATACGCAAAGTAAAATGGATGCATGGACGCACGGACAAATGTTTGGTTTGTTGGTTGGTTGGTTGGATCCTTTAACCACTAGGTACCATTTCCTGTGGTGTGTCTTGGGCAGGTAAAAAACAAATCACAATATTTTTGCTTTTATGGCTCTTTGGGTCCCGACCACTGTTATGACCTAATGCTAACATTAAATATAAAATGTCAATTAAAGGCTAACCAAAATTACACTGGTGAAATGGTTGTTGCAAGCCTTTAAAACTAATACTGTATTTACAGCCACATGATCTCTTGCTTTTCATCTTTGTGTTAATTCTGTTGCATGTCTTCCAGTTGAGCTCAAAGCAAGTCATCTATTTTATTATCAGTGTGTGGAAGTTTCCCTCAAGTCCCCTCAACAAAATTAGTAACCATATGTAAGGAGACTTTGTTTATATACTGTAGTTTGTTTCATATATGAAACAAAGAAAGATGGAAGCTGTGTGTAAGCAGGTACTCTAAAAAGAAAAACATGGGTCAAAAATGGGATCAAGCCCATGCTTGGGTCGATTTAACCCATTACTTTAAACAAAAAAAAACACTTGTTTGGGTTGTTATAAACAAAATGACGCAGACCCCTTGAGTATAAAACGGACCAATTTTGGGGGGCATTATGTTAAACAAAGATACTATTTTTAGAAGTAACTCTTGAGTTAACCCAACACTCTTATATTTTTTTTAATTTATTGTACGCGATTAATAACTAGTTTATTCATATACTTCTTAATTTATTCACTGAAAGTCTCATTGTGTTCATCCAGTCTTTATATGATCTCAAAAATTGCTCCAAATTATATCTAGTTTGCTCTCGGGAGAGGCCCTGAGTCTGGATCTTGTCGAACCACCAGCAAAATCCAGCAAGATCGGTTCTGAACAGGACTGGGGTGAAGATGCGTTTTGGGAATTTTCAATTCACTCTTGGTTTTGTTCTTTAAACCATGACAAGTCTACATTATTCCAAGTTATATCTAGTTTGTGGTCAGGGAGAGGCCTTGAGTCTGGAATTTATCAAAACACCTGCAAAATTCAGCATGAAACTGTCATGGACCAGAAACAGACATAGGACCCAATAGCGCTCGTTTACTCAGTTTTAGTAATAAAGAGGGAGAGTAGGGCTTGCTTCCACTATCCGATGGTTGACGGACAACGGTAGCAGGTGGCTGGAGACGCGGAAGTGGCACTTTCGTGTCGAGCAAGGATGGTCGTAGATTTGCAGGAATACTAGTCGTTAGCTGGGAAGGGAGAGCAAGGGCGGTATCGAGTTCGGAAACAAGGTCGGCAACAGGTGTCAGGCAGGTAGCGGGGCAAAACAGGTCGGATGTCGGGATGGCAGAACAGGGCAGAATCTGATCCGGACACAGGTTGGCAACGGGTATCAGGCAGAGAAAAACAGGGCAGGAAAAGTGTCTGAAAGTGAGAGCTTGCCGAGCTGGGAGCATCGGTTCGCAACGATCTGACAGGGTTCTCTTGAAAGCCGGGGGTTTAAAAAGAGTCTATTAGCCAATCAGTTCTCAGTACTGTTGGCGCCAATTGGGCAGTCACAGGTGCCTCGAATCGTCAATCATGACAAAAACAGTCTGAACAGGACTCGGATGAGGACAGGGTTTTGGGAATTTTCCTCCAACTCTATGTTTCGTTCTTTTCAAACTGCGCCCATTTCCTGTAATAACAACGCTCAGTCATTTTGTCAGCACTTTTTGAAGGACACACGCAGGCCTGTTATGTATTCACAAGCTCAGAATATATGTTTTTAGGTTTTATTTGTTTTATTGCAATAAAAACCTCCACGGAACTGCTTTGCTCCTATGTTCTCGCAACCCGCATGTTGATTTGAACACACTGAGAAGGAAGAAAAGATCATACTCCTCCACCATTAGACAATTTTTTAAATGTTACCTGAACAAAGCGCAATTTCAATCCTCATAAATTCCTATGACACTATTTTATGACTTGGATATTTGTCGGTTTACGTCAACGCTTTTCTCGACCGACTCTGCTCCCGCCCTTGCCCACCAACAGGAGAAGCAGTGGAATTTTAATACATTGAGGGGATTTTTACGGGCGGCGAGGCTTGTCGGGTAATTCTGTTAACAAAAGGTATCCTTAGATGGAATTAAATATTTATCGGCTCTATGAATAACAATTGGAGGGGAACGCAGGGGGAGAAGGGCTGTTTACTTTTTTGCAGGGTTCGCAGAGCAGGATTCCTCTGCACTTCCCGTCTCATCGAGATGATTGCCAGATCGTAGGTGGTTCGGAGAGGGGGGAGGCAATTCGCGTGTCACTAAAATCCGTGTTCAAGCTCTAATCCTTCGCAGGAGGGAGCGAGCCAGGACTCGGTACTCAGTGGGAACTCTTGACCTGACTACAGGGTGTCCACTGCCCCAGTAATCTGATGAAAGACCATTATAGTCGCGTGGGGTGAGGAATAATGACCAACTACAACACAATACACCCACCCACTCACTTGATATAGCAACACAGTTAAAAACAGATCTAATATTTGAGCAGCCTGTCACAGAAAGGAATTGAATGATTAATTGCGTTCATATACTTTAGAGGCAGCAACGGTGATGTTCGTGTCTTGTAAAGCACAGTCAGATTCACAAATAAATTAATTTACCTCCCTCTTATTCATTATCTGATTGGCAGATCCAGAAAGAAATATATATACTGTGCAATAGTGGTCTATGAAGGGTCATTCAAATAAACATGAATTGACTTGACTAGACTGTAGATTAGCAGTAACAAATAAAGAGTGTTCCAAAAGTCTTCGCCTGTTGTGGTTTTCCACCATGAAAAAGTACTTTGTTCTTTGTACCACCTCTGTCGAAGTTCCAGAACAGACCCCTTGGCCGTCAGTTACTTTCAACTACTGATTGGTCAGCAACGTCAGTCACTGCCGACCACTGAGTGTTCAGAGAGGATCTGTCCCCTCGAGCATCAGCTAAAACCAGCCGCCATTGTGTGACTGCATATTGGGTGGATCCCTTAAACCCTAGAGGGGGCAGGGGGCACCATTTCCTGTGGTGTGTCTTGGGCATGTACCCCCCATTTCATCCTCGCAAAAAAAGCATACTATTGTTTACTATCATTGTTTTTTTTTCCCAGCAGAGTACCTTTAACCTTCTTCCATAACAGTAGGTGACGGCACCTACTAAATTAGATGCTCATGAGGTAGGACAGTATATTTAACAACTTATATCGTTTTATGGAGCTGTATATGAGTGCACTGCAAAACATTAAAATATATATATATATATATATATATATATATATATATATATATATATATATATATATATATATATATATATATATATATATATATATATATATATAATGAAATAATTATTTTGCATATAATTTTTTGAATGTATTCATCACTTGTATGAAATAAATAATTAGATAAATAAATATATCATTAAATAAAAGTTGGAAAAATAAAAATAAATAAAAAAATCTTTTCCAACAGATAATGTCATGATTACTGATGTGACTCAGCTGTGCCCACTCATTTGGCGCCAACTGCCGTGGGTTCTGATTGGCTCCCTGTCAGTATTTGAACTCAGTCCCGTAAGTCCCCTTTTGTCAGTCTGTCTGCGAATCTCCGTGTATACTTGGCAAGCCATTTTTGACCCTGACTCACGCCTGTCCCGTTTCTTGCTCCTGTTTGTCTACCGCTACGACCGATTTATATCCCGACCACGTCTGCTCTCCCGTCCCGACTAACGACCCGTTTTTGATCCCGACCACGTCTGCTCTCCCTTCCCGGCTTACGACTCGTTTCCGACCCCGACCACATCTTGCTCTCCCAGTCCCGGCTACCGACCAGTTTTCCGCCCCTGACACCGCCATCACTCGCTACGGAAGATCCACTTCCGCGTTTAGAGCGATCTGCGTCCCACGTCCAGCAATCACCAGATCGTTGTGGTAAACATTACGCAAGTGGGTCCCGTTTCTGTTCAGGCCCTGAGGGTACAGACTGACCACAAAATGGACCCAGCGAACGCTCACACAAGCGCGGATTGGGGAGAGCCGTAAACTCCATCCGAACTGGAAACTACATCGTCTGTCAGCAACTGCCCTGCCTCCCAGGGGCTCTCCTCCTGCCGTGCTTTCGCGTTTCCCGCCATTCGGCCCTCAGACTCATGGGAATTGCTGCACCTCAAATAGATTTTCCGGGAAAATTTGGCGCTGATCCGTCCGAGTTCCCCGTCCGCCTTTTTCCCGCTCACGTCGCTCTCCCCGTCACGCACGTCGGCCGCTCCGCCGCGCACATCAGCCTCTCCGCCGCGCATGTCGGCCTCTCTGCCACGTCCGTCGGCCTGCCTGACTCGTCCGCCTGCTTACGTTTTCCGCCCATGTCAACCGCCATCGCTCGCTACGGAAGATCCACTTCCGCGTTCAGAGCGACCTGCTTCCCGCGTCCAGCAATCACCGGATCGCTATGGTAAATGTTACGCAAGTGATCTCCTTTCCGTTCTGTTCCTGACAGATAATCTTTGCTCATTTTAAGTATTATTAAGTATTATTAATTATCAAGGATTAACACACAATAATACATTATAGTAAAACCTGAAAAGCAGGTTAAATATATAAAAATATCCAAAATGACATCAACATTACACATAGAAATGAATAACCTGAGCCAACGTGATGACAAATGATAAGAAAAGTTTTAAACTTCCAATTCATTGTGGTGATTTAAGATTAAGGAATTAATTTTAAAACACTATTGATGGATGGTGTGCATCATTTTTTTATTGAAAATAAGGTTGGAAAACACTGCTCTACATTGTAATAAATAGTGTTTTTATTAACTGTTGGGAAGATGGACATGTGTCTTATTAAACCACCTGCAGTATATTTTTGGACAAAAGACTGGTGTAAAACTTGTGCCTTGGCATTTCCTCCTCTAACTTCTGTGGCCTGTCTCTTTGGTATATAAAAGATTGTCTGCCATTTTGAAAGGGTACTTATGCAATCATTAATTTGTCTGGACTGAAAAGCCCAGAATCCTTCCTATAATTTGTTTTATTTTTCGTTATTGTAATTAAATTCCTCAAATCTTTCACCCAGGATGTTTACTGGAACAGTAGAAAACGACATTTCCTCCTTCATTATGTACATCAGTCCATTTTAAATAAGGATTACGTTTATTATCCAGCAGTATTTTTTAAACCTGCTTCATGATTATTTAAAATGTTCTATCTTCGCATTCCCGTGAGGCGGTTTAGAAGTAATACAATCTAAAGCCTGACGTTTGCACAAAAAAAGTTGTAAATTAGTGTTTGTATTGGTAGATCTATTGCCTCAGCAAAAGAAGTGATCTGAATGAAGTTTTCAAAAACGGAGCGTTTGTTTTGAGAGGCGTAAAAGCAGACAGATATGCAGCAAGCCTTCATTGATCTGAGGCGCAGAGATCCCCAACTCCTTTTTGTTTTTGCGCCTTTGTAATGCTTCCCGGCGATAAATAATGCATTGAGCAGCTCTGATGACATTAACGCCCGAGATGAGCTTAATGAGGCACGCACTACTGAATGATCTGAAGCAGCGGCGGCCATTCTGACTCCAACCCGCACGTCGGGAAGGTGGGTGTGTGCAGAAATATTGATTCCAAATAAAGTCAGACGCTTTGATGGGTGTCGGTCGCTGTCGGGTACTACGGCGATCGAAAAAGTTGGTCTTGAGCGTGCCACCCGAGAGTACGACCTGTTGTGGCCAGTGCAACTTACGATTAAACTTTAATCAGCCTTGCTCCAAGGAAACACGCACCCCTCTTTTTTTAATGATTAATTCTTTATTTTAATTTCCCCAAGCGTCGGCCAAACGGCGAGTGAGAAGGTTTCCACTCGCGCGGCAAAAAGGTTTCAATCGGAGGCCTTTGATCACTCCTAATAATATCCCAGCGGTTGACGGATGAAATGGAATGGAGGCTCTTTGATTCACGCGGTATCGAAGAGTTCGACGCTTTCGTTCAGTAGTTTACAAAGAACGGTCATATATAGATATTGTAATTTGTTTCAGGACCTTTTCAATTAGCATGATTGCTCCGTATCCGAACTTTCACAAACAGACATCATCAATATTGTACTTGTCACCAATGGGCTTGTTTCGAATTAGAATACGTACAATTTTGACAATCTTTTGACATTAAAAACAGGTAGATGTTATTGCATACTCTATTTTTCCATCAGTCACCAGAATATAAAAAAACAAAACACAAAAACATTTGCTTGTTTTCAAAGTGGCAAACTTTTACCAATCAAATGCAATTGTCGTAGCCGTTTATTGACGCACACCAACTTCACTTCAAATGAAGCAGCCACAGACTGAAATAGTAGTCACGAGTCAACTTTCTTTCACTTTGAAAAAGTGGTAGAAAAAGAAATCACTAGGCTTTTTTTAAGGTAGAAAACAAGTCGTTTAATGCATAAAACAGTAGTCAAGTTAAGTCACATTTATTTGTATAGCCCTTAATCACAAGATGTCTCAAAGGACTGCACAGGATTACAATTACACCATAGCCAGATCCTAAACCAATATGCGGGCAAGGAAATACTCAAAACCTCAGCGTGAGGAAAAAAGAAAACCTTGAGAAGGGAACTCACAAGTGGTAATCCCCTTTCCAGGGTGACCAGGGTGGAATACATTTTGCATTGGGTAACAGTACACAAAAATAGTGAACATCAATAAAATAAAATAATGGGTAACATGTTAAAATTTGTCCGGAAAGTGCAAGACAGCAACAACACCTCAAGCTCGTAACATAGTCCAAAAAGTTTATGACAGCAACGACGCAGCTTCCCATTTCTGCCGGCTGGTCGATGCAGGCGTTGACATGCTTTAGGTCCAGACGCTGGTCCGCTGACTCATCTTGAAACCGTCCGTCTCCCGCGTATCACCAGGCAGGCGATCGGAAAAAGACAGGACAACAAAATATGAGGTAGCCATCAATCATGAGCATTTGAATAGAAGTGTGTCTTAAGTCTAGATTTAAAAACATCCACTGGTGTTGCAGATCTTATCTCCAGAGGCAGAGTATTCCACCGCACCGGGGCCCGGATGGAGAACTCTCTCGAGCCTGCAGACTTCTTTTCGGCTCTCGGAGTCACAAGAGAACAGCATTTTCCGTGCAGGAACATAGGGGGAAACCAAATCTGAGAAATAAGAGGGCACATTCTCATAATATTCTCGTAATATTTTTCACGTGTGACTGAAACGACAGATTATGATCAAATGTAACACCTAGATTTTTGACCGCGTCACTATGGGTGATATTACATTTGTCTAGGTTCAGGGCAGTGTTCGAGAACAACTCACGACAATGAGCTGGACCAACAAACATCAACATTTCAGCTTTTTCTGGGTTATGGCGCAAAAAAATAAGTGCCATCCATCTTTGAATCACAGAAAGCAAGATTTCCACAACTTAACTGACCAGTTGTCTCCACTGGCAGATACAGTTGAGTGTCATCTGCATAGCGGTGGAAACTAATATAATATACTTGTGGATAATATCACCAAGTGGAAGCATATAAATACTAAATACAAAGGGGCCAAGTACAGAGCCCTGTGGACACATTGTGTCCTGTCTGACAGGTAGGACCTAAACCATCAGAGTACAGTTCCTAAGAAACTGATGCATTCCAGACAAACAAGTAATATGTTGTGGTCCACAGTATCAAAAGCAGCACTGAGATCCAGCAGCCGTAGCATTGATGAAGATGAGATCATTGGTTACTTTAGCCAGGGCTGTTCCAGTAGAGTGATTTGCCCTATATGCTGACTGGACAGTTTCAAGGAGATTATTTTTCGACATAAAGTCATGCAACGACCTTTTCAAGTGATTTTGCAAAAAATGGCAGATTTGACACTGGCCTTTAATTACCTAGGATTTCCGGGTCACGGTTAGGTCGCTTAAGCGTGGGTTTAATGACAGCAGACTTGAAGGCTGCCAGAACAATACACGAGGATAGTGATATATTAATAATATTTAAAACTGAAAGTCCTAAAGATCCCAAACAGATCTTTCACCAGTAGAGCCGGAAACGGATCAGGCAGGCAAGTAGTTCGTTTGGCCCTACTTACCATCTGTGTAGGACTATCAAGGTACAAATCATTAAAACGGTCCTGACCCAAAACCTCTGCATCTTTAAGAAAGGAGGGGGTTGCAGAACGTTCATTTAAAATTTCATTCCGGATGAGTTGAATCTTTTTATTAGAAAATAAAGTCATTAGTAGAATAAGTAGAGGCAGCACGGCAGTGCAATGATTAGCGCGTGTGTGGCACAGATCTGAGGTTATGAGATCGAACCTTCCTGTGTGGAGTTTGCATGTTCTCCCCGTGCTTGCGTGGGTTTCATCTGGTCACTCCGGTTTCTTCCCACATCCCAAATACTTGCATGTCATGTTAATTGGCCGGTCTGAATTGTCCCTTGATGTAAACGAGCAAGTGAGTTGTCTGTCTCCGTGTGCCCTGCAACTGGCAGTTCAGGGTGTCCCCTGCCCGCTGCCCGAGGATAGCTGGGATGGGCTCCAGCACCCCTGCCACTCTACTGAGGATAAGCGCTGCAGATAATAGATGGATGGATAGAATAAGTAGAACTATTTGGGTTAAGTTGCTGTCGATTAAGTTTCGCTATAGTGTCGAAAAAAAAAATCGGATTTTTTTTATGCTCAACAATAATGTTTGAGAAAAAGGATGCTTTAGCTGAGGCAAGAGCTACTTTATATTTCAGCAAGCTGTCACACCAGGCCAGCCGGAAGACCTCCAGCTTTGTAGTGCGCCACTTTCGTACGAGTTTCCTGCAATCTTCTTTTAGTGACCTGGTTTCTTCAGTAAACCAAGGTGTATGCTTCTTTGGTCGAAATTTATGCCGTAGGGGCGCCACAAAGTCAAGAAAATTAGTCAAAGCAGTATTAAAGTAATTTGTAAGTGAGTCAACAGGCCCAATGTACGAAGGGAAAGGCGCAGTTGGCATAGGTGATAGTTCTTTTAAATCTAATACCGTTGCAGTGTGGATATTGCGACTACTAAAGCCTAGATTTTCCTTATCTCGGTAAACATTAAACAGCACCTCAAACTTAACAAGATAATGATCAGAGATGGCATTGGGATACGGTAACACTGAAACATTTGAGGCTACTACACGCCGGGTAAGAACAAGGTCTAGAGTTTTCCCAAGTTTATGAGTGGGCACATCAACTATTTGATTAAAACTAAATGGATCAACCAGTGACTTAAAAGCAACAAAAAAAGCAAAAGTTAACAGTTCCGAAAATTAATCCCCAAACTTTGAATATGGTCCAAGTGGGCGATACAAAGCAACTACATATATTTGTGGTGACATTGAGGACCTTGTAACAAGTGCTTCAAACATTTTGAAAACAGTAGAGGTACCGGGAGTAAATTTTAGCATACTTTCCGATATAAGACCAACTCCACCTCCTTTCTGGCAAGGTCGTGCCAAGTGCGAACTCATGAAGTAAGGGGGAGAAGCCTCATTTAGTAATACAAACTCATTTGGTTTTAACCAGGTCTCACAAAGTCCAATTAAGTTAAGATTGTTATCAGTAATAAGGTCATTGACAAGTAAAGCTTTGGAAGCTAGTGATCTAATATTCAGAAGACCAAGCTTCAGCACACTGGACTGAGCTGAACCCTTTACTGAATTTTAAACCTTAGTGGTAACTTTAGTGGTAACCTCCACAAGATTATGCTGCCAGTCCCAAACTTGTGCCTTGAAAGGCGGCGGGTGCGGCCCAAATTTCATACCACAGGAATATTGTTGACAGGTTGAGTAACAGGGAAGTTAGGAGAACAAAAGAAGATGCTGTAGAAGAGAACAGATCAGGGTGTGTGGTGGAGGCAATGGAATGCTCTAAACTACAAAAACTATGTGAATTGCAGGAATCTAGCATAGCGCTAGTTAGCGCTAGCAATACAGACTCCACACCCGTGGTTTCAGGCTCACTAATCACCTGTGACCTGGCCTGCACTAGTGTACCCTGTCAAGGAAGTCTTAAACAGTACTATATTTTTAGAAAGAGTGAGAGCACCTTCCCAGTTAGGGAAGGCCGTCCCTCTTCAGCAGGTCAGGTTGGCCCCAGAAAGAGGGCCAGTTATCCATATACCTAAATCCCTGCTGACTACAAAAATTTGCCAGCCACCGGTTGAGCGAGACTAGTCTGCTAAACCTCTCATCATTGCCTCTCGCAGGCAAGGGGTAGTGTTGGTGAGTATGTAACCGGTTATTGCTAGTACTGATATTATAACGCTTGAGGCCACTCCTGGTTACAGAATAAAACACGCATAATAAAATAACCATTACCGAATTCGAGTGAAGCGGTCGTGTTGGTAAGTATGAGAACCTTTAATAAAATTAGCAGTCATGTTTATTTAGCACTCTTCTTATTGTTCTATGTTAAACTTGCGCTTAGGGCTGCAACAAATAATCTTTTGAATAATTAAAGCATGAAACTATTAATTTGTTGATGTATTAATTGGTTTGAACACAAAGCACCTATCATTTAAATATATTTAATATATAACTATATATAACTATATATAACTATATATATATATATATATATATATATATATATATATATATATATATATATATATATATATATATATATATATATATATATATATATATATTGTCATGATTACTGATGCGGGGCACCTGAGTCTGCTCCGTTGGCGCCAACAGCCGCGGACGCTGATTGGCTGCTTCCTCTTTTTTAAACCCCCGCCTTCCTGACAACACTCGTCGGATCGTTTTTGAACCTACGCTGCACGCTAGGCAAACTTTTGTGACTCCTGAATCTATCCTGCCATGTTCCATGTTTGATTCTTGTTGCCGACCTCTTTTCTGGACCCGTTTGTTTTTGCTCCTCCGCCCTGGCCATCGGCCGTTTTTTTCTCGCTGTCAACGACTACCTTCGATCGACACTAAGTGCCACTTCCACGTTCCAGCTATCTGTTACCCGTGACCGACGATCATCGGATCGTGGCTGCAAGTCCTTTTCCCCTTCTAAATAAAAAGAGTAAAACGAACGCAATTGGGTCCCTTCTCAGATAGATAGATAGATAGATAGATAGATAGATAGATAGATAAATAGATAGATAGATAGATAGATAGATAGATAGATAGATAGATAGATAGATAGATAGATAGATAGATAGATAGATAGATAGATAGATAGGTAGATAGATAGATAGATAGATAGATAGATAGATAGATAGATAGATAGATAGATAGATAGATAGATAGATAGATAGATAGATAGATAGATAGATAGATAGATAGATAGATAGATAGATAGATGGATACTATAAAACCTTGGAAAGGGTATCCAAACAATATTTTATAGAAAACAATAACTAAAAAAACTGTTAATTAATTTCATAATCGATAAGCGGTTGCACCTCTACCTTATTGTTTTGCCAGATCATTTACTTTTCTTATTTGTTTAACTCTATTCAACTACAGTGGAACCTCGGATTTGGAACGTCTCTCAGTTCAAACAAATCAGAGTCCGACTAAAAATTTCGAGAAATTCTTGCTTCGCTGTTCGGTCAAAAAATCGGAGTTTGAACGCCGGTAATGCGTGAGTGCGTACGCTAGCGCGCGATGCTGAGCGGCGCACGGGTGTAGATTGCTCTTTTCGTGACCAACTGTTATCACGTGCGGACGTGCTTCGTTTTGCTTTCGCTTTTAATATAGGTGTACAAAGTGTTTTAGCCCCTAATTATGCCTCAGAAGAAAGTCAGTGCAAGCAGCAAAGTTGCTACAAGTGAAAAAAGAAAAGTAGTGCGTACAACTATTGCATTTAAGAAAGAAATAATAGCAAAATATGAAGGAGGTGTGCAAGTGTCTGATCTTGCTAGGGAATACCCCACTGTCTACCTGCGCCTTCTGCTGACCACCACAAAGGTAAGAAATCATATTCATAATTATTTTCTTTATCCTTTTTTTTTTATTTTTACACGTTCATGTTAGCGAAATCTTTCGTACGGAAGATAACGCGAACGTACGATTAGCCTGGGTTAGTATTATGTTCACGTTGAACATTCAAGGTAAACATTCAGGGTGTTGGAACGGAGCCCAACTTTCAGGGTGTTAGAACGGAGCCCCCTTTCCAATGAACCGCTCACCACTTGTTGTTGAGACCCGGGTGCCAAATGACTTGTAAACTACCTGATTTTTTAATTTTTACACGTTCATGTTAGCTTAATCTTTCTTACGGAAGATTACGATAAGGCGAACGTACGATTAGCCTGGGTTAGCATTATGTCTATGTTGAACATTCAAGGTAAACATTCAGGGTGTTGGAACGGATTAAAACGATTTACATTATTTTTAATGGGAAAAATGATTTCGGTGATCGAACAAATCGGTTTTCGAACAGGGTTCTGGAATGGATTATGGTCGAGAACCGAGGTTCCACTGTATATTGAATATATTAACTATATTCACTTTTGACTGATTCATAATCCTCCAAAGATTTAAATCAATCCATCCACCATTATATGCACCGCTTATCCTCAGTAGGGTCGCGGGGGTACTGGAGCCCATCCAGCTGTCCTTGAGCAGTGGGCAGGGGATACCCTGAATTGGTTGCTAGCCAGTCCTAGAGGATTTAAATCAATAAAATGTTTTCTAATGCAACACGATGGTTGAATTCATGCATTTTTTTAAATGGTGAAAAATAATTCCTTCAAACCTGCAATCCGGCAGCACTCTTGGGAGAGACGGAAGGAGATTGCTGCAAATTTGCTGACTGTGCCTTTTTAAAAGGATTATTTTACTCGCATTATAATTCATGTAACTGGCATAGCTCTTGGATTGCATAGAATTCCCAATTTGTGGGTTTTTCCATTCCTATTTCTTTTATTTCACTCAGTGTTGGAAGTAACCCGTTACAAAGGAATGCAAAAATACAAAATACAACTGATTACAGTGACGGTGGCGCCGTCATAAGCACAGAGTACCACGATGCTGATTTTCTCTCATTTATTATTTTTGTCATGTCCAGCATGGTTGCCATGGCGACAGGCTGGCCCCGCCCCCTGGGCACCAGCTGAAGCAGATCAGCTGACTTACGTGTGTGCTACTTAAGGGTGGGTTGTGGGTTTTGCGGGTGCTGGCTCATTGCATATTCTGTTTTGCATTTTCTGTCTGCATCTCCCGTTCTGTTTTGCTTTGTCCTGTTTCGTTTGAGTCGGAAGAAACCTGTGTTTGCACGTTTTTAGTTAAAGCCTGTTTGTTCTGTCTTGTCCCTGAGTTTCGGACGACTTTTATTTTACTAAATAAAAGTTTTGGTCGTCAACGCAATTGAGTTCTCCCTTCCTGCCTCCGATCTGGTCCGGTCCCCTCGTGACAATTTTGATATTCTCCCTACCATATATATTGTATCCAAGCTGTATTTACAACTATGAAAAAATACTGTAACCAGGAGGGAAGTTTATTTTTGGTTGTATGTAACCAGTGGGAGGTCGCTGGTTCGCGCCTCGGCCGAGTCATACCTAAGACTTATAACATTGGTAAAATGGCGGCGCCCTCTGTTGGCTGCGGCTGCATCGGCTCGCTACAACGGGTCAGGTGTATAGACATTTCGTTCTGTGTACATTGTTACAAAGAATGACAATACAAAGGAAATTATTATTAATTATTATTAAAGAATGGAAGGCAGCATGTAAGGTCGGGGCGTGGCTTATACTGGAACAACTAAATCAATGGGGCAAACATGAGCACAGAATGTACAGTGCAAGAGTGCTGAATACTGGTCTTTTTGTTAGTACAATTTGTTTTGCAATACACAATGCTGGAGAAAGAAAGAAAATGTCTTGGACATTACCCAGAAATGTAGATGGAAATCTTTGATTGGCTTGAAGACAAAGGACAAAATAGATATGTTTTAGCTGTTTTAGTTTGCAAGCTCTCAAGGTTGCACAAGCCAAGAAATATAAATAGTTTACTTCTTAAAAGGTTGGTGTACACGTTTTCTTCTGTTTTTTATCATGTGATATTTTTTAAGCAGTTTATATGGCTTGGCTTTAATACGAGTGTATACGGCAATTTCTAATTGAGTTACTGTTTAAATAAAATAACTCGTAGCTGTTATTTTATTTTGTAATTCTTTAAAACGTGCCCGAGATTGTTAACACTTACTGTGAACACAAGGAAGTAAAATCACAAGAATTGATTGCAACTAACCAGGAACTGAAATAAATGTCATAGATTTTGATTTTGGAATAGTCAGGGAAATATTGTAAGTATTGCAAAATTGGATGTAAGGAGGGGCCCACACCTGGTACATTGGCAAAGTTCTAAAAGGCCTCGTATCTTTGAAGCGGGATGTCTTCTCCGATTAGTGGTGTCTTCTGTGAGTGCACTAATGCATCTCACTATTAGTATGTTTCTCTGGGTTGCCACGGGCAGCTTATCCAACCGCTTCGCCCCCCTCCGCTTCCTTACTCACCGCTGCCGCCATGCTTTTTCCATGTGTCATAACGCATATCAGTCAGGTCACGCCGTGGCCCGTGCCTTGTGCTTCCAAAGTGAGGCAAAATTGGCTGTCACGTTCACTGGCGATATGTTCGTTGGTAGAATTTTAGCAATGTTGAACATATTGATGTTTTTTGGGGGGTTAGTATCAAGCCACCGGGATTGGATGTAAAACAAGGGAAAAATACTTTGAAATCAAATTCCTGCAACAGAGAAAACAAAAGAAAACTCAATGTGATTATGTTCAGTCTGTTGGAATCATCAATTTTCTTTTACCACGGTTTATTGTATAGTTTATCAGAAACTCAAGGAACGAATACATCAAAAAAATTTGAACTTACAGGGAGAACAGTAAAAGACTGTACACAAAACCCTGATGCGAAATTCCAAATCTGTTATAAGGGTCCTCCCCTGAGTCCTGAGTTTTCGTTAAATATCCTAGGTTACCAAAATCAGATCAGTCATAAGGAATGTGAAAATCCAAGAACAGCTACATGATTGGTCAATAGTGACAATTATGTAAACAATGCAGAATTGTCACAATAACCGACAACTGTTTGAAATAACATAAAAAAAAAACATAAACATTTAGCCTAAATAACAACAAATAACAACTGTGTTATTGTTAACAGTAATAATTGTCAAAATAACAATCAGTCCTGGCAGTCAGAACAGTTCTTTGCAAGCGTCTGATAGTAAAAACAGAATAAATTATTCATCTATAATTCTCCCCTTGTTATATCACATAGACAAATAAATCATAAGCAGCTTATAGTGTCCGAAAAACAAAATAACCAACATTCAATGATTTACTTAAGAATGGTGTTGCAAGAGTGTGGCAACAGGCTATTGCAGTACAATAAACAATAAGCTTTAGCACCCAGCACTGGACAGCTGTATTTGCGGCAGCAGAAGAAAACATACACAGTCATTACCACGGCCGAGAAAATCATTGGCTGCTCTCTGCCCAGTCTGGATAACATTGCCAGCTTGCGATACTGCAGCAGAGGCAACAACATTATAAAGGACTACTCTCACCCACGCCACCACTTCTTTGAACTGCAGCCCTTTGGTAGGTGCAACAGGGTATTTCAAACAAGGACTAAAAGGCGAAGAGACAGTTTTTTCCTCAAAGCCATTATCACCCAAATCAAATGAAAAAGACTGTGAAGATATGTGTATTTTGAATGTTGACAGATTTGTTATTACCCCCCAAAATAGGAGAGTTTTTTCCAAAGTTCAGTAACAATGCTGAAGAACATGTGGAGGGGTAGACATTTACCACATGCATATATTGTGGCTTTGCCCAAGAAATCAAGCTAACTGGTAAAAAATATGGTTTGTTTTTAAGAAAATATTGGGATATGGAATACCTAAAACATTCAAGGTGTTCTATTTAGGCCACCTAACAGAAGAGTTATTACAAAGAAAGGATGGAAACTTTGTTTGTTGTGTGTTCAAAAAAGAGGAAAAAAAAGCATAAGAAAAATTGAGTGACAAGATATTACCTCGTGGGGTCTCAATGATTCTAAGATAGGTGAGGAATCAGCCCGGAACTACACAACAGGAAATGGTCAATGACCTGAAAAGAGCTGGGACCACCGTATTCCAAGGTTACTGTAGGTAATACACTAAGACGTCATGATTAGAAATCATGCATGGCACGAAAGGTTCCACTCCTTAAACCAGCACATGACAAGGCCTGTCTTGAGTTTGCATGTGACCATTTAGATGATACGGAGGAGTTATGGAAGAATCTTTTTTGATCAGATGAGACCAAAATAGAACCTTTTGGTCATAATTACATGAAGCGTGTTTGGAGGAAGAAAAATGAAAAGTACAATCGGAAAAACACCATCCCTACTGTGAAGCATGGGGGTGCTTTGTGGGTGTTTTTCTGCACATGGGACAGGACGAGTGCACTGCATTAAAGGTTGGATGACTGGTTCTCTGTTTTCTGAGATTTTGGGGAACAACCTCCATCCCTCAGTCAGAGCATTGAAGATGGGTCGTGGCTGGGTCTTCCAACACGACAACGACCCGAAGCACACAATGTCTCCGTAAGAAGCATATCAAGGTTTTAGCATGGCCCAGCCAGTCTCCAGACCTGAACCCAATCGAAAATTTTTGAAGGAAGCTCAAACTCTGCGTTTTTCAGCGACAGCCCAGAAACCTGATTGATCTAGAGAAGATCTGTTTGGAGGAGTGGGCCAAGATCCCTCCTGCAGTGTGTGCGAACCTGGTGAAAAACTACAAGGAACCTTTGACCTCTGTAATAGCAAACAAAAGCTACTGTACCAAATATTAACATTCATTTTCTCAGGTGTTTAAATACTTATTTTAAGCTGCATCACACAAATAAATTGTTAATAATTCATGCATTGTGACTTCTGGATTTTTCTGTACCAGTATGTTAATTTGACAGAACATCACTACTTTTCGAACCAATAATTGGAACATAAGTATCTAAATGCATTTTATGCTCAGATTAGAAAAAAAACAAAACAAAAAAATTGGAATCGATTAATAAAGCACATCAATAATCTACTGCGGGTGTTTACCTATGAATCCGTTATAAGTTTTGACAAATTACGTAAATAGAGATTCTCTTCTTCTGTACAACATTAAATGCATTTGAAATTAAAACATGTGTTCCACCAGTGGTGACTTGCAGAATTCAACTTGATACAATTGCTAAATGGGTTAGCGCATGTGCGGCACAGTTCTGAGGTCATGAGATCAAACCTTCCTGTGTGGAGTTTGCATGTTCTCCCCGTGCTTGCATGGGTTTCCTCCGGTCACTCCGGTTTCCTCCCACATTCCAAAAACATGCATTTCAGGTTAAATGGGCCGGTCCAAATTGTTCCTAGGTCTGAATGAGCGAGTGAGTTGTCTGTTCCTGTGTGCCCTGCGACTGGCTGGCTACCAGTTCAGGGCGTCCCCTTCCCACTGCCCAAAGACAGCTGGGATGGGCTCCAGCACCCCCGCGACCCGACTGAGGATAAGTGAATGAATGAAATTTGCAAGTTAAAAGAAAAACAAAAACAAAACATTTATACATACATAGAAGTAGTAAGTAGGAATTAATGAATCAAGGCATTTTCAGCTTCAATCAACTACAAAATATTTGTATTTTTATACATGTCTATTTGTAGAATATTTAGATGTGTCAAATCGTATGTTGTCATGAGTGTATGCTTTTTCCTCTCTTTTAACTGTTTTATTTATTGATACACCACATCATTATTTCATTAACTATTTACTTTTATACTTCCTAATGTATTCACTTGACGTGTCGATGTATTCATTTCTTCAGTCTTTAATCAGTGTCTATATCATTCCTAGTGATATCTAGAGGACTTTAGTCTTGTCCTGGATCTTATAAAATTACCTACAAAATCCAGCAGTCTGAAAGGGACTTGATACAGTCTGAAAGGGACTTGTGTGAGGACAGGATTTTGGGAGTTTTCCTCTCAATCCAGATTACGGTCCTTTCAAACAACCTTTATTTCCTATGAAAACAGCAGTCAGCCATTTTGTAAACGCGTTTGTGAAGGACAGCCTAGAATTTATTTCCTTTGTTTCATTAAAATGAAAACGTCAACAGAACTGCTTTGCTCCAGCAATTGTTTTTCACATCTATTCTTGCAACCCGGATGTTGATTTGAACATGAGGAGGAGAAAAAAGCTCATTCTTCAATCTTCTGCAATATTTTAACTTTTTGTATATGGTGCAAACTAAAACCGATAGTAAACATAGTCAGGTATAGATATTTTACTATTAAGAAATACAATTCAAATTGACCAGCATTTTTGTTCTAATCATATGTTGTTTGTAAGTTTAAACTTCATTTTTCCGATATAGCCAGTCTCAACTGAGTACTATTAACAGAAAAAAATCAAGCTAAAAGTTTCCTCAGGTAGGTTCAAATTCACCGGTTAGCAAAAAGAACGGGGTAGGGTTTTTTTCTACTCCAATAAGAACTTTCTTGAGCCTGTGGAGCCTATTGAATCATTCATAGAATAGCAGGGTGTGATGCTTGTGCGCCTAAAGTGCTTTGTTACCATATTAACGTACGTCAGGCACGAGAGAGCCACGCGTGGTGAAGTAGGAGGCATAAAAGGATGATTGCTAAGCCTTTGGAAGGGGGCTTCTACCGAAACAGTACGTGCCCCAGCCCTTCCAGCATGCTCTCCCACCTATTATTACATCTCCCGCATGTAACTTTCTTGTGAAAAATCGGCCCGAGGCAAGGCTCCCTCTTGGGTGGCGCACCCCCGAGCGGAGCCCTTGTTCCTTCCGTCATTTGAGGCCTAGCTTGGCTTTTAGTGGGATCAGGCTAGGAGGCCCCCCGGCTCCGACATTACGGAGTGCGGTGAGTCTAGTCCCAGCCACGTGGCATGACTCCTTTTAACACTTCACAATAGCAGATTAAATACACAATTCATCACCTGTTCGGCTGTAGTATGATACTTTTAATGTTCAGAATGAAATAATTTGATTTGTTTCTTTCTAATTGGAAATGCTCGATTATTAAAACATGTCTAAATATGTTGTCACTATTGCATGTGTTTTCCGGCTTTACTAAATTTACTGTTTGATTATTACATCATTACTTTGATCGTTTCTAAGGACTGCACAGGCCACACTTAAACTATCCCCAATCTTAAACCAACATGCAGGCAAGGAAAAAATCAAAACTTAAACATGAGGAAACCAAGAAACCTTAAGAAGAGGGCCTTACATGAGGTAATCCCCCTTACAGGATGTCCAGGGTGCAATAGATTTTGCATCGGATAACAATATACAAAACATAGTGAACATCAATAAGAAAAACTAAGGTAATATGTAAAAAGTGTCCAAAAGTGACTGACAGCAGCTAAACCTCAAACCTATAAAATTTTCTAAAAAGTCCATGACAACAACGACGCAGCTTTCCATCTCAGGCGGCTGGTCGTTGCAGACTTTGACATGCTTCAGGTATAGGCACTGGTCCACTGACTCTTCTCGATATGTCCTTCTCGTTCATTTAACCACCAACCAGGCATCTGGAAAGAACCGGGGGAAAAAAAGTATGAGGTGGGCATCAATCATAAGCTCTAGAACAGAAACGTTTTTTTAGTCTAGATTTAAAAACTTCCACTGAGGTTGCACATCTTATCTCCAGAGGCAGAGCATTCTACAACACCGACCTGGATGGGGAACGCTCTCGAGCCTGCAGATTCCTTCTTGGTTCTGGGAGTCACTATTAGACCAGCAAAGGCTCCGTACCTGAACATATTCTCGTCAATATTCAATATTCTCACGGCTGCATGTTGAACCAGCTACAAACTTTTGATGCTAGACATCGAGAGACCAGCGAGCAAAACTTGCAGTAATCAAGCCGAGAAATGATATACGCCTGTTTTGTAATCTCAGATTCTGATTTTGACAGTATAAGGCAAATCTTCGCGATATTGCGAAGGTGGAGGAAAGCAAATTTAAGTCAAATTTTTCACATGTGGATGAGAGAGTACTCGATTGGTTTGGACACATGGAGAGGATGGATGAGGAGCGGATGTTGAAGAGGATCTACAGAGCAGAAGTAAATTGAAGGAGAACAAGATGAAGATGCGATTGACGTGGATGGCTGGTGTTATGAGTGCCCCGGAGGAAAGAGGTCTAAATGTAGTGGAAGCTAGAGCTCTTGTTGGTGATAGGAATGAGTGGAAACGTGTTGTGAAAGTATCTTTTTATCTTTAATCTGTTTATCACCTTAAAGGGACAGTGTGTATTATCGTACCAATTTGTAAAACACATTAATGAGATATGCATGCTTTACAGGCAAGCTGAAAACATGGGTTAGTTTCATTTTTATTCAAATACTGTAAGAATGCCATCTTTTTCCATCACGAACCAGGAATGGAGAAGGGACCCAATTGCATTCGTTTTACTCAGTTTTATTTAGAAGGAGGAAAGGACTTGCACCCACAATCTGGGGATCGTCGGTCACGGGTAGCAGATCGCTGGGACTTCCGTGTCGAGCGCAAGCAAAATTGAGAGCAAAGAAAAAAAAAGTCGCTGGCTGGGGCGGAGGAGCACAAACGTAAACAGGTTCAGAAAAAGGTCGGCAACGGGAATCAGACGGAGAAGAGGGCAGGATAGAGTGCGGAGTCACAAAAGTTGGCCTAGCTTGTAGCGTAAGTTCAGAAACGATCCGACGAGTGTTGTTAGGAAGGCGGGGGTTTAAAAAAGAGGAAGCAACCAATCAGCGTCCGCGCCTTTTGGCGCCAACTCAGGTGCCCCGCATCAGTAATCATGACATTTTCAAATTTCATATAGATCTTTTTCAAAATTAAGATAGATAATATTCACAAATATTAATATTGATGTTTCTCAAATTCCCGGAATATCTACAAAGTGAACGAGTGGAATGCTATACTTTGCAAGCAGTGTTAACCCTCTGATTTTTTTCAAGAGGATAAAAGCATTCACACGGGGAAAATAAATGTAACGGGTAAAAAGTGTACCCACATAACAAAGCTTACTCATATACTGTAGTTCACTTGTATTTGTACGGGAGTCAAATAGGAGTACCGTATTTTCCGCACTATAGGGCGCATCGGGTTATAGGGCGCACCCCCAAAAAATAGTTTTTGGTCCTATATCTTCCATAGGAGAGGCGCACCGGATTATAAGGCGCTACAATAGGAACGTCGACAAAACAGTCAGATGATTCAGTCAAACTGATTACCCCCTTAACATTCCCAAAGCTTGCAAAGAAGCAAATACGTGTCGTAGACACGTGCGGATGCGGTGTCCGTACGATGTCACTTAAATGCGTCATTTCAAATATCATTCGGAAGGTTATAGTCTCAGAATTCAAGAAATGGCAACCATTCCTTAGTTTTACTTTACTGTGCATATGACAATAAACACTTGGAATTGAGTTGAATTCACTCAACTCATCACAGCAACATCAAGATCGTTCTAAAACAAGATACCAGGGGAAATATAAAGCCGCATAACTCACCTAAGTCCTCACGTTCAATAATGATACGCAATCATGGTCTTCTTACAACCGTGAGTGTAGTAAATCCAGGAGACTAAAATATCTACGGATACAGACTAATGAAACATGTTTCTTTATGGCATTGTTTAGCAAGCTTGCTATTCAGTCATCTTTTTCGGCCAATCGCAGGGTTTGTTTTGGCCCTCTAGCGTATCCGAGGCTCCGAATAACTTCAGCCAATAGCGATCGATGTAACGGATGATTGACACATCTTTTTCGGCCAATTGCAGGGTTTGTTTCGGCCCTCTAGCGTATCCGAGGCTCCGAATAACTTCAGCCAATAGCGATCGATTTAACGGATGATTGACACATCTTTTTCGGCCAATTGCAGGGTTTGTTTTGGCCCTCTAGCGTATCCAAGGCTCCGAATAACTTCAGCCAATCGCGATCGATTTAACGGATGATTGACACATCTTTTTCGGCCAATTGCAGGGTTTGTTTTGGCCCTCTAGCTAATCCGAGGCTCCGAATAACTTTAGCCAATAGCGATCGATTCAAATGATGATTGACACATTGGTTAGCCAATGAAACGCCGGTATATAAATTCCAGCATACACTGCGGACTACTCCATGTTCAGGGGAAAATCGAGTCGGCGGCTGTTGCGTAAGTTGCGAGACCTTGCGAATTTTGATATTGAGCCATATATAAGGCGCACTTTATTATAAGGCACATGGTCAGCTTTTGAAAAAAATTAAGACTTTTAGGTGCGCCTTATAGTGCGGAAAATACGGTAAGTCTTTTTTGGATGAAATACGTTCATGCTTGAGACCAAACATGCTAATTGCTAGCATTTCTCATTCCGACCACTTTCTTCAATTTCCTGACTCTCTAGCATTTGCTGCATTTGCTTTTTCAACAGTGTGAAACTGGAAAATGGTCCTCTTAGCTCTTTTTAAAAAAAGAAATAGCACATAAACCCTAATAGTCTGTAGCTAAAGGGCCATCAAATACATTTCTCTCCCCGCAGGTCCCACATGGTCTTACATAATGGCCCTCACCGAGGTAAAGACAAGATGATAAAATCTCATCCCAGTACCTCGGTCGCTTGTAGTGACATAACCGGGGAGAGATCACGCAACCGCAGCGCACATGGGACCACAAGCCTCAGCAAGTGCATACGTACTTTATTTTTATATATATATATATATATATATATATATATATATATATATATATATATATATATATATATATATATATATATATATATATATATATATATATATATATATATATATATATATATACATCAATTACTTAACTATTGATCCACAACGAAGGGATTTCAGGGAGCACAAATCCCAAGCTGCACTCCCACACAGGTACAATGTGGCGGCATCCTGGTCAAGCGATCCACCTCTGGCAGATCTTTTATTTAGCCTGCTGCAGCAATCGGCTCCTTCTCATTAATTATGCAGCAGTGGGCCCTCGGAACAAGCTCCAGGCCGACTCTACACCTTGTGTGTGGCTTAAAATATAGATAAAAGCCCAACAGCCGGCTACAAACATACTTTTTTTCTTCTTCTTTTTCAAAACACAAGCAGGCTGGTGAGGAGAGAGTCTGCAATTAGGTGCTGCAGAGTTGGTGGCGATTCCGTAGAGATGAATGCCGACAATAATGGGATAGGGATGAGGGTCAAAAACTACGGAGCAGAGCAACAATAACAGCAAGCGCAAGTGTGAGTGTGTGTGTGTGTGTTTGTTAACTCTGCGATGAAGTGCTTGTAGTGTTATGACAGTACTTTTCTTTAAACATGTGCAGCATTTAGACATTTCTTTGTGTCAGCTTGATGAGCATGAAGTTGATTCTCAACCCTCCACATCTGCGATACTAACTTCACAACAAAGCTTACATAATTACTCCAAACCACAATTGTAGCCATCGGTGCCCTGTATGAACATTGGGGGACCAACAACCTCTCCTGCTATGGCTGACTGAGGAACTGCTTTAGAATTTATATTGGAAGCCGCGGCGATCAACAGAGGTAAAGGTCATGATTTCAATACTGGCCGTTGAATCCAGGACCGCTAAATGATACTCAAAATAAGTTAGAGTTTATTGTATGGAAACATTAATATCTCATTAATATGTCATTAGTACCCAATCATTACATATATACAAGATTAGGGCAAAGACTTACCCAAAATATACTTTCAGAAATTGGAATCGTAGAGAAAGAGACAAGAGACTGGTTAGCAAAACATTATTGTGACACCTAAAACAAATTTTGCCCCGTTAGACATAAAAAAATCCTTTTTTAATTATACGGTCATCTCTATGACTGTTTCAGCATAAAACAACGAATAAAGTATCATTTCCTCAATGGCAGCATTTCTATGCTTTGGACATGAATGGAGTTTCCATTATTCAAAAGTGAACACAGAAGCCTAAACAGTAGAAGATTGTAATAGCTTGTTGCACTTATGAATTGTTTAAAGAAAAATCCGTGCTACACGGCGTTAGCATGGAGGCGCTGATTATTTGAAGAGGAGTCGCTGGCCATGAACTCAATAGTGAATATGATATCATACAACAGCCAGTTATCTATTCATGGTGCCATTAATGAATCATAGCTTCCCCCCTCCTTGACTTTATACTCTAGACATGCCCCCTTTGAATTTGTCATAAGCGCTTATTTTTTTTTAATGCCCTAGCCACAGACAAACACAAATATGGAAACATGACGAAGCACTAAAAGCGAAGATTCTGACAGCAGGTACGATCATCGTGACCTAACAATATTTATTGTCACACAGTTTATCTTGGAGAGGTGATGGAATGTAGCTGATTTGTGTCTCTATCTTCTACTTCAGGTTACATTATTCATACGGTATACCCGCCAGGCTGTTTAAGGCTCTTTTTGCAACACTTTGCAAGGCTACAATATCACAGCGAGAGAAGACACCAGTGTTGCCATTCACTAGCTGGGCTGGTGTTGTAAAATTAAAATGTGCCATTGTATATGTAGTTATGATTGTGTGTGTTTTCCAGTTATATCATTTTAATTATTTTATCATCACATCAACATTTTAATCCAGTCAATTATTTAGTGGTAATTAATGCACATATTGATATTCAAATGTAGGTATTTACTTATTTACTCAATTCATCCATTATTATTATTATTATTATTATTATTATTATTATTATTATTATTACATAGTTCCTACATTGTTCTAAGCATTGTTCTGGCTACCTGTTGAGAAAGAGGCCTTGATTCTTATCAAAACACCTGCAGGATCAAGTCTGGACCTGGAACTGCGTCAAATACACCGTTATTTCAAAACTACTTGAAAACATTGAGATGCAGCAGCAGAATGACTTTATATTTGATAATAATGTATAATGTAATAACAATTTGTTCCCTTTATTTTATTAGTACTCGATCCCCTTGGTTCCTTGCTAATTTCTTGCCTTTCTTGTCATGTTTCAAGCACCCCCGTCACAGCCCTTTTGTCCACCCAGTGTACCAAACCTCTGCCTGATCTCCCCAACAAAGAATACCGCCTAATGAACTTTTGGACTCTCAAATTTGCTGCCTAGACCCACCAAAACATAGAAACTTTTGCCTGTGTATTTCGTAATGCTTGTTTGCGTCTGGTTTTCTAAACACGGTTGAATGTCCTTATGAAGGACAACTGTCCCTCTACATTGTGCTTTACAAGAGATCCCTTTAGATGAACGTACAGAGGACAAAAAGTATTTCCTCGTTCACTTGTTATTTTTAACTATCTCAGGAAGAGGCTGTAACCTGAATGATGAAGAATATAAACAGTCTTATGTCATGAAAGACTAAATATGAATTAATGTCTAACTTCCTAATCGAGGGGAAAAATACATCAATACATATGCATTTATTTTTAAATAGATTTCAAGTCTACAAAAAGAAATTCAAAAATGTATCACGAGTGCCATGAGTGATAACAGGAGTCATTTATGTGTCATCCATCCATCCATTCATCCATCCATCCATCCGCACATCCCTCCATTATCTCCTGCTCATTTGTGGTCGGGTTGCAGGGGCTGCTGTCTCAACAGGCACGTCCGGACCTCCCTATCCTCAGCCACTTCATCCAGCTCGCCCAATGGAATCCTGAGGAGTTCCCTAGGTTGCCTAGAAACGTAGTCTCTCCAGCGTAACCTGGGTTGACCTCAGGGCCTCAGGCGTACAGGAGGCATCTTTATCAGATCCTGAACTGGCTCCTCTCAATGCAGAGAAGCAGTGGCTCTGCACTGAGTCCCTCCTGGACGACAAAGCTTCTCACCTGATCTCTGCGGAGTATACTTTTTTTTAGCCACTTGTATATTAGATCTTTCAGTCATGACCCACAGTTTGTGACTATAGGTGAGGGTAGAAACAAAGATCGACTGTTAAATCGAGAGCTTTGCCTTTCAGCTTAACTTCTTCTTCACCATGATCGACTGGTACGGCATGAAGACACTGCACCGATTATCCATCTGTCGATCTATTTCATCCTACTCTCGCCCATGAACAAGACCCCAAGATACTTCAACTAGGAATGTGTCAATCAAAATCAAAATAGTCACAAGTCGCTCTTTAGCTCAGTAATCACCGTCTGGAGTCCAGTGGGATGAATAATTCACGGTGATGACAAGGCGAAGATCTGACGGCAGTGTCGCTAATTTATTGATTTCCCCCTCCAGATAACCAGGGTTAAATGTCAATCAGAGGATCTTTGCGACGTAGAGAGAATACAATTTTGCCCTCTGATGGTTGGATGTATTATTAAGTGTTGTGCTATAACGACGCTTTCTTTGGGAGGGTAAAAAAGCATAAAGTGAATAAGCAAATAAAAATACATTTTAATGTTGCAACAAAGTGGCGCAGAGCAGACGAGAGCCTCGCAGCATGTTGCCATCCGGTTCTGTCTTTTATCTAAGTCACTTTAGTCAAGGAATTTAGAGCAAACGACCTAGAAAGCTTGTTAGAAATCTAATTAGCAGTGAGTCCTACTATTGTCGTTTTTTTACTCGCAAAAATCAAACTGGCTTGAGAGCTAACTCAGAGACTCAAGTCTGTTACTAAACTCAATAGAAGTGAAGCAATTGAGAACGGTTCATTTTAGGTAGTTATTCAGTTAGTTACTGTTGCGATATTGAAATGTGCCATTGCATAAATGTCATGATTGTATGATTTCTTCATCATAATGTCTTCATAATTTCATTTCTTTTACATGGCCCATCATTGCAAGGCATGCACGAGGATCCTTATTTTGGCTGCATTATTTATGTCAATTATTACTGCAAGGCACTTCTCACAGATCTTTTTATTCCCCTGACTAGTTCTTAGATTTTAGTTTTGAACTCATCACTCCATTTTTTGAGATATTTTCTGCTTTTGCAAAGTGTAGTTATCATTGTCTTTCCTTTAGCTGCTGGTTCTGGCTGACTGATATCAACCTTCTGCACCAGTATTCCAAAAAAACAACCAATATGCATTGGGATGAGATTTGTAAACGTTGGCTTAAGGAAATTACATTTAATTAATTTATTTTGATTAAAAGTCGACCCCTTAAAGCAGCATAAAAATATCCACATGATAAAAAATAGAAGAAAATGTGTACACCAACCTGTGGAACTCGTGAACCCGTAATATTTAATGGCTTGTGCAATTTTGAGAGCCTGCAAAGTAACAAAGCCGAGACACTTCATCTCCATTCTGTCTTTTGTCTTCAAACCACACAAAGATTTCCTCCATTTCTGGGTAATGTCCAAGACCTTTTTTTCTCTATGCACGGTGTATTGCAAAAATAATTTTGCACAAAAAAAAGACAAAAATTCAGCACTCTTTTACGTGAATTCCATGCTAACTGTTCATGTTTGCCCCATTGATTGCGTTGTTCCTGTATAGGCCACACCCCCTGCCTTCCATTCGCTACTGGTGACACACAACCATATTGCGCGCATAAACTGACTCCCTGATTTTAGTAGTCTATTTTACAGTTGTATATACAGCTTAGATGTGATTATTTACAGTAGATTAAATATCAGAAGTATGGTTGAGATGGCACCACCGTAACTATTATGTTATTCTAATCTATTTTGTAAATAGTTACAAACCATCCTCTCTAATATTGCATTTAGCACTGCGATGCTGGCAAAATTGCGAGGCGTTTGTTTATTTATGAGCAAAGAAGGAACAGTCGAAGATCAGAAGACATCATCATTTCGTGAACTGCTTTTATAAAGTACTGGAGTAACATACCATGTTGGAACAAGACTTCAGTTACAAAACTTGGCGATTAACGCTTAACAATAATCATTACTGAGAAAAGCAATTGTGTTCCAGGAACACGTTCCTTTGTACTGTTTTAGCCATAGATGTAGCTTAGCATTATTATGAAAACATGATAAACTGGGGTGAATTGTTGGAAACTTAACTTTTTTATACAACAAACAAACCATGCTTGATTTTTTTCCCCTATTCATTTTTGGATGTTGTTGGTCACAAAAGCACAGCAAAGACAAACAAAATATGGAGCTTTACAAAGAGAAGGGCCTCCGGGATGCCTTGTCATTCCAACATCTGCCGCAGTGACAGGAGACCTGCTGGTGCAGCTGCTCCACAGGGCCCTCAAGAACAGCCCAAGCAGTCAAATAAGGTCCGCATTCAGGCCTGCTGGGACGCCATCAGGCACGCACGTACAAACGCAATCGCATTGCTTAGCATTTACTCTTTCACCTTTCACCCGCGCAGATGTGACAGTGGTTGGTATTACAGCCTTTAAAATCCTGGATATGCAGAACATGTTTGCAGTGCCGGAAAACAAGTGTCTTATTATTTTTTCTTGAAATTAACAGTACATACGGCTTGATGACTAAGGTTTGACGGATTGATACAAATATCGATATTATAAATACTGAGCGAGTATTTGGATCAGATATTGTCCTCCCATTTATTTATTATTATAATAGTCATGTTAGAGGGTCCTAAGGTTAAAAATACATAACAGAGACACCTCGCTACTTTGCGCTTTGGTTATTGCTGTTTCACTGCCTTGTGGATTTTTAATTTAATTATCTTTATTGTCATTGATATTAACATATTGCACATTGTGTTCCGCAGGCAACAGCACACAGCAAATGCTATCACGGGGGTAGGTTGGGAGGGCTTTGTTTGTTGGATGGGCGGATATGTCTCCGTGCGCGACTGTGATAGGCTGTTGTATGCTGTCAGTCAAACAGCCGGGGTGGGGGTGCACAAATAATGTGTCCACCAAAACAAACTGTGAAGCATGGCAATCACTAGTATTTTAGTGATCCGTTGCATTGAAAATAAATTTCTCAATTAAATTGGACTTTGAGAAGTGTCCAAAGAGGGCAACAAAATGGTGATCACAGGCGGGTGCTCCATACATTATTATCGGGTCTGGTAATAGACTGAGGCAGCGTCTTGAGAGAAGGCAAAAGCGGTGGCGCCGGTTTGCCCTACTGTGGCGTGACTACGTGACAACTCTCACAAGCTATCCTTGCGGATCCTGTTTCTCACAAACGATACATCCATTACCAAGAAACAGATGACCCAGGTCAGCTACAACACAAGCTTTATTCGGGATGGTTGTCATTATCCATCACAGAAACCGGGCTCAATTTGAGGAAACGTAATGATAGAGTGCAACTAGCCAGTCGCTCTCTGAATCGCTTTCTTACACTAAAAGGAGCCCTCAAATTCCGTTGTTCTTTCGTACAATGACGATAAAAACCATTCAACTGCAATTTTGTGTTTTTATTTAAGATCCTTTATTGTGAAAGGATAGTGGGATTGTGGACGCGTTCTTAAGGATGGGCTGGGCACCCAAATGATGCGGCAGGGGTAAACCAGTGAAAGCTGTCGGGCCTGCTGCTGAACAAAAGAGTGTGTTGTGTCACCCTGCCGCTTTCAGGTGTCCCATTTCATCTGGAGGGACGAAAGCATGACCAACTTAGGTGCCGAGGTGCCTAACTTGTTTGGGTGTTTGGGCAATTGGGTTGGCCATGGTCGAAAAAATGTTGTGTGTGTTTTTTGCTATTTTTTTTGTTCCCCTTTTATTTTCTTTGTTATTGTATGTGTTTGTCTGGCTATCGGTCACCCCTCTTGAGGGATATGACCAAGGTAGATAGATGGATTTAAGATCCATAGTTGTTATTTTGTTATGGTTGTGAAGTCGGTAAGGACGTCATATCGAAGTAAAATTGACCATGGTGGGCTCTTATGAAGGGGGCTCGCTACTTCGTGAATTTTCACGTTTCGTGGGAGGTTCTGGTCCCCGTTATTCGCAATAACCGAGGCATTACTGTATAACTTTCAAATTCAATCCAATTGTGTTTGCAATCCTGGCTTTTTTTCTAGAATATTGTAGTTACCTTGTTCACACTGTTATAAAGTATTTGTTTTTTTGTTACATTGGTGATTTTTGGAGGACTGACACTCTTTGTTCTGAATCAGTTGTTTTGTAGAAGTATCAATTTTTTAATCCTTTTTTTTTACAATGTATTGTTGACATTGTTAGTAGTAACTATCAAACCTGGTAATTTACGTACATAATTTATATAGGTGAAATTATATAATATGTCCTCAAATGCAATGTGGTTTGTAGACTTCATTGACATGAAAATGGTTAAACGGTTGAATCCGGCGATCAAGCTGCGTTCCGAGCTCCCACATTTCAATCTCCACTTCCGAATTCCTGATCTGCCATAATTAGACCGAGAGTGGCCTCCCGTCACCTGCAGCGTGACGGTGAATTATTAATGTCTAATATCATTATGTAGGCTCTTCTTGTCATAACAATCCAGACTTGCGGAATGAGGGGGAAACTCAATCTGCCGCCTTGCCCCTTACGCAGACAATGCCGTTCAATTATTGATACCGACTAATTGGCGACAGGAATCGCCAGGCAGGCTTACTTTGGTCCCCTCCCACCCTTCCAGAATTCAGTGCCATTCCTTCAATGAAACAATCCTACAAAGAGGCTCTCTCCTACCAACCTAACCCCGTGTCGGCAAATTAGCAGGGAGCATGACCTCGCTACGTTTTTCCTTTTTTTTAATGACATTTGAAAATTCTTCCTCAACCTCTCTTCACCTCAACCACTTAATTAAATAAGAAATCCTTTTTCTTCCCATGCCTGGCACGTGACAACACAGGTTTGATAGAGCAAATGGGTTGTGGAACTGTCTGGGGGTTAATGGACTTAAATTGGGGTCAGGGTGATGATCCAGGGAGGCCGTGCTGTACGCCTCATTAACACAATGTTCAATATTAGCTAGTTTGAGGACTTCTGCATTTGAACAATTTATGAACAAATTAGACACTTGTAAGGGCATTCAGTAGGCCATAGACAGTCACCACCCTATAGACACCACTCAGAACTTGAGATTACTTTATAAAATCTCACATATAACTTAAATCCAAGTTTTCCCAAGCTAATTATTCCATTTGGCTACAAAATACTTAGTGTTTGGGGTCACCAATGTGGTGTCAAACGACTAAATATCCCGCGAATAGATACTGAAAATAGCTCACCGAGTAATTTTTTTGTTTGTTTTGAACAATTTTATTGACACCATTAACAGCAAATAAACAATGTGAGGTTTGAAAAAAATTTCTTGACACTTTTAACAGCAATTAAACATATTCATAATTTCGTTATATCTAACAATATGACGTTTGAACATTTTTTTCGACATTTTAACAGCAATTAAACACATTCACAATTTCACCATATCATATCCCAACAATATGAGTTTTTATCGACACTTTTAACAGCAATTAAATACATTCACAATTTCATTATATCATATTCTAACAATATGAGGTTTGAACAATTTTTATCGACACTTTTAACAGCAGTTAACCAATGGTTTGAACAATTTTATTGACACCATTAACATCAAATAAACAATGTGAGGTTTGAACATTTTTTCTCGACAATATTAACAGCAATTCACAATTTCGTTATATCTGACAATATGAAGTTTTAACAATTTTTTTAACACACAATTTCATTATATCATATCCCAACAATATGAGTTTTTATCGACACTTCTAACAGCAATTAAATGCTACTTGGTTTGTTTTTTGGGGTTTTTTAGCAAATAAACAATGTGAGGTTTGAACATGTTTTCTCTACAATCTCAACAACAATTAAGCATATTCACAATTTCGTGACTAGGAAATTTGATTCCTGCAATGAGAATTTATTGACACAATCACTGGCTTTAAATACATGATCTCATGCATCCTGGACACATCATCAGTGATGTTACCTGGGGTCACAAAGTGTTTCGGATCTTTCAAACATCATACACCCTCACCAAGGCGACCCAGCTAGGGTCGATCTGATCCCAACTTGTGTCCAGGTAGCACTGTCTCACACGAAATTGTGAATATGCTTGATTGCTATTAAGATTTTCGAGAAGGGTTGTTCAAACCTCACATTGTGTTTGCTGTTAAACGTCATATTGAAATATAATATTGAGAATGTGCTTGATTGCTGTTGAGATTGTCAAGATTGTTTTCTGTTATTAGTGTCAATAAATTTGTTCAAACCAAAAAACCCAGAGTAAATCACTCAGTGTCTTTATGCAAGGCAGACTTTTAATGGAGCCCTATTTATAATAATTGTAACCTGGTGATAACATAGAAGTAAAATATTAGCATCATAGTAAATGCATACAAACTTTTGTTTTTGAAATACACAAAAGATGTATAGTCCTTCATGCTGAACAGTAACAAACAAGTAGCTCTCAGCTTCAAACAAGTTGACTACCCTTGTATTAGACATAGGTTGTGCTGTTTGTTTGCAATGTAACCTACGCGTAAAACCAACCTTTCTCCAGATTTCTATTTTTACATTTGTGATACAGCTTGTTCTAGATAGACCAAAGCAGCACCAGATGTTTCTTCCCTAAAATAAATTAGAGCCAATTCCAGCAGTTCTTAAAAGGAGATGTCAAATACTCAGAAACGAGTTTTCTAACACTCACCACCCTGTTTTGCTTGACCTAATTTTGTCATGATCCTGCACTCTGTCTCTCTCTGTCTGTCTCTCTCTCTCTTTCTCTCTGTCTCCCTCTCTCTCTCTCTCTCTCTCTCTCTCTCTCTCTCTCTCTCTCTCTCTCTCTCTCTCTCTCTCTCTCTGCCTCAATTGCTCTCTCTCTCTCTTGCCCTCTTTCTCTTTCTCTCTCTTCCTCTTTCTCTTTCTCTCTCTTTTTCTCCCTTTCCATCTCACTCTCTCTGCCTCAATTGCTCTCCCTCTCTCACTTTCTCTCTCCCTCTCGCACTCTTTCTCTCCCTCTTTCTCTCCCTTTCTCTCTCTTTCTCCTTCTCCTTTTCTCTCTCTTTGCCTCAATTGCTCTCCCTCTCTCACTTTCTCTCTCTCTCTCTTTCTTTCTCTCTCTCCCTCTCTCTCTTTTCTTTCTCTCTCTCTCCCTCTCTCTCTCTGCCTTAATCTCTCTCCCTTTCTTTCTCTCTCTCTCTTTTTCACTCTGTTTTTCTCTGTCTCGTTCTCTCTGTGTTTCGCTGTCTCTAAATTCGTGTCTCTCTCCCTTTCTCTCTCTTTCTCTCACTCTCTCTCTCCCTCAATCTCATTCTCTCTCTCCCCTCTCTCTCTCTATGTATACATATTTTTTTCTCTGTCTGTCTCTTTCTTTTCTGTCTTTCTCTGTTCCTCTCTCTTTTTCTCTCTCTCCCTCGCTTTCTCTTTCTCTCTCTCTCTCTCTCTCTCTCTCTCTCTCTCTCTCTTTCTCTCTCTCTGCCTCAATTGCTTTCCCTCTCTCTTTCTCTCTCTCTCTCTCTCTCTTTTCACTCACTTCCAAGTTCTATTTTCCTCCTCACATCTCTTGTAATTTTTCTGGATTTCAACGTATTTTCTCCTCCTATCACAAATCTTCCTCTTTATTACCCTGTCACCTTCGTCCCTCGCTAGTTCGTTACACGCACCCATGTCACAGTGTTCTTGCTTTTTCTGTGTACCGAACAACCTGTTTGACATTCCTGATTACTTGTACCACTTAATGAACTATTGGACTGCCCACTTCTCTGCTCCAACTTCTTGGATCTCCGAACCTTTTGTCTGTCTATTGGACTATGTTTCATTGCTTCTGGGGTTCTGGATACTGCTGCCTTACTGCCTGGTGTTCTACTTACCGAACCCTGCCCAAATAAAGGACTACCGTTTTATTGTACAAATATATGCTGCTGCATTGTGCTTCCGCACCAATCCCAAGTGAGTTCATGACAAAATTCATCAATACCCACAACTTAAACCGAAGGTCATTATTTTTAGTTGTCTTATTTCCCAATTGAAGATTGGGTCAGGAACAGGGAATCAGCATTGTATATTTTCTTCCTGTTTTTTTTACATCAGGCACTGACTGTCTCCTACTGGAGTTTTGCGGGACACAATAGAAAAAATACAAAAATCCCCGCAGAGAAATGTGGTTCTTGTTATCTAAGACAACTGTTCCTTTGCGTCAGGCACAAGGCCAACTATTCACACGGATTTAAGTCACTCTGACTGGCAGTATATTAAGTGAACTTTAAGTGGCATCTACTTAATGTTGCAGGTCGTGTGCTGTGCATACGATGTATACAGCATAGTACCACTCTGGTCTTAACGTACAAAGTCCAATGAAGCTCCCCTTCTCTCAGCCTCACACCCACCTTACCCATTAAAGCCCATCTCTTACAGTCACACACATACACACAAATATGTCTTTGCGCTAAGTGGGCCTGCCATCTTGCACTCTCCATCTGAGGGCCCTTTCCGCATGGGCGGGGTCCAAATGGGCGATGATGCTGAATCACATGCTAATGCTAATGTATACAGGGACGGCCTCAGCGGGATTGCCGTGTCCTTATCTAAGAGGCTTCCAAGCCCTAATCTGCTTTTTAGGGCCTTGCTGCGAATGCGCATCTGCATAATCGGGGTGACGTGTGGAGAGGGTGAAAGTGCAGTGAAAAGAAAAGGGGTCAGGTTGGTAAGGGAGCTGCGATGGTTGAGGAGGTGTTGTAAGTCAGGACCAGCATCCCATATGACGTCATCCTGGCAGAATGGAATATCAGATCTTATGATAAATAAGTAACGTAAAAATATAATAAATGAAAAGTATAACAAAAACTAAATAAAATCACTGGTCAGTTTAGTCCGTTTTTAAAGTTGGACAACCGTAAAGGAAATTGCACAGGAACCTAGTTCGTTACTTTTACTATTATACCTCACTGTTTGTTATTTTAAACCATAACATAATACAGATAATAATTGTTCATTAAACAATTAGGATGATGACCTTAATCATGTCCCCTTATATATATCATTAAAAAAATATATACCAGACATGGGACCAAGTCACACATGTGCAAGTCTCAAGTAAGTCTCAAGTCTTCACCTTCAAGTCCCAAGTAAGTCCCAAGTATTTTTTTCTTGGGCAAGTCAAGTCACAAGTCAAGTCCCGAGTCTTAGATTGCCAAGTCCAAGTCAAGTCACAAGTCATAAAAACAGCGACTCGAGTCGACTCGAGTCCAAGTCACTAAGTCTCAAGTCCCCATGTCTGATATATACAGATTACGATACTTATCCTGGATAAATACACAAGAAGATTAATGTATCAATATTTTCTTTGGGTATTATATGTTATACGAGTCAGAAGGGATACTATTATATGACTTTGAATATGTCTTCCCTGCAAGAAAAAAATGTAACTTAACATTTTTGACTTTGGCCTACTCTCTTTAGGCACATGATTACATAGTATGTGGTTTGCATTTATATGGGCTTTTCAAGTCAATGAATACCTCCCAAAGTTTTACAGTGTGCTTTTACACACTAACTAACCGATCACAGCATTAGCAACTACCTGCTAATGGAGGCATTATGGATTCAGTGTCTTGCCCAAGGACACTTCGACATATAACACGGAAGAGCCAGGGATCGAACCTGCGACCTCTTGATCCCAAGACGAGCACTCTACCTCCTGAGGTAATGCCGCCTTGTATTATTGTATATTTCAGTTGGGTTTTTTCGCGTACAAATGTCTTGCCTCTGCCTTTTTGTAATTTGTGGTCTGAGCCGTTTTTTTTTGTGTGTGGTGCCTAAATAAACTTAATTTATAATTATAGAGCAACGAGAAACAAAAAATGCTAAACATCTTGACTTGCTGTTAGCTTGCTAATACTATGACTAACAATATGGTTTGGGCTGAGGTGTGTTCCAAATCTATATCATTGGTCTCAGTATTGCTCTCTGCCATGAGGCAAGAGAATTGCGTGCTTTTCTCTGCAGATATGCACAGTAATATGTTGCATATTAATTCTATTAATAATATTAATAACATAATGTCAAATTTCGGGAATTTTGAAAAAGAAAATACCATAATTGTGAGATTAAATGAGGCGGCAGTAGCTCAGGAGGTAGAACGCTTGTCTTGGGATCAAGAGGTTGCAGTTTGAATTCTCAGCCTCTATGTTATATGTCGAAGTGTCTCTGGGAAAGACATTGAATACCTGATGCCCCTGATAAGCAGGTAGTTGCCTTGCATGGATGACGCTGCTATCGTCGTGTGAGTGTGTGTGAATGGGGAAGTGTGAAGCACATTGTAAAGCGCTTTGAGAGGTCTTCAGTGACTTGAAAAGCGCTATATAAATGCAGACCATTTACATTTAAATAATTTTAACATGAAATAAATAGCTCACCTGCCGCCCCTGACTGCACATCACTAGTGTGTTCATGTGCATGAGCGTGCGTGTTTCTGTGAGTGTTTGCATGTCAAACATCCACCAGGGCACAAACCATGTGTTGTATTGATCAGTTAACGCAATAGTGTTAGTGCAGTATTGCGGATAAATGGGGAATTTAAGCACACTGTCACACAATTCTGCACTGCAACGGCATCAATTATTCAGCCTCTTCCTCTCATAAACTAACACACACACATTCACACATTACAGCCTGAGTGAAGATGAAGAAGAAAAAGTTTGACAATCATGTACATTGACATGTAAATAAAAGAAGCTCGGTGACATATTTACAAAATCCCTTTTCCCATGAAAATAAACAGGCCTCCAGTAAGTAGACTAGCTGGAATGATGAAGGGTGTAGTAAGTTGTAGAGACACAATCATCGTAAAAGTAGAAGTCATAATTTAACGTGTTTACCGAAATGTATGTATTTACAGTTTCTAATAATATACTGGAGGCACGGTGGATGGGTGATTAGTGTGCAGCCCTTCGCTGCAGAAGAGTTTGAATCCAGCTACAGCAGCCTCCCTGCGTGGGTTTCCTCCATGTACAATCCAAAAACATGCATGTCAGGTTAATTGGCCAGTCCAATTTGACCCAAAGTGTGAATGAACGTGTGAATCGTTGCGACTGGCTGGCAACTAGTTCAGGGTGTCCCCTGCCCACTGCCCAAAGATGCCTGGGATGGGCTCCAGCTTCTCCGTGACCCTAGTGAGGATAAGCGGTGCAGATGATAGGTGGATGGATGGATCGATGATAATATACTGTCACGTGAAATCGGGACCTCTCATGCAAGTAGTGATTTATGGAGAACCAATCCTGCCATATGTGGACATAAATAATCACACACTTAAATCACATTTTACCTAAATTTCTGACATAAATGCAATTCATGCATATACTTATGCATTTTTTCATTTATTTATTTCAATACTTATGTTTTTGTGTATTTTGTCCTGTATTATTTCACAACAACATTTTCAAATGTTATTTGAATGAAGGGGCGGGTTGAACTGGCAGAGCTTTTTACCAATAGCTGTTTTGTTCATCTCTGATCGACCAGTAGGTAAAAAGCTAAGATAATTGGGTGGTCCTCAATTTGTATGCAACAAAATAAAATAACAAAATTAATAAAATAAATGCATACATAAATAAATCTCATCTCATCTCATCTCATCTCATTAGCCGTATCGCTTATCCTCATTAGGGTCGCGGGGGGGCTGGAGCCCATCCCAGCCATCTTCGGGCAGTGGGCAGGGGACACCCTGAACTGGTTGCCAGCCAATCGCAGGGCACACGGGGACAGACAACTCATTCGCTCATTCACACCTAGGGACAATTTGGACCGGCCAATTCACCTGAAATGCATGTTTTTGGAATGTGGGAGGAAACCGGAGTGCCCGGAGGAAACCCACGCAAGCACGGGGAGAACATACAAACTCCGCACAGAAAGTCTGGAGCTGGATTTGAACCCACGACAGGTTCCCATGACATGAACTGTGCCGCACAAGCGCTAACCACTGCGCCGCCGTGCTGCCCACATAAATAAATAAGTAACTAAATTGCAAGTTAAACACTAACGAATTGCATTCATTCTAGAGGGGTTTTGGATGATCCAGAAGAAGACTGGGACAATGGGTTATGCATAAATATCTCATCTTATCTCATCTCAATAGCTGCACCGCTTATCCTCAGTAGGGTCGCGGGGGTGCTGGAGCCCATCCCAGCAATCATCGGGCAGTGGGCAGGGGACACCCTGAACGGGTTGCCCGCCAATCGCAGGGCACACAGGGACAAACCACTCGCGCTCCTTCACACCTAGGGATAATTTGGACCGGCCAATCCACCTGAAATGCATGTCTTTGGACTGTGGGAGGAAACCGGAGTGACCGGAGGAAACCCATATATATATATATATATATATATATATATATATATATATATATATATATATATAGTATTATTTTGCGTCGTCTATATGTTAAAAAGCTGAAAATATGTAAAAAAACAGCTCTGTGGCATTGGGGGTATGGCGCCCGCCCCGAGACTGGGCGGTTGTGGTTCAAGCCTCGGCCGAGTCATACCTGAGACTTAAACATTGGTACCCGTTGCCTCCCTGATTGGCGTTCAGCATAATGGGTGGAATTGGGAGGTTTGGTCACCTAATGACTCCCAACACCTCAGTTGGGTTGAGCGAGGGGGCTGGGAATCCCCTCCTCTGTATCAATCTCACAAAAAGAGTCAGAAATGACTCTAGCCACTTTCCACTAGGGGGATATGGCTGCGGTATATATATATATATATATATATATATATATATATATATATATATATATATATATATATATATATATATATATGTAAAAAAAAAATAATTTGAATAATAAAACATGCCTTCTCTTAAATACTCAGGGTCAAGAAATTCATAATTTTTGTAATTAACATGAGGCTCACCTACATAATGATTGTCCTCCATGTTGCTGCGAAGGGGACCCCCATAAAACCAAAATCTTGCCAAACTGGACAAAAAATGAAAAGAAAAATAGTGCGGTTTGGTCATTTTGTAATCTTCCTTGTGTTTTTCAACACTAATTTTTTGTTGCACTTCACAATACAGTGACATCTAGTGGTCAAATATTACACAGTGGCCCTTTAAAAAGGGGGGCATTTTTAACATAACACTTATTTTGAGTGTTTTAAAAATACTTGGTGGAAATAGTCCATTTGCAAACAAATATAGAATGAAAAATAACACGTGAATGTGGAAGTCCGCATGTATATTTCTTCTAAAATGCAAATGAAACAAAGTGGATATGCCTCGTGAAAAGTTAAACAAAACACTCAAAATAAGGAGATAAGACATCTATACATTTTGAACTTGCAAAGAAACACCCAGCACTCAGAGAAGAAATTTCAACCTCTTTCAAAAGTGCCCCCCTGAGCTTTTTTTCTGGTAGTGAAATGGCAACAGAAGAGATACCTGCCCTGAGGAGTGTAGGAATCAAAAAACAGAAACATAATTGGTCATTAGTAACAATGGTGTAAAAAGTGAGGTATAATAGTTAAAAAGAAGGTACCCGCATCCCAAGCAATATCCTTCGCATGTGTCCGATGTTAAAACAGAATAAATTTATCACCTATGTTATCTTTTCTCCATCTTTTGCCGAAGTATCGGATTCGAGACGCTCTATCAGCATATGTAAACAATCAATCAATTATTCCTTTTCTCCTGGCCCGTCCTCTCTGCCAAACTGTTTAACCCAATGTGGCCCTCGACTCAAGACTTTTCCCCAGCCCTGGTTTTGAAAAACCAGTAGCGACGCGACAGAGAGTCATAAAACTGCAGATTGCTTTATACTCAACAAAAACTAAAACCCCTACCCCCATCCCTGTCAACTATGCCCGCCATCCCTACCTCACATGAGTACCCTCCGCCAAGCTTCTGGCATCACAGGCGGAGCTCCGTATTTATCAATAATGGATGCTGCTGTCTCCTGCACTGCTGCTACATTAGATTGTGCAGGGGGCTACATTTAACTTGATGGGCTTGTTAATGCGTCCCGTTGGGGACGCGCCCTCCTGGCATATGCACGCATGCCCCCCATACCCGATGGATGATGGACACATTGCTGCCATGTGTTGGGTCTGAGTATGTAGCGTAGATGACGGGGCAAAAGTTATGGTTAGATCATTTGTATGAAGTCAAAATTATCATGAGCCAGAGTTGAGTTCATTGTAGAACAGTGGTGTTAAAAGGCTAGAAGAGCCAAATAAATAAGTGAAAATGTAAGCAGAGGTCAAATATCACTCACTTGGGCTTTAACAAAAGACAAACAACATCCATCCATCCATCCATCCATTATCTGCACCGCTTATCCTCAGTAGGGTTGCGGGGGTGCTGGAGCCCATCCAAGCAATCTTCGGGCAGTGGGCAGGGGACACCCTGAACTGGTTGCCAGCCAGTCGCAGGGCAAACAGAGACAGACAACTAGCTCACTCATCCACACTTAGGGACAATTCAGACCGGCCAATTAACCTGACATGCATGTTTTTGGAATGTGGGAGAAAACCGGAGTGCCTGGAGGAAATCCATGCAAGCACGAGGAGAACATAGAAACTCCATACAGGGAGGTTCGATCTCATGACCTCAGAACTGTGTCGCACACGCGCTAACCACTGCGCTGAAGTGCTGCCCGTCAAGCGACATGTCCTTGTTTAAAAACCAGTAGTGGCAAACTTTTATAAAAACAGAAATCCAATCCAATCATTGGAGTGGTTTATTCATGCACAAAGACTTAGTTCTGCTTCAAAAAAAGCGGCCTTGAACTAAAATACTACTCTTGAATGAACGTTTTTGGAATTATTTACATTTGAAAAAGCATATTTTGGTCTAAAAATCAGTCATTTTTAAAGGGAGAAAAGTGGTAGTCTAATGCTTAAAGCTGTCCTGGCACAGACACAGTACCTTCGCCGAGCTGGTGGGGACACATCTCAAATTCTGTCCATCCTGATTCTATTATTAAAAGTATGAATACATGAATGAATAAGACATATTATCTGAGTCTTGAATCGTGCCTTGAATTGTATCAAACCGACAGCAAGTAGTGTGGACAACTGACTGGTGTGAAGCCGGGATTGTCTGAAATTTCCACTGACTTATGTTTTGTTTTTGTCAGTTGCCTCTCCTGGTATATAAATGAGTGTCAGCCATTTTGAAAGCACACTTGTGAAACCATTATAGCAAGCCCAAAATATTCTGTGATACATTTAAACTTTAGTAAAAGTCTAGGAGTAGAGACAAAATAGAGAAGACATGAATGGATTTTGAACGTGCAAGAAACACAGAGAGACAGATTTCAGATAAGAGATTCCAACCTGTCCTAGAGCCCCCCCGACCCTTTTTTTTTTTACACACGCTAGGTTTCAAAAGCAAATCCGTCCTAAAAGGGAGTGGATTTCAAAGAACAGCAAAATGATTGGCTGATAGTAACAGTGTCTGAAATAACGTCTGCCCGGACTCCCGAGGCGTGCATCTTTTACGTTGGGCGTAAAACTTACAAAACGTCACCGCCCGGGTGGCCGACAACTTTTTCTCTAAAAAAAAAACCCCCAAAAAACCCTGAAAGATTTTTTTTCAAATCAAACGTTTGCTTTATTCCAATTTTTACATACTCATGGCAGATAGAAACCAGCGATGTCATATACTTGCAAAGAAAGTTATAAGTAGATTCATAAGAAACTTAATTTTAAAGAGTTTTAAAAACAAAACATAAGTCAGTGGAAATTTCAGACAATCCCAAGAGTCTTCAGCTGGTACAAAATTCCGCAGCGAGGCTTTTAACTAGGACAAAAAAGTCCGACCACATCACCCCAATTTTGGCTAAGCTGCATTGGCCCCCTGTTAGCCTAAGATGTGATTTCAAGGTTCTCTTATTATATAAAATCATACATGGACTTTCCCCCTCATATCTTTCAGATCTGATTTCCCCCTATGTCCCGGCCCGAAGCCTTCGTTCTGAGAGTGCCGGTCTTCTGGTGATCCCAAGAGCCAAGAAGTGTTCCGCAGGTTCAAGAGCGTTCTCCATTTGGGCACCGGTGTTTTGGAATGCTCTTCCCCCTGAGATCCGATCTGCAACCTCAGTGGAAATGTTTAAATCTAAGCTTAAAACTCACTTCTACTCTATAGCATATGAATTACCTAAACTGCTTACGTGTAATAACCTGTGAAGCCCATTGAGTCTCTTTGTGATTAAGGGCTGTACAAATAAAAATGACTTGACTTGACTTAAAGTGCTGTTGTATATTCTGATTATCAATCCTTAATACTTTGCAACAGTCTTATTGCGTTTCAAGTTGTGAAAAATGGGGCAGGCTACTTTATGGCTGGGCAGGCTACTTTTCAGTGTTGTCTGCCCTGGTGTCCGAAAACTTTTTGTCATGAGTTTCAGACACTGATAGTAACAATGATGTAATATTCTAAATATAAAACCACAGTGTACAATTAATAGTGAAAATAACACACTAGAATTTTACAAAATCTCATTTGCAGATGTCCAATTTCAATATCATTTATTTGTTTGTTTAAAAACCTTAAACTGCTCACTCCAATTATTTTTACCTGGTGAGTCTCAAAACCCGGATGTTGATTGGAATATGTAGAGGAAGAAACAGTCTGTCCTTCAGGACCAAAAGAGAAACTCAATTATTACACATTTTAGTGTTCTACAATAATGTAATGTTTTTTATTCGGCTATATGTTACATGGAAACAGCTTTAGTTTGTAAATTTATTGAGTAATTTGCAAAATACTCAACATCTGTCACGAGGCGTGGTGGGGTCGAAGGAGTGATCGGACCAGAACGGGGGCAGGAGGCAGGAAGGGAGAACTCAATTGCGTGACGATCCATAAGTTTTATTTAACAAAATAAAAGTTGTCCAAAGTCAGGGACAAGACAAACAAAAACATTCTTACAATCAGAACAGAACGGTACAGAGTTCCTCCGGCACGAACTCAATAGGACAAGGCATAACAGACGGAAAATGTTTAAACCTAAAACAGGACAAGGCATAACAGACCTGGAATTGTGTAATGAGCCAGCGCCCGCCAAACCCAAAATCCAGCCTTAAATAGCAGACCAGCAATCAGCTGATCTGCTTCAGCTTGAGTTCGGGGGCGTGGCATACTGGTCGTCATGGCGACCGTGACAGAGCCCCCCCTTTAAGGGACAGCTCCCGAGGTCCCAAAAAGAAAAAAAATACTACCTCGTGCCCCGGAATGGTTCGACGCTCACGATTGGGGCAACCCCGCTCCCTCCTCCGAACACGCAGGAACGTGGAGAGGCAGGCGCCATCTGCGTCAGGCGGATCGGAATCGGCGCTCGGCAGTGGGGGGGTCCGGCGGGCAAACTGGACAGTGGATAACAGACAAGCAGAACCGACGAGAACAGGACAGATAAACAGGACAGGCCGATTCAGAAGAGTCGCACTCAGGACAGGCCGATTCAGAAGAGTCGCACTCAGGACGGGCCGATTCAGAAGAGTCGCACTCAGGACGGGCCGATTCAGAAGAGTCGCACTCAGGACAGACCGATTCAGAAGTGGCGATTCAGACAGGACAGGCGGAATCAGAACAGGCAAGGCAGGGCAGGCGGAATCAGAACAGACAAGACATGAGAGAGTCAAAATCAGAACCGGCAAAACATGAGAGTCAAAATCAGAACCGGCAAAACATGAGAGTCAAAATCAGAACCGGCAAAACATGAGAGTCAAAATCAGAACCGGCAAAACAGGAGCAGCGGAGTCGGGCTGGCAGGCAGCGGAGTCGGACTGGCAGGCAGCGGAGTCGGACTGGCACGCAGGGGAGACTGAATAGCAGGCAATCGGCACGGGAGTCGGGCAGGCAGGCATGAGAGTCGAACAGGCAGGCGTCAATTCCTCCCGGGACCCCATTCGAGGCACAGCAATGGCCACGACAGGCGGGGCCGTGGTTCGAACGGGCAGGGAGTCGAAGTCGGACTCAGTGGGCGCTTGCCAAGCTGCGTTCTCCAGGTCTCCCCAAATCGCGCTGGGATCGTTCGCTGAGTTCTTGTCGTGGCTGGCTCATTCTGTCACGAGGCGTGGTGGGGTCGAAGGAGTGATCGGACCAGAACGGGGGCAGGAGGCAGGAAGGGAGAACTCAATTGCGTGACGATCCATAAGTTTTATTTAACAAAATAAAAGTTGTCCAAAGTCAGGGACAAGACAAACAAAAACATTCTTACAATCAGAACAGAACGGTACAGAGTTCCTCCGGCACGAACTCAATAGGACAAGGCATAACAGACGGAAAATGTTTAAACCTAAAACAGGACAAGGCATAACAGACCTGGGATTGTGTAATGAGCCAGCGCCCACCAAACCCAAAATCCAGCCTTAAATAGCAGACCAGCAATCAGCTGATCTGCTTCAGCTTGAGTTCGGGGGTGTGGCATACTGGTCGTCATGGCGACCGTGACAACATCTTAATAGTTTACTAAAACGTTTGTTTGTTGCAGCCATATAACAACCAAGACGTATTTTTCAGTTTATACATAAATTGGGCATATTGCAAAACGATCAGCAAAATTGTTTTAGGGTATCTTCCAAGTAGAACATTTTTAGTCTCAACCCCTCAATAAGCCCGCCCATCCTGCCTCCCATTAACAAGGTTTTGCCGTGCCCCTAAGGCGCCCCTCATCGTGACTTCTACCGCCACAGGGCTTCAGCGGCTAACCCTCAAAATCATCCAAGAATGGAAATGTATTCGTCTGTTCTGATCGCTTAATTCGCCGCTTTTATTGGCCGTAATGTTGCGCCAAAAGCTCAGCGGGATCGGCATTAATGCATAAAACAGATATTCCCTAAAAACATATGTCAAGGTGATGCAATATGCATGGCCCTTGTTAGGATGCATCATGTCTGCAGACGCCGTACTTTGCAGATATGCAGAGATGTTCGCCTTGCTCGCTTTTGATCCACTTGGCACATTTTCAGCACTCGTTGCAATTTGCAAAGCCAGGAAAAAAGAAAGAAAGAATCTGGAGAAGGCAGTAAATGCGTAATATTGCGAGGATGGTCAAGGTTCAAGACCAAAACAAGGAAATAATAAGTTCTGAGAATAAAGTTGTAAAAATTAAAGGGACAGTGTGCAATGTTCCCTCTAAGCTGCGCACGTGTGCAATCGCGCATTCCCCACACATTCTCAGCGCACAAGAAAATCTATCCAGCGCAATGTTCCCTCTAAGCCGCGTGTGTGTGCAATTGTGCACTACCCAGAGATTTTCCGCGCACAAGAAAATCTAGCCAGCTAACAAAAATCAGGGCTCAAAATTGCTAATCAAGAAGCGAATTAAGTCAAAGTTACAGTGCATGAAGGTAAAAATACACGGGTTCCCCTGACGTTGTGTTCTAAATGCGGTATTTGGACGTCAAGGTCGAAGTAGAACGAAGTTGAGTAAAGTCAGTAGAGTTTTTCGAGAACGGGCTTCTTCGGCTCGGCTCACTAAAAAGAACCGGCTCTTTCGGGTCCCAAACGGCTCTTCAGGTTGTTTTTGCTACTTTAATCCCTACATGACCAAATATTATGTACAATTGTGCACAAAATGACTTAAAGAAAGGGGGGGAAATAGAACAAAAAAGTACAAAATACCAAAATGAAAAAGTAGTGAAAAGCTTAGAAAATAGAAACAAAATGAAGGGAAAAAAGAAGGAAAATTTCTGAAAAAAGCCAGAAAAAAAGAAAAGAAAGAAACAAAGTAAAAAAAGTAGAAAAGTAACAGCTAGGAAAAAAAAAACAATTAGGAATTAAAAAAAAATAGAAAAAAAACAGGGAAAAAGAAGAAAAAGTTTGTGTTGCATTCAAATAATTTCCATTATACCAAGTCAATCTTGTTTCTAACATTGTAATTCCACTAAAAAATGTGATTAAATACAGTTGTGTATCATGCAACCGACTAACTAAGCCCCCCAAAATGTTAATATTATGAGACAAAAGATACCAGGGAAAAAAAGAAATGGAAATCTTGTGAAAGAATTGTTCTGAAAACAAATGACGTTTGTAGGCCGTACAACCTTTGCAACAATACATTAGTCAATTCATTCAAAAGCGAAAATTTCTTTGCATTGCTGGAAACTCAGCAAAATGTAACTTGATGTCAAGTTTTGGACATGTTTGATAATGACTTTGTTGCCACACTTGGGATTATGGTTGCTCCCTGCTGTTTCAAGCGTTGCTCACCGACTTCGTGTGAACGCTCGGACCCGAGGAAAATTAGAGGGGACATTGACAGTGTGTATTATTTAGTGCCTCATAGTTGTGAAGAATAATTTACTAAGAAAAAACATTCATTTAAATAAAATTACATGGACTACCATATAAATGTGAATATTTAAAATAATATCATGTTGAGAAAATTGCTTTTATTAGACACAAGGCGTGCCTCACCTTGTCTGCCATCTTACTGCTGTGGTTACCCCAAAACCCCAGGCTGGGCAAAAAAAGGGAAGTAAAATGGCGTGGAGGGCGGCTGCGGAGGTTTAGGGTTCAAGTCCAGCTACTGCAGCCCCCTGTGTGCCGTTTGCATGTTCTTCCTGTGCTTGCATGGGTTTCCTCCGGTTTCCTCCCACATTCCCAAAAACATGCATGTCAGGTTAACTGGCCGGTTCAAATTGTCCCTGGGTGTGAATGGGCGAGTAAGTTATGCGTCTCTGTGTGCCCTGCGACTGGCTGGCAACCAGTTCAGGGGGTCTTCTGCCCACTGCGGTGAGCATAAGCGGTAGAGATAATGGATGGATGGATGGAAAATGACGTGGTTTGGTCACTTAGAGTTTCCGCAGTTTGTATTCTCCATTGTGCTTTGTAAGCATTTGTTTTCGGTTTAGATCAGCATCTACTGGTCAAATAATCCAAGCTGTCTCTTTAATTCCCAAATATATATATAATAAATATATAATGATGTCTCAATGTACAAGGTAGCCCCCAAAGACCACCTGTGAATCCTTAGGTTTGTTTCTGAAAATCTGTCAAGTGTCATTGTGATTTTCTAGGAAAATTGCTTTCTAATTGGCATTGGTGTATGGATTGAGCCTATTTTAACCACGAATAATGACAACCTGGTTTACCCTCAAGCCAACCCGATCTTAGCCAATGAAAAGAGTATATTTTTGGTTGTGCGACCTCATCGATGTCGGACTTTTCATGGTATGCCATTATTCCGAAGCTTTAGTCTCAAGCATGCAGATGTATTCTTTGGCCGCTCATTTCTCCTGTTTCCCTCTTTCTCTTTTGCATATGAAGCGGGAGGTGAATCAGGGAGAAGCACGGGATCGAGACCCTCTCGAGTGGGCCTGCATGCAGAATGGAGGGACCGACAGGATCCCTAATTGACGGTCCCTTTAAAATTCTCACAGAGGAGCTGCCACACTTATCATGTGCGAGCCGCTCTGGACCACCAAGGTCTCCTGGTGACAAGGAGGTAAGGAGCACACCTCTTCACCTGCTGCACCTACATGATTATCAGAGAAAGAGGGATAAAAAAGTATAGCACACTTAGTCTTGCGTTCTTTGCTAAACGCTAATGCTAGTTTTTGCTTTAAAAATAAATTTTGGAAGAGAGAGAGATAAATAATGAGAAAGTGAGAGAGTGACAAAGAGAGAAAGAGAGAGAGAGAGAGAGAGAGAGAGAGTCATAAAGAGAAAGAAAATGATAAAGAGCAAAAGAGAAAAAAAAGAAGATAAAGAAAAAAAAGAAAAAGAGAAAAAGGAAAAAGAGTAATAGCAAGAGGAAGAGCAAGGGCAAGAGAAAGAGAAAGAGAAAGAGAAAGAGAAAGAGAAAGAGAAAGAGAAAGAGAAAGAGAAAGAGAAAGAGAAAGAGAAAGAGAAAGAGAAAGAGAAAAGAAAGAGAAAGAGAAAGCGTGAAGACCAAATTATTGTATAATTACACCTTGTTCATTAACTGTTCATAATTGATAATGCTAGTTTTTGGTTTAAACATATCTTGAGATATAAACATGTATTGTAAGCTTACACTTGTGTTCTATACAGTATCTTACAGTATTAGCTAAATGCTTGAGATTGCTGTTGTTTTTTTGAGAGAGGAAACAAGTACTACACTAACATTTATTGTTTATGCAATGTATCTTTCATATGCTAAATGCTAAGGACAATTTCTGCTTTAAAGATATAGTGAGAAGGAGGAAAAAGAGAGAAGTAAATTATTTGTATGCTTATACTTCTATACAGTATCTTACGTTTGCTAGATGCTAATGCTAGTTTTTGGTTTGCAAATATATTGGGAGAGAATGATAAAGTGAGGAGCCATATTGTACACTTAAATCCCTGTTTAATACAGTGCCCTAATTATCCTAGATAACAGTGTTAGTTTTTTCTCTAAACAATAAGAGAAATAAATAAAGAACTGCACACTTACAATTTTGTTCTTTGGAGTATCTGACTTTTGCTAAATGCCAATGATAGTTTTTACTTTCAGAAATACGTCAGAAAGGCAGTTTCTCAAAAGTATGTTTACAGCGTGTTCTGACATGCTTATACAGTGGAACCTCGGTTCTCGACCATAATCCGTTCCAGAACCCTGTTCGAAAACCGATTTGTTCAATCACCAAAATCGTTTTTCCCATTAAAAGTAATGTAAAATCGTTTTAATCCGTTCCAACACCCTGAATGTTTACCATGAACGTAAACATGAAGCTAACCCAGGCTAATCGTACGTTCGCGTTAGCGTAATCTTCCGTACGAAAAATTACGCTAACATGAACGTGTAAAAATAAAAAAATCAGGTCGTTTACACGTCATTTAGCACCCGGGTCTCCACAAAAAGTGGCTAGCGCTTCATTGGAAAGGAAGCTCCGTTCCAACACCCTGAATGTTTTACGTAAACAAAACTAACCAGCTAATCGTACATTCGCGTTATCGTAATCTTCCGTACGAAAGATTACGCTAACATGAACGTGTAAAAATAAAAAAAAAGGATTATGAATAGGATTTCTTACCTTTGTGGTGGACGGTGGGGAGAGAAAAATCCTCAAAAGATTTCAACCTCTTCCAAAACTTGCGGCAGTTGCTTGCTTATAGCGCTAACTTCCTTAGCCGCATCACTCGATTTCACAGACTCCTTATTCTTTACTATCGTACTGATAGTAGATTTAGCCATGCTGTATTTACTAGCAAGATCGAAAATTTGTACACCTCTTTCATATTTAGCTATTATGTCTTTCTTAAAGGCAATAGTTGTACAAACAACTTGTCTTTTTTCACCTGTCCTGCTTGCACCGACCTTCTTCGGAGGCATAATTAGGGGCTAAAACACCCGTACGCCGCTCAGCATCGCACCCTAGCGTACCGGCGTTCGAACTCTGATTTTTTGACCGAACAGCGAAGCAAGAATTTCTCAAAATTTTTGGTCGAACACCGATTTGTCCGAACTGAAAGGCGTTCGAAAACCGAGGTTCCACTGTATGTGCGTAAGACAGGCAAAGCCACACAAGGCTCTTCCATGTCCTAACGTTCCTTTTTTGCTTGACTTCTTCCTACTGTTTAGGCAATTGGGGCTTTCTTGATAATGTTTGCGAGGGACCACATCTCACTTTTTTGTGACTTAATGAGTTTGGAATTTATTTTGCCTTTTTTTTGCCCATGGTAGTTTAAAATTGCCTTACTTTTATTATCGGTTTATTGATATTTATTTTCTCATACCTGTCAACCTGTACGTTTTTGCCGTAAAAAGTATGTTTGTTATGCATTTTAAGACGTGTACAACGTACAAGAAAATCTGTACGGAAAAACGCAAATTTGTCAATTATGGGTACCATCCGGTATTCACCAACTATGACAAAACGGCAAATCAATCAAGTCAAACGAGTTCGCTGCGGTAGCCTCTATCTCGGTATCGTTTTTTTTTTTTGTTGCAAATGAAGCGAGTGGTTTGATGCTACTGTGCGCATGCGTCTGCCGCCTCGGATTTCATGTGGTAGTTATGTCGTGAAAAAAGTCCGTCTCTTTAGAGTACCGGGTTTTTCGGCTCAACTCATTAAAGAGAGCCGGCTCTCAAACGGCTCACTTGCTTTGATGCATTATATTACGAATCATTATTGTTGTATAAAGAAGTTAAGAAAAAAAGGAAGTATAAAAGGAGACAATGAAAAAAGACAGGTTGGTGGTTATCCTTTTAATCAGTATATTACCAACAATAATTTAATACAGAAAATGAATTAATAAGAAATATGTATTATTCTACTTAATTATATTTGCATGTATTTTTCCTTCTACAGTGAACGTCCAAGCTACTTAATTTTTAAACTTTTTTTATAATAAACCTCATTCATGTGGAGCAACTCAGTATCTCACAACAAAATGTTAATTAACAATATATATTATATAACAAAACACATGTACAATATAACATGTTAAACTACATAAATAAACACATTTTGAAAACTCATGCCAACACTACCTCATACGAATATAATGTCACTCATGTCTTGTTCTTGCACATGCCGACTGCACTACGTTTAATGCTCAAATTGCACAATGTCTGACCATTTCCTGTTTCTGCACTATGAAGTCTATGTTTGCACCAATGCATATGCTGACTATTTTTGCACTATGATGACTTTGCACCAAATGCAATATTGCACAACCGTTACGATACCAACGTTATCACGACAACCCTGTATGTAACATCCCACATGCCGACATTTCTTGTGTAAATACCATGTAAATTATAACTATAGCCTTATCCCCCTTGTCTTATAACATTATCTTCTCTGTTCCCTTATCTTCTTGCTCATACCTCACTATGAATGTGTAAAACTGGAGTGTCATGCCCAATTTCGTTGTCACAATATGTTAGCCCATTTGTAGCAATGACAATAAAGGTATATTCTATTCTATTCTATTCTATTCTATTCTATTCTATTCTATTCTATTCTATTCTATTCTATTCTATTTAAAAAAATATATGGTGTAAGATTATTTTGTATTTTGTAAGGGAAAATACAACATTTTGTAAAGGCATGGAGCCGTGGAGGTTGACAGGTATGTTTTCTATACATTTAAATAACTTTCAGCGTTAAAGTACAGGTTTTATTCATATTATGGATGTGTAGTTCTTTTAGTATGTGGCTTTTTTAAGGCAATTTTAGGAAGGTTGGCTTTCATGCGAAGTAAGTTTATATGTGATTATGTTTGGCAAATCACAATTTTTTTTATTATAGGGCTTCTCAAAATTTGGTTTTCCCCTTTTTAATAAAATGCTTTCGGGTTAAAGATTTTCCTGGAGTATCATCTCTAAAAGTCTGGTATTTCTTATCGACACACAGTGTTAGCTTGCAAGTGCAGCATGTTCTATTAGCGCGTGTCAACAAAGGTTCTCTTATCGATCGCCAGCCTCCTGAAGTTGTATGATGATCACTGCGCTTGAGAGAACAATTAATTGTGCATGTGATCGATGTTTATCCAAGAATCAATATACACTCTCTATCTGCTGTCTATTTATCTATTCACTCCGCCTGTTATTGTATTTTTGGTTGTGTGTGCTGTTGTTAGTGTGTTAACACGCTTTTGTCAAATACATTCGAAATAGTAAAAATGTCAAGACAAAAAGACTTTTAATTAACAACTAAGTAAATAGACTTACTGAGTAAATGTTAACTTTTTTAGCTTTGGGTTTTAGTAATATGCTTTATCATTCAGTCTACATTTGTAGGCTACATAATATAATCACAGATGATATTTTCTTAAACAATGGGGGGGAACACGTCTCATGTTTGCCATTGATTGTGTTCACTTGTTTATTTTAAAAACTGAGCGAATGCAGTTATGCACTTCAACCAACTGACCACGCTATACATATTTAACACTGCCCTCTAGCTGCCAGGGAGAGTCCATTTAGTTTGCATTTGTTTAAATTGAATAACTTTTGCCCAGATTAGATCATGGGCAGGATCCAGCCCATGGGCCGTATGTTTGACATGAATATCTGTATTCCAATCTAAAACTAATCAATTAAAATATTATTAAATCCAACATTTTAAAAATACTGTGATCACTATTTTGATTTGCCTTTACCTGGAAAATATCTTGTTGGAGAATGGTAAGCATGACAAGGAATAATAATAATCTATAAAATAGATATATTATATATTAATATGTATATATGTATACATGAAAACATGAACTATCACATAAACGCCCACCCTTTACAATACTCTGAAGTCCAGAAAGAGCGAGCTCAAATAATTGTCAGCTATATTCTTTCTACTGGTACCCCATTAAATAAATGCCTAATGAAAGGCTTGAGAAAAAGATGTTAACAAAGTTGTGCTTCTTGTTCTCGTTTAGTCTTCGCAGTTTGGATTCTTCTGTGTGCTTTGTAGCACTCGTTTTTGGTTTCACTACCTAAAACTGCCACATTTAATCGTCAAATGATAACCGTTGTCCTTTTTTACCGCGAGAGGGTACTAATTATACACACCATGTTCATATTGAGACAGGGGCCTCAAACTATTATCCAGTGCGCCGAGTTTCATCCCCATGCCGCGAAATTGAGACCACTGCTTTCTCCATATTGCATTATTTTTACTTTAGCGTTAAAAGCCAACGCTTTATCTTCAACTGCCAGCTCGGAAACAATTCCACTTGGTGCACACAGAGATGCGGGTGCGGCCCTCCTGAGTGCCACAACGTGTCCATTGCCCCTACCTGCAAATGGCCCCCTCGCACTTAAGGGCCCCCGTCGTCCCTTTTTTGAAACGTCGCGTGGTCGTATGTATGAAAATGGAGGGTGTGACAACATACCTGCTGACGGTATGCGGGGTGCAAGCAAGAAAAAATGACCTCACTGAAAACTGCCATCAATATTTCAGCCAGTGACCAATATTTGTTCAGTTCTTCGGTTGAATTTTGGGTATGCCTCCTCTTATCCGGGAAGGGAAACTCCCACCCTTATATCCTTGTTATACTTTTATGAATTCACTTTGCAGGACGGCTTCTCGCTTGCAATGTAGTTTCTTATTCAACATCCAGGAACGGCTTGGCTTTGGTCATAGACGAGAAGTCAACACACTGAAAGAGTTGTTAACCAAGTGGGTTTCTTTAATAGAGACATCTATGATCTGGGCGGTACAATGATGCTGGATTGGATCTGCGTGGCAAGTACAGGGAGTGCAGAATTATTAGGCAAGTTGTATTTTTGAGGATTAATTTTATTATTGAACAACAACCATGTTCTTAATGAACCCAAAAGTCTCATTAATATCAAAGCTGAATATTTTGGAAGTTGGAGTGGGGCTTTTTTAGTTTTAGCTATTTTAGGAGGATATCTGTGTGTGCAGGTGACTATTACTGTGCATAATTATTAGGCAACTTAACAAAAAACAAATGTATACCCATTTCAATTATTTATTTTCATCAGGGAAACCAATATAACAGCTCAACATTCACAAATATACATTTCTGACATTCAAAAACAAAACAAAAACAAATCAGTGACCAATATAGCCACCTTTCTTTGCAAGGACACTCAAAAGCCTGCCATCCATGGATTCTGTCAGTGCTTTGATCTGTTAACGATCAACATTGCGTGCAGCAGCAACCACAGCCTCCCAGACACTGTTCAGAGAGGTGTACTGTTTTCCCTCCTTGTAAATCTCACATTTGATGAGGGACCACAGGTTCTCTATGGGGTTCAGATCAGGTGAACAAGGAGGCCATGTCATTAGTTTTTCTTCTTTTAGACCCTTTCTTGCCAGCCACGCTGTGGAGTACTTGGATGCATGTGATGGAGCGTTGTCCTGCATGAAAATCATGTTTTTCTTGAAGGATGCGGACTTCTTCCTGTACCACTGCTTGAAGAAGGTGTCCTCCAGAAACTGGCAGTAGGACTGGGAGTTGAGCTTGAGTCCATCCTCAACCCGAAAAGGCCCCACAAGCTCATCTTTGATGATACCAGCCCATACCAGTACCCCACCTCCACCTTGCTGGCGTCTGAGGCGGACTGGAGCTCTCTGCCCTTTACCGATCCAGCCACGGGCCCATCCATCTGGCCCATCAAGACTCACTCTCATTTCATCAGTCCATAAAACCTTAGAAAAATCCGTCTAGAGATTTTTCTTGGCCCAGTCTTGACGTTTCAGCTTGTGTGTCTTGTTCAGTGGTGGTCGTTTTTCAGCCTTTCTTACCTTGGCCATGTCTCTGAGTATTGCACACCTTGTGCTTTTGGGCACTCCAGTGATGTTGCAGCTCTGAAATATGGCAAAACTGGTGGCAAGTGGCATCTTGGCAGCTGTACGCTTGACTTTTCTCAGTTCACGGGCAGTTATTTTGCGCCTTGGTTTTTCTACACGCTTCTTGCGACCCTGTTGACTATTTTGAATGTAACGCTTGATTGTTCGATGATCACGCTTCAGAAGCTTGGCAATTTTAAGAGTGCTGCATCCCTCTGCAAGATATCTCACTATTTTTGACTTTTCAGAGCCTGTCAAGTCCCTCTTCTGACCCATTTTGCCAAAGGAAAGGAAGTTGCCTAATAATTATGCACACCTGATATAGGGTGTTGATGTCATTAGACCACACCCCTTCTCATTACAGAGATGCACATCACCTGATATGCTTAATTGGTAGTAGGCTTTCGAGCCTATACAGCTTGGAGTAAGACAACATGCATAAAGAGGATGATGTGGTCAAAATACTCATTTGCCTAATAATTCTGCACTCCCTGTAGTTAGCATTGAGGTTAATATCTTGTCAGGCAAAGCAAGTTTTACAAAGGAATGAACCTACATATTATTTGTCATTTAATTGGCAGAGCAAGAAAGCAATATATAAACTGGAGCATCAAAAAATAGTGTTATATTGTATATTTCTTAACTTACACAGAAATCTATGGACTGCTACTTTTGAAACCAAAAAAAAAACATTGAAAGAATGATGGCTTCCCATGCAAATACTATTACTTATTCTATTTTTGAGGCTGAGGTGTGGACCAAATCAGAATCCTTGGTCCCACTATCGCCCTTAAGTGGATTACATTCCTCACGCTGCATCTGCAGACATTCAGCACAGTACTACATTATAAACAGCTCCTCTTTAATAGAAGCATGAATACATTTATAATCCTCTGTTAGGAAAAAAATCCTTGCAGTGAGAAAAAAAATATTAGATGTTAGCCTGTTAATAATATCACTAATTCTACTGTCAGGGGCTGAGGTGTGAGTCCAAATTAAAATCATTGGTCTCACTATCACTCTCTGGCAAGAGGCGAGATAATTGCATGCCGCACGCTGCAAAAAAACAAAAATCCATGAATTGTGACAAAGAAGAGAAAGAACTTTAATACTGAATAAATACAACCATGTTATAGCTTTATATTTTTATGATTCTTCTATTTCCATGATGACAGATGTGACACTGCCTCACCTCCCACCCCTGACTGCATGTCACTGCATGTAGTGATTATCTTTTGTGAAGGGTTGGATAAGCCAAGGGTCACCAACCTTTGGAAAGGGCTAACAGTTTGTATTTCTCAAGTTATCTTGTTAGTACTTTGTCGTTAAACGGTTTCTACTTTGTTATTACACAGTTGTAATTTTTGAAAGTATTTTTAAAATAAGCTCATACAATCACTAAAAATTTATTAGTTAGAAAAACAACTTTACAGAAAATCACAATGACTCATGACTGGTGTCAGGTTTTCAATGTAAATCTCTTGAATTTCTGTCTCAAGGTAATTAGCTTGTTTTTATATTACTAAATATAAAAACAATTTTTCACACACACACACACATGAAGTAACGTTTCAATAATCAGTCTAATTGCATCTCTTGTACGTTTGTGTGAGCTATTTTCTGAATCAGTTTGTTGGCTACTCAGGTGTTGGAGAGGCCCTTATATGAGTAATCAAGGTAGCATGGTCATTTTGGGTGGAATTGACCAGGTCATTGCAGGTTTGTTGTCTTTGTAAATAATATAGCTAGTATGAAAGTGCTTGTGTTTAATATGTCAACAATCTTTGTAGTGTATATAGTGGTCTTGTACTGTTGTCTATTGAGAGGTCAACAACTTTGAAATTTTCTTTTTTAAAAGACATTACGATTCGACTGTATACCTGGTTATCTTTGAAGAGTTGACTACAATGCTGGATGATGGCAGGGTTGCCTTTAAGAATCGATCTGTGACCCAAATAGCAAAGCTATTGTTGTTTTTTTCGAGTCGCTATGTGTTCCTTGGACTATCTTTGTAACCTTCATTCTTTTGATTTTGTTTGTTTTTGATCAGGTTTTGGCCTCATTTGGATCACTTTTTGCATTTTTGCAATAAACTGCCTGGATAGTCTTCACATTTTTCTAACTTTGTTCTCAAAACCCAATCATCCCAAACAATGTTGATCAGGTCATGGTCTTCTTTGGAAGAACAATTCTAGTGGAAATTAAACATATTACCTTTTGTTTTCCTTTGTTGAGGTTCACTAAGTTTTGTGTACTGTTGCCCAAAGCAAAATCTATTGCTTCCTGATCATCCTGGAGGGGGAATGACCACTTGTGAGACCCCTTCTCAAGATTTCCTATTTTCCTCGCATTGAGGTTTTGAGTTTTTCCCTGCCCGCATGTTGGTTTAAGATCAGGGGATGGTGTGATTGTAACCTCTGCAGTCCTTTGAGACATTTTGTGATTAAGAGCTATACAAATAAATGTGACTTAACTTGACAACTCAAATAAGCAACTTTACCTGACAATAATAAAAGAAAAGGGGCAACCGACATACACACAAAAAAATGAAAGAAGCAAGGAGACAAAGAGGGTAGCTGAGGGAGGAAGACGGAAGAGAGGGAAGAAGGACAAGGCCCACCACACTCAGCTACAGGAAAGCAATTAATAATTTACATCATCTGTCACTGTGCGCTCCACTGGACCACTCAACAAACAGCACCCGTAATTTAAAGCAAAACACACGTACACAAAGTCGCGCACACACGCAGGAAATAAAAGCATGCGTGCTAGGATCTATCATGCCTTGACCTGCCACGCGACTCGCCGGCACAGCCTTGAGGCCGGGCCTAGATGAAGCCCAGACGGAGCCGTACCGAGGCCCCACAAACTGGCGGTCCGGCCGAGTGATAGCTATCTCCTCGCGGCCCTGCCTTTTGTCTTGGCGGCGGCCATGTTAAATTCATGCCGTGTGTGTGTCACTGCTAGCTAGCGCCTGACGGTAAATATTTGATACATTCCCATCCGTCTGAGGAACTCCCTTAAGCATACGATTAGAGCTGCCTGTCTGTCGGGGAAGAGTTGGATTGGAGATAGGAGGCCATGGTTGCTGCCGCCATGATAAATTTACAAGGTTTGTTTTGGATGTAAAAAATCCCTCTCTCGTTCAGACTAGTTATCAGGCTCCTGACCAGTATTAAGTTTTTGGACTCAATGGAGGTCTGGTGTAAACATTTGGTTTTATGAGTTTCATGTGTCAAAATATTTAAATCCTTTAAAATGCTATTCTAGAATTAAACATGACATCAAATCATACAAGTGTTTATACATCTTATAGAAGTTATACTGGGCTCTTTTAATCAGCATTATGAGAGAAATTGTATGCTAAAGGTTGACATGAACCTGCAACATATTTTGTGTAAAAATATAAATATTGTGTCCATAAAGCTTGTGGGACAGGATGCTAGCACCAGAACAGGAACCTATCAACTTTTCATAAGATGGTATAACTATTCTTGTTTTGATAGGCCCTTAAGATTAGGCCGATGATAATTCCCAAGTATAGCTGACATTTGGCAAAATTTCAACTAAAAAAAAGAGAACACATTTATGCTATTTTTTTGGCCCGATACAGTAAGTATTCATATTAGTACATGTATGGTTTCAGATCTCAGAAACTTGCCATTTCCCAAAAAATAATGAGGGCAGATTAAATTATAAAAACAGGTAATTAACAAGCAGTTGTTAATTTGTATGCTGGTCATTGTAAGCCATAATGTCAGGGAAACCGCTGACATACAAAACAACTATCATACTATAAAATGGCTTTGTAGCAACATGGATACATATATTTACACATAGATTAAAAATATCGCAGGAACATTTGAGGACGTTTTAAAGCCATTTCAATATTCTAGAATTTAAATCAATTTTTAATTCTTAAAGAGAGGCAAGGCTAGCAACACAGTTACCCTCAGATGGAGGGGTAATGCTCCAATTTCACACTTGGGCTGCCATAAAATAGCGACATGTTCTCCATTTTGAACACACCGCAATGGAAAAGAGACAGCCTGAGCGTTCACATCAGTTGAGACCCCTGAGCAAAAACTTCAAAACCAACAGAAAACAAGACTTGGAAAATATGTCCAATGCGAAAACATGCTCACGGTCAAAGCTACAGCCGATGGGCAGTATTGGCTCCCTGGAGCGGAAGCTAAAGCCCGTGTGCAAAGCAATAAAGAAAGGAAAAAGCCAAGGGAAAAAGCAAACGCCAGTGGGCAAAGGTACTGCCTTTGGGTGAGGAGACGACGGGCAGTGGCAAAAGCTGCAGGTCAATTCTGTGGCCAATGTTAATCGACTCTTGGAGTGACAAAGCTTTGTGTGGGTAAAGCTATTTAGTTGAAAGCCATAAAGTACCTAGCAGGCACAGATTTTAGTTAAAGATAAGGCCGGCGGACAAAATCGCAACTGACACATAGGCCACAGCCAGCGGTTATGACTCATGCCATGTGTCAAATCTCCGTTGAATAGGCCAAGCGCGTGCTAGTAAGCAAACCTCCTGTTGTTGATATAAAAGCTTCAGAGTGGTGGGTCGGTGAGCAATGTAACAGCCAGTGGGCATCCGATTGGCAGGACTGATGTAAGAACCGAGTATTGAGTAGAGAGCTGTCACAGGCGTGAAAAGATATGTTGACTCACCACTCACCTTCAGTGTCCACATTGAGTCAGTTAACAAAATCAATAACTGCGCGTGAGGAGTATGTGAGTGACATGGTGTATGTCTGTATGCAGGTGTGTGTCTGTGAGAGACTTGTTCCCTATTCATCGCATCAATTATTAAGGTATAAGGGCACACTGAGAGCTCAAGGGAAGTTCAAGGTTTAAGGGACTGGGATTTTGAGAGGCTTTCAGGTGGCTTTGTGTCCCTTATCCTAAAGACACTTATATTCACACATTGGGCAGTAGATATTTATTTAATTTTGTTATCAATATTACACTAAATTGACACTTAAGAACAGTGGTTCTCAACTGGTCTGACTTAAGGACCTACTATCCCACCCTAATTACAGCCATAACCCAAATACAGAAAATAATGCCACTTGTCAAATTTTTTGCATACCTGTCAACCTGTCTATTTTTGCCGTACAAAGTACGTTTATTATGCGTTTTAAGACGTGCATGATGTACAAGAAAATCTGTACGGAAAGATGAAAATTTGTCAATTATGGATACCATCCGGTAAACACAGACTATCACGAAACGGCAAATCAATCAAGTCTAACGAGGTCGCCGCTGTAGCCTCTATCTAGGTATCGTTTTTTTTCGTTGCGAGCGGTTTGATGCTAATGTGCGCATGCGTCTGCCGCCTGGGGATTTCCCATCATGCCTCATTCCGGAAAAAAAATGGTGTAAGATTATATTTTGTAAGGGAAAATACGACAGTTTGTACGGTCATGGAGCCGTGGAGGTTGACAGGTATGTATTTGTCATGATTACTAATGCGGGACACCTGAGTCTGCTCCTTTGGTGCCAACTGCCTCGGGCGCTGATTGGCTGCCTGTCACTTTTTAAACCCTCTGTCTTCCTGTCACCGGTTGACAGTCCGTCTGCGAACTTTAGCCCATTCTAGGCAAGCCCTTTCGACCCTGACTCTATCCCGCCTTGATTCCTGTTTGATTCTGATTTTTTTCTGAACTCGATTACGTTTCTGCTCTACCGTCCCGGCCATCGACCTGTTCTACCCCGCTCTCGACACTGCCTTCGCTCGCCACGGAAGTGCCACTACCGCGTTCCAAGCGATCTGCTACCCTTGACCTATGATCACCGGATCGTGGGTGCAAGCCCTTTCCCCCTTCTGAATAAACCTGTGAAAAACAAACGCAAGTGGGTCCTGTCTCCGTTTCTGGTCTCTGACAGTATTGTGTAATTTAAATCAGAGATAGTAGAATATATTTACAAACGTTTTAATCTTGATAACAGAACCCTAAAGTCACATTTAAAACATACAGGGAGCCGGTTAGCTAAGTTGTGGTGACATGATAAAGCTTTCTTGTCCTAGTCTTACTGCAACATTTTGAAACAGATGCAAACCTTTGATGCTAGATAACGGTAGACAAAAGAGCAATACAATTCAGAAATTAAGCCGAGAAGTACCAAAAGCATGATTTATAATCTCAGCATCTGATTTAGATGGCATCGAGCGAATCTTCACAACGTGCCAAAGATGGAAAATATAAATTTTAGTGATGTTTCTCACATGTAACTGAAACTAAAGATTAGGATCACATATGACACCTAGAATTCTGACAGTCGCTCAGGGTGATATTACATTTATCAAGATTCAAAGCAGTGTTTGAGAACAAGTCACAATAATGAGATTGACCAACAATCAAAATGACATACATAATTGGACATCCTGCCAACTTCTGAGGCCCCATAAGGTATTTAATTATCATTCGGAGCCAATTAAATCAGCAGGTTTGAGAATTGAACACAATTATTCACTCGCTCCAAGCGCATGTCTGACTTGAAGAGCATTCGAACTTGCTCTCCAGGCGCCTGACCAACTCAGATCTCTCTTCACAGCTCCAATGTCCAACACATGCCCTCTTTCCCACTCACCCTTGATCCTGACATGAATGAGTATGAGTATGAGTTCCCCACACAACTTTTAGCGCACCTCCTCTTCAGTTTTTAAGCGGCCCGAGAGCCCCTCGTTCAACCATACTTCACCATCGACCCTGTTGCTCCTTCTCCACACCACACAACTGTACTCCATTCTCTACTACTAGCAGCAATAGCGCTATAGCACTTTTCTACCTTTAATGCAGAAGAAATGTCTTCCCTGTCTAATAGTTAATGAGATGCATCATAATATACATGCGAGTGTGACGTCTGCCTTCTATGATTTCCTGGATTTTTTTTAAAGCGTAAAGTTTGTGCATACAGACTTTTAAGATGAATGTTTTTAGACTTCAAAGGTGTAAGGGATGCACACCTATCAAACAGAATGCAGGATGAATAATCACCACTCGATTCCCAAGGTTGAAATTGTGACAATTTCCCATATTCAAAAGTAAATACTCCCATGTCCCTCTCGTTTGCAGTATTTAGTAACATTTTTACAAAAAAACTTTGTTTGCACCTTGTTTTGAAACCGTTAATTAACTGCAGGAAGGAGACACATTTTAAGTGGGATATTTGTTGGTATGGGACACCGGCTCTGGTATGATTATTGGTTCATATATTTTATGAAATCATCAAATATAACAGAGTGAAAAAATAGATTGACGTCTAGTCAAGTCAAGTCACATTTATTTGTATGGCTCTTAAGCAAAATATGTCCCCAAGAACTGCACAGGTTGCATCTACACCATCCCCTGATCTTAAACCAAAGTATTAGCTTCCGTCTGGAAACTAGGTTTGTTGGTTACGTTGAAGTTTGTCATAAAAAATCTGGTGTGGCTCTCACAGAAAAAAAAATCATAGTATTTGATTTGGTTCCCAACCCTTGTGTTAGCCTATTTAAACTTAAATTCCCCCAAACTGGCAAACACAATAGTCCAGGATATCACTCACTCAATAAACAAATACCTCATCGCGCTACCTTCAGGGCACGGATACAGAACAATAAGATTTAGTAGGGCACGTCTTGGGAAAATTTGATCCCCTTTGCCATTATTTTTATAACAACAGGCCCCGCTGACCCATCGAGTTAGTCTGGCCTCATTGTCCTACTGTCATGTATGTTTCTCATTCTTCTGTCCTTTGTTTTTTGTTTTTGTGTTTTTTGTAATGTCATGTATTGTCTGTTGTTATATTTCTGGCACAATTTGGTGGAAGTAATTCCCGTAAGGGGACCAATAAATTAAATCTATTATAAAATATCTTTTGAATTATTGGGTTAATTTTTGCTTAATGTCATACAAATATTAAAATCAATCTTCGTTTTGGTTTATTTAGGATGTTGATGTATACGATTGGACATCTCGCCATCGGGTATTTAACCATCTTTTCAGCGAAAATGAACGGGTGTGAGAATTGAACGCAGTTATTCACTTTCTGCCAAACGCGCGTCCAACTTGAAGAGAATTCGATTTTACTCCCCGGACGCCTGACCAACTCAGATCTCTCTTCACAGCTCCGAGATCCGACACATGCCCTTATTCCCACTCACGCTTAAACCTCACATGAAGGAGTATGAGTTCACCACGCAACTTTTAGCGCACCTCCTCTTCAGTTTTCTCCAGGTCCGAGAAGACCTCATTCACCTGTGCTTCACTGCTAACCCTGTTGGCCCTTTTCCACACCACACAACTTCCCTTCATTCTCTACTACTAGTAGAAAGAGCGCTGTAGTGCTTTTCTACCTTTCAGGCTGGTAAGAAGAAATATCTTTGTGTCTGATAGTTCATGAAATTCATCGGAATACACCTACGAGTGTGACAGCTGACTTCTACCATTTCCTGGATATGTTATCAAGCGCAGAGTTTGTGCAAGAGGACTTTTAAACATTTGTAGAATTAGTAGATAATCTATTAAACAGCATGGAGGACGCATAATGTTTGTTTATTTGTTTATTTGTGTGTTCGTGTGTCTGTCTACCAAGAGGAAGGGGATGTAGTTTAGATATGACCAACATCTTTCACAGGTAGTCAGGTAAGTTACCTTAGAAGTTAAAAAAATGCCCCCCTTAAAAAGCTGTCTCAACACTTTTGGTTTTATTGACTTAGCATTTCTTCAGCAAAAAAGAGCAAAAGGATGACTCAACAGCTGATTTTCAACTTCCAGTCCTCAGTTCTATTTTGTTTTCTCTTTGTTTTTTTGTAACTTAAGGTTTGCAAAACAATATATATGCAGACAAGTACATATTTGGACAGTCCCTACCCCCAGGATTTCAGTCTCCATCTGGACTAGGTCTTGTTGGTTGGTTGGTTGGTTGGTTGGTTGGTTGGTTGGTTGGTTGGTTACTTGGTTGGATCCCTTAACCACTGGGGTCAAGGGGGGCCATTTCCTGTGGTGTGTCTTGGGCAAGTACAGCTGAGTGGCGCCCATCCCTCTTTGGATTTTCTATTCTCATGTGTCAATGACCCTGACAAAAAGAGAAATGCCACCCAGAAATGGTTTTGCGTTTCAATGAAGGTGGTTTTCTAATGACGTACAGCTGTTCTAGTTAACTATCAAGTCAGAGCAGACGTATGTCTTACTTGAAGAGCAATTGAACTCAATCCCCGAATGCCTGACCAAGTCAGATCTCACCTCACAGCTCATATGGCCGACACAAGCCCTCTTTGCTGCTCACCCTTGAACTTCACATGAAGGAGTATGAGTTCTCCACGCAACTTTTAGCACACCTCCTCTTCAGTTTTCGCAGGCCCAAGAGGACCTGGTTCAGCCATACTTCACCGCTGACCCTGTTGCCCCTTCCCCACACCACAAAACCTCTCTTCGTTCTCCACCACCGCCGGCTGCATTAAAGGCAAAAGGGGTGGCTGATGCGTGTACCGTTATGGGGTGGATGGGGGTACGAGGGGCGGCCGGCCCAGCAGCGCCGGCCCGTGTCTGGGCCCGCCTCATGAAATATTGACGGCCAAGTGTCCCTTCCAGGAGCTAGGAGGAGGAGGCGAGAGGGTGGTGGTGGGCATAAGCGGGTTCAACATTAATATTTCAGACTGCAATCTCCTGCTTGACAAACTCCCCCACGTGATTGGCTAAAAAGCTCGCAGTGCCTAGCAAGCAGCCCCCCACGTCTCCAACCAACCCCCCTCCAAGCATCTATTCTGTTTTTCTGCTTACACCTCTCAATCTCACCACTCCGAAATTTGCGCAGGCGGCGGATAGGAGGGTGAAGAGGGGGGTACCGGCAGGGGCGGCAGACACGCGGGCAGGTAATTAATTATGGCCAGTGATTTTTGGCAGCGGAGATCCCCGCGCTCAGCCGACCCAAAGCCCCCGGGGGGCGCAGCCGGTGGGTCCCGTCGAATGAAGTGGCATTCATTTTTTATAAGGAGCAGGTTATCCTATTTAGTCAGATTAAAACAGGCATGGACGGCTGCTGTGGGGAAATAGGAAGGTGGTCCAAAAAAAGAAAAAAAAATCTTTCGCCAGCATCCCATTTGGCCCTTTCCCATTTTACTCCTTGCTAAAGCTTCGCTCAAAACAACCCTCCCCTCCCTTCCCTTTCCCATCAGGCCCATCTAGGCGCCCGGACGCTTTCCCATTAACCTGGTTATGCTCGCAGAGTGCTTCACTGACCCCTTGCCAGGTGTGCCCTACCCCTTCCAACTTACAGTACTTGTTGTGGCAAGCGCTCTCTGTTGTGGCAAGTGCCTTCTTCTATGCGCCCTCTTCATGCGGCAGCGTGTTGGGGAGGCAGCGTCAAGAAGAAGGATGCCTCTCGTCTCAATAAACTGGTGAGGAAAGCGAGCTCTGTTGTTGGCACAGAGCTGGACAGCCTCACAACAGTAGCTGAGATACGGGCACTGGAAAAGCTCCGGTCAATCATGGACAATTCATCACATCCACTACACAGCATTATCTCCAGACAGAAGAGCAGCTTCAGCGACAGATTGCTGTCACAGTCTAGTACCACGGACAGACTGAGGATATCTTTTCTTCGTCATGCCATGAGGCTCTTTAACTCCACCCAGCGGAGTAAAGGCCCACATTAAACCACACCCCCCACATTGCATACTACCGTATTTTTATTGCAGTGTGTATTCTGTGTAGCACTATCTAGATACTCTATATAACACGCTACATTGGGTATTAACACGTCACATTGAGTATTTGTGTATTGTATTCTTTTTGCTTTATTATTGTTTTGTTCTTCAGCGCAGGGATGCTGCTGGAAATGTGAATTTCCCTGCGGGGATGAATAAAGTATCTATCTATCTATCCATCTATCTTACATTTCCTTTATCTGTTCCTTTTATGCCCATTGGAAACATTTTCTGACTCCACGCTTAAATCGTTTCTGAGTTGGTTGTAGAGTCTATGACTTTTATTTCAAAAATCTACCGGGTGTTAAACGAGGCCTTTCAGATATTAGAAAGAACAGTGGTTAGCAACCACCGGGCAGGGGACCAGCACTGGACTGTGATGTGTTTGGGACCAGACAGCACTAAAAGACAATTCGGTTATGTTTATATAGTATTATTTTATGTATACGTGCAATGTCTTGTATACTAGTGATGACATCAATTTCTGAGGTTTTGGTGGTAAATCATAATACTTGGGCAATGGTTAATCAGCCAACACATGCAGAAAATTACATTTGCCCAACACTGGATGTAATGGGATTCAAGCCCTGATCATGGCAAAGAGAGCACTGTTGTTGATATAAACCATTTTTATCACAGTACCACGTTTAATTGCCTTTTTTATCTCGAAGGTGCAAGTGATTGGTCGATTGTTGTATTACAGTTATTTTTTCTGAATTAATCCCCATAATGCTTTATTATGGTGCGCTGTCGTAGAACATTGTAACGAGATAAAGTAGAATGCCTCGACTAGTCAAGTCAAGTCAAGTCATTTTTATTTGTATAGCCCTAAATCACGAAGAGTCTCAAAGGGCTTCACAGATTATTACACTATATTACACAGACTATTTTTTCAGCCGACGAGAAGAGTAGGTTATTCATATGCTATGGACAATCTTACATAACTCACATACAACCCTTGATTTGAGAATGACTACAGACAAAGGGTGGTTTATAGTTACCTACAAAGTACAAAGTATATTATTATAGTATCATACATTTATGGTGGTGCAGTCTCAAGCGCGGAGTACGCATGGTAGTACCCTACAGCACATAGTCGCACCAAGCTGTATTTACAACTATAGCGCCTATTCAACGGCAGCAGGTCAAACAGCTGGGTACCTGGATGTAACCTGTCCTTGATGATGTTTTGGGCTATGCTGAGGCACTGAGTGGAGTAGATGTTCACCAGGGAGGGAAAAAGGCATTTAATAATGCGCTGTTCTGCTTTCACAGTCCTCTGCAGGCTGTTACTGTCCACCTCAGTCCAGCTTCCAGTGCGGTATGGTCAGTTTGAGTCTCTGTAGTTTGCATACTTTCTTGGGATTGCACTACACAATAAAGCAGCATCTAGTGGTTAAATATTTAGCAGTGTCCCTGTAGGAATCAAATCAATCAATCAATCATATTGCCTCCTGGCCTGGTACCTCTGCCAAGTTTGAGAATCCAATGCAGCCGGCCACCCAAAACGATTGCCCACCCCTTGTGTTAGAGGAATCTTCAATAAAAAAAGTTCTTCAAATTAAACAGGCTGACTTCCAGTTAATTTTCTGGCAGGATGGGTCCTTGAGTTTGATTAAACTAAATTCTGTTGTCACGTTCGGACAAGTTTTAAAAACAACACCGTTTAATACGATAAAGTGTAAACACTGTTATTTTCAGCAAATATCTAGCCTTGGGCAAATTGATTCAGTTACAGAATTTCACCAAAGTGAGTACACCCCTCGCATTTCTGCAGAGACTTTATTATAATGTTTAAAAGAACATCACTGAAGAAGCATTGCCTTGACACAATGAAAATAAGCATGTACATGTAAACAAATGTCATGGCTTCCTGGAAAGATTACCTCTGGTCTAATGAGACAAAGATTAATTTATTTGGCATGTGTGGCGGCAACCAGGTGAGGAGTACAAACATGTTTGTGTCGGGCCTAAAGTCAAGCATGGTGTTAGGAATGTCATGGTTTGTGGCTGCATAAGTGCAACTGGAATTGGGCTGTTGCATTTTATCAAGGTAAACACAAACTCATGGATGTACTGCGGAATCCTGGACCAGAGAATGATCCCCTTTCATTGTGTTGAAGAGATGTATCTTCAGTGTTGTTCAATTAAACATTATGATGGAATCTCTGCATTAATGTGAGGGGTGTACTCACAATTTTGTGACGTACTGTACTTGAACGCTAGACAAACTGTCAGGGTTGAGTTCATGGAAATTAACTCTGCAAATGGGATTTGGCTTGATAACCTTTTCAGTAGACCCTGGTTCACCACAGTTGACATATTGTAGGAGATCTGAACTGTCTTATTTTGATTATATATCTTTATTTAAACTAGACAAGTGTGAACAAACCCTCAGACGACATTTTACAAGTATAAATGCTTAAAGACCAACATTCGAGATGACTTACCCTCCCCTGGGAAGTGTTTGCAGAGGTGTGAAGGACACATGAAATATACAAGTCCTAGCGGGGAAAGATTCAGAGGCTTGAGAAAAGGAAACATCTCAGCCTAAAAGCTGGAATAATTGCTAACAGTCCACTGCATATGCCCCAAGTGGAAGGTTGATGAAACCCTCCTGAACAACTTTGAGCATTTTTCCGAAAGTGACATCAACTTTAGATGAGTCATAGGAAAACGTCATATTTACAACAGAAAATAAAAGAGGATTCAGACCTAAGGTTGCTCTCCAAAATAAACATAACATATTAGTCACCTACTGGATTTCTTTACAAAGATTTTTCCTTTGTTGGACAATTTTCTACAAATCGCCTTACACACCATCTTTTTAGCAATTTCGGAACTTTTGAATGTTCTTAAAGTGGATATTGATAAAATTGTCTCGTGCCTTAGTTACCCTGAAATTTATTCAAATTTGAAGTCTTATTTTTCCAGCAATTTTGTTGAATATGGTGGTTTCCATTTGAAGTCAGTCAGCAAATTGGGTTGATGTGTCCAACATTTTACAGGACATGTAAAGTCTCAATGTCCAGTGTTGGGCGTGTTATAGAAAATGGTAATTAGATACAGTTACTAGTTACTTAATGTAAAAAGTAATTCGGTTACCGTGATCTCCCCGTGGAAAGGTTACACGTTCTCCCCGTGCCTTTCTTTGGGCACTCCGGTTTCCTACCTCATTAACAAAGACACGCATTGCAGGGTGATTGCCATCACCAAATTGTGCCGAGATATGAATGGGCGAATGAGTTGTCTGTCGTTGTGTCTCTAGAAGAAGTCTGCAGGCTCGAGAGCGTTTTCATCAGGGCCCCAGTGCTGTGGAATGCTCTGCCTCCGGAGATAAGATCTGCAACCTCAGTGGAAGTTTTTAAATCTAGACTTGGGACTTACTTCTATTCAAGAGCTTATGATTGATGCCCACCTCCAAATTTTCTTTTACTGTCTTTTTCTGACTGCCCGGAGGGTGGTAGTACGGGGGAGAATGACAATTTGAAATGAGTCAGCGGACCAGAGTATGGACCTGAAACATGTCAACTCCTTTATCGAACAGCCGGCAGAGATGGGAAGCTGCGTTGTTGCTGTCATAAACCTTTTGGGCTATTTTACAGGCTTGAAGTGTCGTTGCAGTCAAGCAATTAAACCTCACATTTTCTTTTATTGATGTTTACTACGTTTTGTGTACTGTTACCGATTGTTCAATCTATTGCACCCTGACCATCCTGGTTGGGGGATTACCACTTGTGAGGCCCCTTCAGGGTTTCCTATTTTCCTTGTGCATGTTGGTTTAATATCAGGGAATAGTGTAATTGTAACCTGAGCAGTCCTTTGAGACATTTTGACTTGACCCTGTCAACTGCCTGATGATGGCAGGGGTGGTCTCCAACACTTCCGCAACCCTACTGATGATTAGCAGTGCAGCAAATGGATGGATCTAATTGTTTCTACAGTGTGTTTCCTATCACATTTGAATATGTATTTAAATGTCGAATTAGCATTTTATTTCTTTATTTCTAACTCGCTTTTTAACAGGGGTTACAATATGACTTAATTATTAGTTTGTTTGGATGGAGCATGGTGTAAAAGTTTCAATCGACTGTTCAACTTTTTTCCATTGGGTTTTTTTGGGGCCTTTTTCAATGCCCGTATCCTCCCCTCGCTTCTTCGTTTTCTTCTACCTGTCTGCCATCATCACGCCGTGGGAGGCTTCTGTTAAATGATGCAGGAGGCAGCGGACAGAATTGTAACATGGCAAAGCCAATGGCACGTAAAAAGAAAAAGAGCACAAAAGAAGCGGCGCAGAACAGCGCGAAACATCCTCCTGGGGTTTGAGGTGGAGGTGAGTGGTACTAGCAGAAGAAGAAGACAAATGGAGATACTTGAGGGAGCGTTTCAACACTGCAGGCAAAAGGTTGTGTCGACGACGGCAGGCCGCAGAGCTAACGCTTGGAGCGCTGCCGCCTGACTGAGCATTACCACGTGTTAGGCTACATTATTTAACACTTATTGAACAGGACGTTTATTGTCTTCACGGCTGAATATTTGCAGCTGACTGTTTTCACAGTCGAGATACTTTTAATTGTGCAACAGTTTTGGGTGCGTTACTAAAAAACACTAATTAGTTACAGTAACGAGGTACTTCATTTAAAAGGTACCGTATTTTCCGCATTATAGGCCGCACCGGATTACAGGGCACACCCCCAAAAAATAGTTTTTGGTCCTATATCTTCCATAGATAAGGCGCACCGGATTATAAGGCGCTACAATGGGAACGTCGACAAAACAATCAGATGATTCAGTCAAACTGATTACCCCCTTAACATTCCCAAAGCTTGCAAAGAAGCAAATACGTGTCGTAGACACGTGTGGATGCGGTGTCCGTATGATGTCACTCAAATGCATCGTTTCAAATATCATTCGGAAGGTTAAAGTCTTGGGATTCAAGAAATGCCAACCATTCCTTAGTTTCTATTTTATTTTTTGCTCGCAACTTTACTGTGCAACAGAGTGAGAGAGAGCCTTCTAGCCAATGTTCCCTCTAATTTTCCCCGAATCTGAGCGTTCACACAAAGTCGGTGAGCAACGCTTGAAACAACAGTGAGCAAACAAAATCCCAAATGTGGCAAGATAATTAATTATCAAACATGTCCAAAACTTGACATCAAGTTACATTTTGCTGAGTTTCCGGCAATGCAAAATTATTTTTCTCTTTTGAATGAATTGCCTCATGCACTATTGCAAAGGTTGTACGGCGTACAAACGTCAATTTTTCTTACAATTCTTTCACAAAATATCCATCTTTTTATCTTTTTTATTTCCTGACATATTTTGTCGCATAATCTAAACATTTTTGGGGGGCTTATTTAGTCGGTTGTAAGATGCAGAACTGCACTTAATCACATTTTTTAGTAGAAGTGCAATGTTGGCAACAAGCTTCACTTGATATAATTGGAAATTATTTGAATGCAATACAAACTTTTTCTTCTTTTTTCCGTGTTTTTTTTTGTTTTTAATTCCTTTAAAAAAAACTGACTGTGGTTATTTTTTCCGAGCTGTTACTTTTTTCTTTTTGTTCTCTATTGACTTTTTTCCTACATTTTTTCTTTTTTTCTGGCTTTTTTCTAAATGTTTCTTTCTTTTTTTCTCTTCCTTCTGTTTCTTTTTTTCTCAGTTTTTCACTACTTTTTTATTTAGGTATTTTTTTCTTTTTTGTTCTATTCCCCCATTCTTTTAAGTCATTTATTGCATAATTTTACATAATATTTGGTCATGTTGAGATTAAAGAAGCAAAAACAACCTGAAGAGCCGTTTAGGACCCGAAAGAGCCGGTTCCTTTCAGTGAGCCAAGCCGAAGAAGTCGGTTCTCGTCAAACTCTCCTGACTTTACTTTTCAACTTCGTTCGACATTGACTTCAAAATACCGCATTTAGGACACAACGTCAGGGGAACCAGTGTATTTTTACCTTCATGCACTGTAACTTTGACTTAAGTCGCTTCTTAATTAGTAATTTTGAGCCCTCATTTTTGTGCGCTGGCTAGATTTTCTTGTGCGCTGATTATGCGCGAGCAGTGCGCAATTGCGCACGCGCGCAGCTTAGAGGGAACACTGGTCCCAGCTATCTGTGGGTCATACGCTCGGTCCCCCGGTGTGGTTCTGGGATTTTTGCTCACCGTTCTTGTGGACATTTTGATGACACAAAGTGGGATCTTGCATGGAGCCCTAGATCGAGGAAGATTATCAGTGGTCTTGGAAATCTTCCATTTTCTAATAATTTCTCCCACGGTTGATTTCCTTACATCACCTATTACCTATTACAGATTTAGTTTTCTGGCCTAGTGCAGGTCTAAAATTATGTCTCAGGTGACTTTCAACAGGTCTTTGGTCTTGGCCATAGTGGAGTTTGGAGTGTGACTGACAGAGGCTGTTGACAAGTGTCTCTTATACTGATAATGATGCCATTAATACAGGTAGAGAGTGGTGCCTTGTTATACCTTATTAGACCCAGTTAGAAGAAGTTAGACCTATTGCCAAAAATCTTGCTTGTTTGTAGGTGAACAAAAAACTATTTTCCACTCTAATTAGGAAATCAGTTTTTCAAAAACCAAACAATGTGATTTTCTGTTTTATTTCACACTCTCTCTCATCGTTGAGGTTTATCCATGTTGACAATTACAGGCTACTCTAATCTTTTCAAGGAGAACACAGTTGGTGCTTGACTCTGTGCCCCACTGTATATACTACTTAGATCCTAAACGAAAACATTATCACCACCCTCACTTTGCTCAGAGGTGAGAACAAAATAGTTATACCATGATAAATTGTCATTTTATAAATGCTATCAAACTGGGAGCTAATTATTAACAAAAAGTATCACTCAGCTTTAAAAGGGTTGAAGACACGCATAACGTCGCTGAACCCATACTCAAAAAGCCACACCCTTTTGGGGTCCAAAGAGGCAATTTCTGTGTCATTTTGGCCTAAAGTGATACTTGGTCTTCTTCACTTGGATCTTGTGATGGTTGTGGTCCTCCTGAGGAATGGATTGCAAAGCGAAAGAGGACAAGTAGAGAGAATACAAGAGAAAACAAACAAAACACTTCCCAGTGACCCCAAAACTGCAAGCAAAGCTGCTCTCACACATACACACTCACACAAACACACACTTGGCCTCCCAAGGTAACACAAATCATGGCTGTGTTAGTGCTCCGAGCTCAGCCATGCAGATGATGTAAGGAAGTAGCTTGGCTGCAAACGTGCACAAATACGTGCATGCGCACAACGGTGAGTCGTGTTTTTAAAGGACAAGGCCGGTGGGACAGTCAGTGAGCAAGAATCAATGAGGAGGCCGCCACTCCCTGAGCGTCTGCAACCGAGCGCTACAAACACACTGCATTCTTATATAAATGTGTACAATAAACCCTTGCTGTATCGCGGTTTACTTTTCCCAGTCTCAATACTTGGTGGATTTTCATTCTGCATTGTGTTTTGTATTCTGACTGGCAAAAATGTTTTATGCCTGTGTCCGCCCCTGTGTCTCTATTGTTGCGGTAAAAGTTGTACACGTCCGGTAAACAGCCGGACCAACCTATGTGCATATATTTTTTAATGTCAAGTTTTTATGAAAGCCAGCATGTTAACAAAATGCTCTGGACCCACAAAAGCACCAAAGGGCAGAGTATGATGCTTCATAATGCCGAAAAGGTTGGACATCTCCACATGTTAAAGAAGGGTAAAATCTTTTTGAAGCCACATATTTGTTTTCCTAATAACGACCAGGGTTGGGTAGGGTTACTTAACTTGATTACTTTCAATTACTTTTGGATTACTCCAATACCAAATATGCTAATAAAAGACAAAATAAACTAAATATGAATAAAATTACTACATTTTGTGCAGGATTGGGGAGTAACGGAATACATGGAACGGCAAAAATGATGTTGGCAAGCTGTTTGGATTTATTTTCAATTTGTTTCTGTCGCTTTTTATGTTAGTTTTGCCGGAGATCAAAGAGATCAAAGCCAGGAGAGAAACTTTACCTTGTGTTGTGAGTCATAATTTTATTCATATTTAGTTTATTTTGTCTTTTATTAGCATATTTGGTATTGGAGTAATCCAATAGTAATTGAAAGTAATCAAGTTAAAGTAACCCCACCCAACCCTGATAACGAGCAATAGATACAAAATAAAGTGATTTACCATTTCAGAATTACCATATTTTTAACACACTAAGGTGCACCTAAAAGCACAAACATTTCAGGAAATTTGCAGGTAGGGGCTTATAATCCAGTGTACCTCATAGGCCAGAAAATATGGTATATAAAGTTGGAAATGTCAAATTTAAAAAAATGCGAGTCTATGTTCGCAGTAGTTGTAATTCTATGCATCGTATAGTCCGGTACCCCTTATACATGAAAAACTACTTCACAAAAGAGGTATTATTGACAATGCGCCTTATAATCAGGTGTGCCCTAAAGAATAAAAATCTTCAATTCAGGTTCATACAGCCTGCGAAACAAAACGGGCAAAACATATTGATAAAATATATCCTCACAGTAATAACATAAGTGCACAATTCAGTTTTTTGGGCCAAATTGAGATTTTTGTACAAATCAGGTTACCATAGAAAGACGCCTTATCTGCAAAAGTGCTCAAGTTAGTCAACCATTATATTTTCATCTAACCCTTTTTTGCGCAAAGGCACATTTCCCCAATAGAAAAAAGCCCCTAGAACACCATGATTCAGTGCTGTTGCATCTCCAGTAAAAGTAAATCCAAATGAAAGAAAGCATCTACTATACCGCACAGGCACACAAATTGGATAATTTCCCACGTTAATTAGATACTGTGCTGCAAAGTGGTTGAAAAACACCGATACAACCAAACAACCGTGCAATACAGTAGCAAGATTACTTTTGAAATTTTGATTTGACAGCTAGGACAACAAATAGCAAAAACAAAAAAAAAAACAATTAAAAATTACAATACTTTTATTCGATGTTTGGAATGTTCTTCTCACGCCACAACGAAATATAATAGGGAGTAGAAGCAACATTGGGCCTAAAAAATCCAGCCCGACCTGATTCGGCCTGCAAGTATTGAAATTCATCCCGACACGAAACCCGACTATTTAATTTGAGTTAAGAGACTCGGCCCTAAGTAAACCCAAATCTTTACTTTGGCGCCTTGCGCACTTCAGCGCCTAAGTGTGTCGCTAAAGTACGCAGTTTCGGGTTTTTTTCGGGCAGAGTCCCTAAAATCTACTGTGCACTTCGACGTGCGTCGAAATGAAACTGAAGGAAATGGCACCGAAAAGAAGATCATATTTTGTAGATGCAAATAGTGAAATATGCGGCTGAAAAGCGGAAAGAAACTTTGTAAATCTTTTAAGCTCTTGGCTAGAAGCGGAATTGATGTTTGACGTAAGCGACGTAGAGGTGGAAAGAAGAAGCGGCGCATCTTCTACCAAGGATGATTTTTTTGGGGATCTATTGATTTGGAAAAGCAAAAGTGAAAAAGCAGTCAACTAAACAATTACTAAAAGAGGCCCGGCCAGGGTTCAGACCCGGGCCCAAGATCTTACCTTGAAGTAAAGTAGATGCTCTCCTGAATTAGAACCGTAGAGTAATGTAGCAGCAACATTATACTTAAAACTATAATTTGAAAGTACAAAAGTTATTTGTAAAAAAGAAAAACCTTTATAAAGTACCGTACTTTTATTTGTCAAACAAATGATTGAGCCTATAAATTGCATTTTTTCTTTGCTTCAATGTATAATAGAGTATTTAATAAATAAATAAATAAATAAAAAAAATACATTCAAAAATACATAAACAAATACATGAATAAACACATACATAAATAAATAGACGGATAAATAAATAAAAAATCATTGAAAAGTCATAAAAGGCGCTGATTTCATTATTCTAAAAATAAGGCCTTCATTGGCATTAAAATGTCTTAAATCCTATTTTGAAAGTCTTAAAAATGTGAACACAATGCTTATATTTATATTCGTTTGAACTAATAGATTTAATAACATTTATTGATGGAATAATTGTAAATGTATTATTCATTTACTACAGTGCTGGAATTAGAATTGGAATTAGAATTGTCTTAATTTTATAGGGTTCCTACAGTTGGGTAAAATGATTTCCTTGCTTCAATGAGTTTTATCACCTTGTGAACCACTAAACCATTCGCCTCGGAAGAGAAGCTGCTGCATTGTTATGTTTATTTTTCTCTGGTCTGTTTGACGTTTCGTGTTTTACCATTGTGTCCTTTTGTTATGTTAAACTCTCCTCCCACATCAACCCAGGGACTTAATTGTTTGCAATGAAATAGGGGAGTTTTTGCAGTTCTGGTCAGATCCATCTCCTCATGAGAAATATTTATTGTCTCTTGTCTCCCGTTGTGTGCTTTATTCAAAGATGTAAGGTAACCAACCTAACATCTATCAATTGTTTTTTTTAATAAATCACCGATTTCCTTTCATGACATCGCATGACCATAATAACAGAACTATCAAAACGGTGAGGTGGTTTAGTCAGGTCTTTCAGAACAGAAGCACGTCTAAGGTCTACCCACAAGACACATAGCAACTTCAGACAGAGACATTTACTTTGGAGCATGCCCGGAAAGTCTAGATTTATTGAAAAGTGGTCATCCGACCAATGTTTTTTGCCATGGCTATACTGGACTGTCTCAGAAAATTAGAATATTGTGATAAAGTTCTTTATTTTCTGTAATGCAATTAAAAAAACAAAAATGTCATACATTCTGGATTCATTACACATCAACTGAACTATTTCAAGCCTTTTATTATTTGAATATTGCTGATTTTGGCTTACAGCTGAAAAAAACTCAAAAATCCTATCTCAAAATATTAGAATACTTCCTTAGACCAAGTAAAAAAATAATTTTATAACAGCAAAACTAAATCAAACATTTGAAAATGTCCACTCAGTACTTGGTTGGGAATCCTTTTGCACGGATTACTGCATCAATCCGGCGTGGCATGGAGGCAATCAGCCTGTGGCATTGCTGAGGTGTTATTGATGCCCAGGATGCTTCGATAGCGGCCTTCAGCTCATTTGAATTTGTAGGTCTGGTGTCTTTCATCTTCTTCTTAACTATAGCCCACAAATTCACGATGGGGTTCAGGTCAGGGGAATTAGCAGGCCAATCAAGGACAGTGATGCCATGGTCAGTGCACCAGTTACTGGTGGTTTTGGCACTGTGGGCAGGTGCCAGATCATGCTGGAAAATGAAATCCTCATCTCCATAGAGCTTTTCAGCAGATGGAAGCATGTAGTGCTCTAAAATCTCTTGGTACACAGTTGCATTTACTCTGGACTTGATGAAACACAGTGGACCAACACCAGCAGCTGACATGGCTCCCCAAACCATTGCTGACTGTGGGAACTTCACACTGGATTTCAAGCAACTTGGATTTTGCTCCTCTCCAGCCTTTCTCCAGACTCTGGCGCCTTGACTCCCAAATGAAATTCAAAACTTGCTTTCGTCTGAAAAGAGGACTTTGGACCACTCTGCAACTGTCCAGTGCTTCTTCTCCATAGCCCAAGTCAGACGCTTCTTCCGTTGTCTTGAGTTCAGAAGTGGCTTGACCATGGGAATACGGCTATTGTAGCCCATTTCCCGGACACGTCTGTGAACTGTGGCTTTTGATACCTGGACTCCAGCTTCAGCCCACTGTCTTTGAAGCTCCCCCAAATTCTGGAAGCGGCTCTTCTTCACAATTTTGTTAAGGCTGCGGTCATCTCTCTTGGTTGTGCAGCGTTTCCGGCCACATTTTTCCCTTCCAACAGACTTTTTGTGGATATGCTTTGAATCTGCACTCTGTGAACAGCCTGCTCTTTGAGAATTTTCCTTTTGTGTCTTACCCTCCTGATGGAGGGTATCAATGATGGTCCTATGGACAGCAGTCTTCCCCATACTTGTGATTTAGTTTACTGAACCAAGCTGAGTGTTTTTAAGGCTCAGGAAACCCTCGCAAGGTGTTTCGAGTTAATTAGATGATTCAGGTGATTAGTTGAATAGCCTACTTGAATACTTTTTCATGATATTCTAATATTTTGAGATAGGATTTTTGAGTTTTCTTAAGCTGTAAGCCAAATTCAGCAATATTAAAATAATAAAAGGCTTGAAATAGTTCAATTGATGTGTAATGAATCCAGAATGTATGACATTTTTGTTTTTTTAATTGCATTACAGAAAATAAAGAACTTTATCACAATATTCTAATTTTCTGAGACAGTCCCAGTAAACTCTGCCAGGTGCGACACTATTTTGCAGATTTTCACTTTTGCAAGAGGTTTCTGTCCCTAATAACCGCGATAATCGAGGGATCCCTTTATGCAAAATGGTAAATAAGAAGTACTACCGTAAAAAATGTGTTGATTCGGTGTCAGTCTTATCCCCAGTTTTCTTTTATGTGTCTTTCCCCTCATGGATTATTTTTTTTCATGATGTATATTGCGTTCAAGCAAGGCCAACATTCAAATGCATATTTCTGCACTTCTTTCTATCATGTATGTATTTTATTTCAAGATATAACAAATTGCATGCATCCAAACACTTTATAGCTAGCCCTATTGCATTTTCAATGTATATTATAAAATTCCGGGCTTATAAAAGGGACATCATATATGACTTATCTTTAATTTACAATAGACACAATTCCTAATAAGTTACTTGCAGTGTAATTTGATCTTTTTTGGTTTATAGAATACCTGGGTGAGATATTTGAGGGTGTGTCATTGCTCCGGCAAAAGAAGAGCACGGTTCCCTCAAGACGTGTCGATTTAGTGCACACGTGTATGGAAAAAGCAACAAAACACTCAGCGACATACTTGAGTGGTCAGTGCACGTAATGGGCCCCTCCACTTTGTACATCCCATTGGGAAGACGCACTTGCAATATACACTTTATGCTTTTGGATGGGAAAAGTACTGCAGATTTGTGTATAAAGTTCAAGTATTATTTTACCGTTTTATTCCATATTATAATAATTTTGCAATTTAGTGTTTGTATAATTTTGTTTTTTATTATTTTGTCTATCAACTTTATAATTAAGTTTATATATTTTTGTCGTTTAGTAAATACAAATGGATGTATCATCACAAATTATTTACAATATCATTATTATTTATTCCCATTTAATTTTATCATGTACTGTAAAACATTGACGTTTTCCCCATATTTCCATAATACAAAAATTGATATTTATTTAAAATGTCACTAATATTTTGTAACTACTTACTCTTACTAGTAATATTTATTTATATTAATCATATTATTTGTATATTTCATTAATGCATTGGGGGTTTACACATATTGATATAATAAACAACAATGTAACACTTCGATAATATTTTCATTTCTATTTTCACATCAATTCAGTTCTTTGTATATTACATACAAACATTTGTGTTTTCCCTTGTATTAAAATAAATATTATGTATTCACTTTTATTTATTATCACACACAGTTTTAGTATTTATTCCCATAAAATCTATTATTTGTTTCATACAGAAAAATATGGCTGTTTTCCCTCAAATACTTTACATCTATTCAACTTTTCACTTATTGTTATTTATTTTCATTAAATTATTTTTTGCTTATTACATAAAATTATTGCTGTTTTTTTCCAAATGAAGATAATTAACTAATAAAATATGTACTGTTTATTTAAAATTGTCACTATTAGTCTTTGATTAATCATTATAAAGGATATGATTCGTTTAACTAAATCCCATTTTTTTGTATGTTACTGTTATGTCCCCTTATTAAGATAATTCGCAAACATATACTATTTAATCTTCATTTTCACTATCATTTTAAGAACGATACTTAATCAAGTGGAAACCAAACAAATAAAACACTGACCAAATCACAAATTCATTGTGTACTAATAAAAATTGTTATCCAAACAAAACATTCCCCTCCTACAAATTAAAAAAAATGTATAATATTTAATTGTGGGTAATTTCAATGATAACAGTCATTTTATTCTCAAAAGATTACAGATTGTTCCTTGTCTGTAATTATAAATAAATCATTTTAATGATTGTTTCATTTAATATTCTCTGTGTGTGAATTTTTACTACAATAGCACCCAATATTGTGTTGATTCTTTTCTCACTCTCGCAGAATTTTATTTCCATGATGGAGGAAAAAGTATTGATAAGATGTTTTTTGGGGCTTTCTATTAATGTGATGCCTCTCCCCCCACTATGCAAAAAAGCAACACACACACACACACGCACACGCACACACAGTCACGCACACACACACACACACACACACACACACGCACACAAAGAATTTACACTTTCTGCCGTCCTCTGAATTATGGATGGGGGGGCCCTTGTTTTTCTGCCTGGGCTTGCACCCGCGTCCACTCAGTGTACTCTACTGTACATACACAATTCTTATTTCAACATGAAGTGAGTAAGGAAACGTAAACAATTTGTCGTTACAAGGATTATTATAACTTATGGTCATTTTCTATATTGAATATGTGAACTGAGTCATAATTAAATGTGAGCTTGCGGACGCACGACGCTTAAAGGCTGTCTTTGGTAACAAAATCTAAGTTGAAAAGAAACAGAAGATCAATGACAGCCTAATAATAAAGCAAAAAAGTCAGCAAAAAGGTAGCTCAGCCTGAACAAAACGTAATGACACTTTATGCCCGACTGGCCCGAAATATCGGATCTCAAATGGCTTGGGCGCAGGCTTAAGATCTTACCTCTAGGCCGAAAGTAACAAGCAAAACATGTTTCCGCTTCGGAGTTGTCCAACCTTTCACTATTAAATCAACACGATATATTTCCTTGCTTAACACCTGTTGGCGTGATTTTCATCCCCCCCAGCCATTTATACTTTTTGAAACCGGTGTTTCTCAAGCCATTATAGCTGGTGTTCAGATGCTAAATTGGAATCTGATTGGCTCAACCATAAGCTTTCTCAAAGACTGAATTTATAGAACATGGTAATTACCATTACATGATTTAAAAAGCTATAGGCCAGGAAAGAAGGCCTTATGGAACCTACATAAGAGGTAGGCAAACTTTTTGAGTCACTTGCTTCATATATTATTTCCCCTTTATCAAGTACTAAATCCTTTATTATGCATTACGGACAAAAAAGGGCTAGCTCGAAATGTATTTGTATTTGCATTACATCAATATATTGATAGATAAAATAACTACATTAATAAAAATAGCAAGTACATAAAAATGTAGTGAGCTATTTGATTGTTGGCCTCGAGTGCAGTAGAGATTAATACTTCATTAAAAATATAGTTTTTTTTTTATTGACCCACTTAGGGACAAGAGTGGCAAAAAATCAACAAATAATAAAAAATACTGATTTTATGTAAAATCATATCAGCATTTCTGTTTAGCGGGCCGGATTAAAAATTATGGCGGGCCGTATGTGGCGCATAGCGGGCCGTAGTTTTCCATCCCTGACCTACATTTTGTTCATCATTTGATTTGCAGATGTTAAAGCCAGTCTGATTTCCTAAAAAATATTTTCCCTTTGACACACAGTGCTCTCAAAAATCCTTCTGCTGCCTCTGTATAATTCCCATTAGGAAAGCTATCAATGTATTACTATTAGCTTAATTGGTGCACACACACACACACACACACGTACACACACACACACACAGCTCAAATTAGCCCTTATATTCCAGAAGATGTGGCCTATACCTAACGCAGATAATGCATTATTTTTTAGCACTAAATGGCACCGTGTTTATATGCTTCCAAAGGGAAAAAAACAATTCTGTGGAGTCGGTATTATAAATACATGCAAATATTTGAGTTGTTATGCGCTTATTACTTATACACATGGCAATAGATGAGCCAACGATTTTTTGTGAGGAATATGTATTTGTATCAGGGGTCAGCAATAAATGATTGGTGAAAAATTAATGCCATTAATTGCGAACAATTAATGGAATGGTTGCTTAAACTCATAAATCCATTTATTGCAAAATTTAAATAATTATCAATTATTGCGACCCATTAATTGCGAAAATATTCGGGTTTTTTGTTAGTCGATTGCGTCAACAAACGTGCAAATTTTCACGCCGCGCGAGCATTTCGTATGCGGTCAAAGTCACATACACGCACAATCGGGACAGTGCATGCATACGCGTAAGCTACCGTGTTTCCCCCATTATAAGACCCACCCTGAAAATAAGGCCCAGCTTTTTATGAGAAATGAAATTCAACCTTCCTGCAAATAAGAGGCTCATATTACCTATGAAAACCGTAGATAAACCTTATTTAACAACGGCAATGCTTTTCTAAGAAATTTTTAGCGAAAATTTATTACTTTTGCACATATTTTTATTTCAAAACCTCAATTTTTGACGATGATTTTGAAGTAAGGCCGGCCTTATATTCGGGGAAACACGGTAGCTGTACGTACGTAGTGTGGTTGCAAAGCAGCTTTTTATTGGTCGGGACAAAATCGGGCTTGTTGATTGGCTCACGTTTTGCCTCAAGCACGTACGTCGTGGATGCACATACGCATTTCGCTCCGTTTGATTCTGAGGTTCTCAAGTACAGCTAACACATGAATAAAAACAAGCCCCAACATGACGGTAGCTGATGTGATCACCAATAACTCAGAAGATATTTTTTGTACTAAAAGTAAAGATTAGAGGGACCAGTTTGTTCGACCATATTGACACGGCTAGTATACCATTAATTACCAATTAATGGCTAGAAATCCAATAAATACCCATTAATTGGCCTTGCCGCGAAAAAATTAACATTAATTTTTTCGCACTTAAATATTTATTTTTTTTCCAAAAATCAATTACTGATGACCCCTGATTTGTATGCATTTAATTTTAATGGAAAACAACTAATGTAAGGAGAACTCATAATTTTACAAATAAAATGTTTGAAATGGTTATGTCAAGATTCAGTAGTGATGCACAAAAATAATTGGAAGAATGAATAGTATTTTAAATAGGGGAAGGAATCCAATTGGCCCACCTTCTTCCTAACAGGCGGGATGCAGTAGCAGGCCTAGTAGGAAGCGTTGCTAAAAGTGTCCCTGACAGTCACACACTCAGATATAAACTCAAAAATTGGCAAAAGGTTCTGGGAGAGGGCGAAAAGGGCTGTTCTATCTACATAGAGAAGCAGCGCTTTAAGGAAATTGGTGGAGGACTGAAGTCAACAGTAGTGATTCAATCTAAGTACTTGTTTAGTATCCGCAATATCAATACTTGGGTCAATCTGCTGACCCCTACTGTAAACTACAGTCAACTACACCACTGTTATCTTCACTTTTGATAGCCTGGCTGAAGCCTCCACTCCAGAGACCTCTGTCATTCGCATCACTGGAAAAACTTGGACTGTTGCTGTTGAGTCAGATTGAAATATCTCTACTCCTTGACGCCCTTTTCCGTGTTTCTCAGCCCAGCCAGGGGCTTCATTAAAGACATCTGGAGGCTGACCCGAGCAGCCCGGGGGCACTCTGTTGGAGAAAGGAGGAGGAAGAATGCAAGGGGGGTCCTTGCAATACCCGCCGCCCATCTTTTGGCTGGAGATGGGCCATGCTCCCCTGGGGTGACCGACCTTCTGCTTCTGCAACGGGCCAGCGAGGAAAAAAAATGTAAAAAAAAAAAACCTCAACAGCGTTTCTTCTTTGAACATCCTCCTCCTCGTCTCTTCCCTTCTTTCTCTGTGGACCCTAATGAATGATTCATTTAACCCATCCACCTCCTCCAGTACCACCACCACGACTACCACCCAACTCAGGAGCCTTGTCGGCAACAAAAGGGAAGCAACAAACGCCCCCGATTTGCACCATCCGGCCAATTAAAGGCAGTGTTTGACAAATGATTTTACACAGGCGCGCTGCGTTGACTCCCCTAATGAGGGTAAGACGGCGGAAAATGGGAAAGAAAAAAGGCCTTCGGATAAAAAATCAATTATGGGCCTTTATTTTCTTGGAAGGGGGTTTAATTAAACGGGATAATTGGGGGTGACGCCACAGAGCTAATTGCCTTGATGCAACCAAATGTCTCGCATAAGAAAATGAGGCAAATCTCTGGACGCCTTTTTTTCAAAGTCTGTGTCTCTTTGTGACGAAAGCGTTTCTTCAATGGGTGTGTTTTAACTCGTGGAAAATAGAACGCTGCCGACAAAGAGAGGGAGACTAGGAGGAAGGGGCTAAAACAAACAAAAACACTCACTCCCACTCAGCATGAGATCAGCTTTATGAATATTTCACGCAATTATGAAACAAAAAAATGAAAACCGCGTTGAAGTAAAAAAGCAGGTGGGTGGGGGGTCATAAGGGATGATGAGGGTAAAAACATATAGCTGTGCTTAGGCCTAGAACATACAGAACGTGCGCTAAAAGTGTCATGAAATATTCACAGATAAAAAGCTGGACGTCCCAGGAAAGAGAAAACGCTTGTCCCTTTGGAGGTCACAGAAAACCTGGCCTTTACTTATTTTCCTTCAATGTTCGATACCTCCTTGCCTTTACTTTGTGCAGATCTCTTCTTGGAAACTTATGCAATGTGTATTATGCATAAGAGTAACTTTTGTTTGAAGTAGTAAACAAAAATGTCCGGACATTGCCATGACTACGGTTGGTCTTCCTGAGTGTCCCATGGTGATATTTGGATGTCTAGCACTAGCTTAAAACAAAAGTTGGTCCAGAAGATTGGCAGAAGATTTGTTTTTACCTAAAAAATAATTCCCATTCCGGAAAACTGAGGCCCGATACCAGATTGTTCATATTCGAGCCTTTAGATCAAAGTCAGCTAGAAGAGTTTGTATGAGCAAAAGCCAAAACAAGGGCTTCTCTAAAAATGATGGTCGTAAAATATTCTGTGGTCACCGTCACTTTTATGTAGCTGATTGTGGTAACCAGTTTTAGAGTCTACCCAAAGTCCGGTTCTCTTAAAAATGTGCCGTGAAATGATGGGAAACTCAATGCATTTGAAAGTTTTTGATTTTTCATTTTAAAGTTCTTCAGGCAGTTGTCCAAAACCTCTGGAATTTCACATCATAAACATTAAATAGAGCCCTCATCTGTATAGTTCCTCCTCTGATTAGGTTATGCAATACTTAACTCCTATGACTTACTCTTTGAGTATGTTGCTGATGCATTGGTCATTTTTTTCCTGAAACTGGTCACCCAGCACACAGCCTGACATATTAGAATCTGGATGAACACCTGACAACACCTGTGTTTGCAGGTCCCATGCTCTTGAAAATATTTACTGACCAGAACTCATTGACTCTTTAAGAGCTTTGGAAAGCGAGGTCGGCAAAGTAACTCAAAGAACAAAAAGAAAGTTCCCTCTGCAATCAGAATGGTTACACTTTCATTCTCCCTACAAAGATGCTTCTTCTGGTTTCATCTTTGCAGACACTTGGCAGGGACATCTTAGTGACCCAGGAGATCCAAAATATCTGCTTGAAGACGTCTCCTCTAAGCCAAATGGCAGCTTTTCAACATAAGTCCTTCACAACTGCTATCCTACTTAATCACAATGCCAAGACAAGGTTATCGTGTTATTTAGTCCTAAAGTCTGTTGCTGATATCACCGGCACCCAACCACCCAGGAATCTAAACAAGTCCTAAAAATTAAAGTAAAACTATTAGGAGTCCCAGTTTGGGGGGATTTGCTTGACGTCCTCCCTGATTGATGTGTTTTTTCTGCCTTTTTGATCTGCGATTACCCAGGATAAATAATTAACAGTGCTAAAAAGTTAATCGCCACTCCTTCCGGTTAAGGATTTGATGGGTATGAAAGGACGGTCCTCACTACTTTGGGGGGGATTCAAATAAACATTCCGAGGTGTTACACCAACCCCATCCACGCCCCCTAATTGGTACTTAAACGCCCGCGTCGAGCCAAACTGTTGCTATCATAAGAAATTGATGAATTAACCAAGTGAGAATCTGTCGGACGGCAAAGAGAGAGAAGAGAGAGCGGGAGAGGGTTCTGAATCTTTTAAGAGGATAACTTACTTGGGCAAAACAGCTGTTTATGCATTATTTGTGCGGCGGGCCATTTACCGCCGTTTAGGATGAAAACCTTGAGTTTCCGCATGGTGCAGGAGTTGCCCGCGGGGGACGGACGCTGAGGAGGTATTTTCGGGAGGGACTGTCCGTTGCTGATGAGCAGGGATGAAAAATTTATCGGCGGGTCGTTTTGGTTTTAAAGACTGAGAGATGTCAGCCTGTCAGTCTGAGAGTGTTCGTTTAGGTGACAAATAGGCCAGAAGGGGATTCGGGCAAGATAGGGGTGTGGCCAGAGGGATGTTCAGAGTGTTCCTTAATAGTCCAGAAGCTAATTTAATTTTTATATGGCTGATTTCTGCAAGTTGAAACTTGGCGGAGGCCTACAATGGAAGGAATAATAACAAAAGCATTGTTCAACCCATCCTCCTGTACTGCTCCTCAAGTTCTTTGACTTTGCTGTCCGTCGCTAACTGAAGCAAACTTACACGTATCACTTACGCGGCAGCTAAAATCATTGGACGACCCACAATCAACCTCTCAGACTTACAGTATATAGCATGGTCCATTATCCAAATGGCAAACACAAAAGTCCAGGATATCGCTCTCCCACCACACCAAAACTCACACTACCGTCAGTGCGCAAATACAGGACAGTAAGATTTAGGAGGACTTGCCTCGGGAAAAGCCTAAAGCCCTCTACCATTACACCTCTTAACAACGCTGACCCATCCAATCAGTCTGCTCTCATTGCCCCACTGTCACATATGTTTGTCTTTCCGCTATTTTTGTACAATCGGTGAAAGTAAATTTCCCTTACGAGACCAACAAGTTAAATCTAATCCAATCCAATCTAATCCAGGGACACACTACAATCATATTTCAGCCATTACTTGTTGCCAGGGTCAAAAATCTACACACAATAACCTCTGCAGATTGTGAGGCATGAAATAATTGACAATAATAATAGTGTTGGTTGAGCCAATCAGAGTCTAAATTGGCGAGTCAGTGCCTGCTAGCGGTCCATTGCTAATGTCCAGACATGGGACCAAGTCACACATGTGCAAGTCTCAAGTAAGTCTCAAGTCTTCACCTTCAAGTCCCAAGTAAGTCCCAAGTATTTTTTTCTTGGGCAAGTCAAGTCACAAGTCAAGTCCCGAGTCTTAGATTGCCAAGTCCAAGTCAAGTCACAAGTCATAAAAACAGCGACTCGAGTCGACTCGAGTCCAAGTCACTAAGTCTCAAGTCCCCATGTCTGCTAATGTCAACTGTTTCAGTCACTATGATTGGCTGGGAGGCAGTAACGAAAGTATCACAACAAAAATGGGGAAAAAATCCCCGTGTCCACTGCTTCTTTCGAACTGACTTTTTCAGTACAAAATCAAATTAAAACTTAGGAATACGAAAGGACTTTCAGCATTAGCTTTGATGGCGCTAGAAAGTAACTTCTTGATGGAACTGATGGAATAAAATCTTGTTGAGGAAAGAAAGGAAGATGGATTTCGTGTACAAATAAAAAAAGATTTTCGGTGAGTAAAATGTGGCTATATTTTTGAATAATAGTGCAATAAATGTTTCATAGCCATAATATAGTTATTGAGGTTTAGATTGATTCAGCCCACTGAAAGCCTCAGTGTGAAAAGCATGACACGCCAATGATCTGAATATATTTACGAATGGAATACAAGATAAAACAGTTTTCTCAACTCAATCAAACATGAAACGTCTGCAGGTGTCTGCTTAGATGTGTTTTTTTTCCTGCTGTCACCTGTCGTCTCCTGTGCTGTCATCTCATAGACGTGTTGCCACGGCGACCGCCTCAGGCATTTGACACGACGCCAAATGTCATGCTAGCGGCTGATGCTGATGGTTCCCGACGGCCACTTTTTGTCATCCGTTTGTTAACCTAAAGAACCCACAGCAATGTGTCAAAACGATACACTAGAGAAACTCACAAACACAAGGACACACACTTTAGATTTTCTGTCAGGTATAGTAGGTAGCAAGTTGGCAGGTTTTGAGGTTTGTTTTTGCTGTTTTTCTTACAGATTATGTTGAAAAAAAAGACAGCAATGTAACCCAGAATGTTGGATTGAATCTGTTTTTTGGACTATAAGGCGCTCCAAAAAACCCGTCATTGGATAGAAATTCGAAAGTAAGCCTCATAATCTGTGCGCTTTGTGCATTCAAAAAAAAATTAATCCCATGCTAATGGAATAAAATATTTGTGCATGTATTGATCAGTCTATCGGTATAGCAGACCACAATTGTATTACAATAGAAGCAATGGGGATCGAAACGAGTTAACGTCAATATGAGCGCCAAATTCTTAACACCAAGCCACTAAGGAAGTAGATAACGTAAGAGAAGGGAGTTGGCCTTATCTCTTTATCACACCATTTTTAGCCACGGTACTAGATACAATTGTTAGAGAAAAGAAAAAACAGAAAGTGATTAAAGATCTATATAAAATGTTGTACTCTTGTGGTTTAGGTCCTACTTTACAGACAGGACTCATTGTGTTAACTACAGCAATATGAGCTCTGAACAGTTTCCCGAGGGCTCTGTACTTGGCCCCATTCTTATCCGTATGTATTTTCTTCTACTTAGTGATATTATCCACATGTATATTGCTAGTTTTCATTGCTATGCAGTGACGCTCAACTCTATTTGACACTGGAGGCTACTGTTCCATTAAGTTAGAGAGATTTGGAGGCCTGCCTTACTGAGATAAATAGATTTTTGTCAATAAATCTTTTTCACCTTTAGCCAGGAAAAAAACAAGATTTTGATTGGTGGCCCAGCTCATTGTTGTGACATGTTCTCAAACAATGCTCTGAACCTTGACAAATGGAATATCACCCACAAGCGACTCTTAAATATCTAGGTGTCATATTTGATTCTATCTGACGATACAGTTACATGTGAAAAATATTCTTTGAATAGCTTTTTTCCACCTTCTTAATATTGCAAAAATTCACCCAATGCTGTCAAAGTCAGATGCTGAGATTATAATTCATGCGTTTATAACGTTCTGCTTGATTAGTGCAATGTATTGCTCTCTTGTCTCCCGATGTCTTGCATCAAAATTTGCAGCTGGTTCAAAATGCGGACGCGAAGACTAGGACAAAAAAATTTGCTCATATCAATACAACTTTAGTTAACCTGTACTGGCTCCTTGTCCGTTTTTTTATGTGACTTTAAGGTTATTTTACTAACATATTAATGTTTGCATGGACTTGCCCCCTCCAGCTCGGTAGCCTAGATGGTGGGGCGCCCGCTCCGAGACTGGGAGGTCGCTGGTTCACGCCTTGGCCGAGTCATACCTAAGACTTACAACATTGGTACCCATTGCCTCCCTGCTTGACGCTCGGCATTAAGGGTTGGAATTGGGGGGTTTGGTCACCTAATGACTCCCAACACAGTAGTTGGGTCTAAAAACCCGGCGCCGATCGAAGGCGACGAGTCACGTCGATAGCTTCGCGTGACAAAATGATTTCCGGTAGATATTGTGTTGATGATTGATACTGGCTGAATAATTATAAATGTTATCTCTTATTCCTCCGGTTTGATCTCCCCCCTATGTTCCTGCTCAAAGCCTCCGCTCAGAAAATCATGGTCCACTGTGACTCCAAGGGCCAAGAAGAAATCTGCAGGCTCCAAAGTGGCCCCGGTGCTGAGGAATGCTGAGATAAAATTTGCAACCTTAGTGTAAGTATTTAAAATCTAGACTTAAGACCCACTTCTATTAAATAGTTTATGATTGACGCCCACCTCATATTTTCTGTTCCTGTCCTTTTTGGCTGCATGGCTGGTGGCGAAGCGAGGGCAATGGACAAACCTGGATGAGTCAGTGGACCAGCACCTAGACCTGAAGCATGTCATCAACTGCATTGACCAGCTGGCTGAGATGGGAAGCTGTGTCGTCGCTGTCTCTTCTTAAGCAACTTTACACATTTACCTATGTTTATTGTTGAAGCTGACTGTGTTTTGTGTATTGCTACTCTATGCAACAACTATTGCAACCTAGTCATCCTAGAAGGGGGTTTACTTCTTGTTTCTTGTGGTCTCTTCTCAAAATTTATTATTTTCCGCATGCAAATTTTTTGAGTTTTTCCTTGCCTACATGTCATTTTTAGATCAGGGGATTTTGTAATTGTTGCCTGTGCACTCCTTTGAAACCGTTGGTGATTAAGGGCTATATTTGTGACTGGACTTGTTCAACTTTTTCTTAGCTCAAACCAAGGTAGGTGACAAATGTTGTTGAATACCTGCAGCCATGCGTTCACTGATTCCAGGACAATACAATTACTTCCCACAATGCCTTTCTTTTCATTCAGTTCAAAATGTTGTTGGTGATACATCATTGCTTTTCTTTGGTCCCCAACCTTTTCTGTAATACGGATTGGTTTAACGTCAGACAAAATTCTTATCTCCTGGCCCAATTATAAGATAATCAACATGGTGCAGTGACCAAAAATAGTTTAATTATGACATAAAACCTGATGCCTTGTCACGTGTTGTCTGTAACCCTAGTAGTGAAGTGGACAAATAAATGCTGTAGCTTGCCCTGTCCACTCCACGCATCGGCCCGGTATTGCAGTACCTCCGGGAACAGTGCATTCGCAATGATCGCCACAAGGCTTTAGGGCTAGGACCTTAGCTTGGCCTTTTGGCTGAGAGTAAGTGTCCCGGCTCCTAGGCTTTGTAGCGTATTATGAACTGACCGATAACGGATAATGGATAATGAATAACGAAGATAGAACAATAACCCTTAAAAACCCCTAAAAGTGTCAATAAAAATTGTTCAAACCTCATATTGTCAGAAAATTATATAATGAAATTGTGAATATGTTTAATTGCTGTTAAAAGTGTTGATAAAAATTGTTCAAACCTCATATTGTCAGAAAATTATATAATGAAATTGTGAATGTTTTTAATTGCTGTCAAAAGTGTCAAAAAAATTGTTCAAACTCCTTATTTTTTATAGTGCAACCCTAGCCCTTACTGTAGTTTGGATTATATGCGCCATAGAGTCCAATGTGCCTTATATATAAAGAATATATCACAGATTACTAATTTTTAGGGGTGCGTCTAATACTCTAATTCACATTATTGTGAGGTATATTTCAATGCATAGGTATCATAAGTATCAAGTGAGAGTAGTTAAATATTTAGTATTTACAGTCATAGGTCTTAGTATGAGCATAGCCTAACTGAGAACTGATAAAGTTCTACTCTTAGATATCTATTTTAATAAAAATTATTATACTTGTTAACAAAATAGTTAAATAGCAAGATCTAATTAAGAGAATTGGGTAACAAGTCACCTACAAAGATCTAGACCAGGGGTGGCGAACACGTGGCTCTAAGCCGTATGCGGCGCTTGGCCAATAAGAATGCGGCTCTTTGCCTCATCATATTTTCTATATACTGCGGCTCTTTGCCTTGTTTCATGTTTAGTTTTTTTTTTTTGTGTGTCTTGAGGGTGGACACTTTCCTTGAAATCTACACAAGAACAATACTTGTTGTATTGTAAGGAAAGGAGTGTGTTATGGGAAATAATATGTTTTTAATCGTGTGTGTTTGTGTGTGTCTGTCTGTCATGGCATGTCAGTGCGTGGTGTGGTTCTTTGACTCTCACAGTTAAAAATTCCGGCTCTTTGTGTCAAACCCGTTCGCCACCCCTGTTAATGTAACTACTGTGTAATTTTGCGTTGTAAATGTAGATCAGAGCTTTTTGTTTGGGCTACCAGAAAAGTCCTTGCTAACGATTAGCTTACATATTTGCCAACCCTTTGACATTAAAAAGCAGTACTGTAGATTTTATGGTGCACTCCAAAACGTCCCCAGAATTTTTGTTATTGTCGTTTACGTTTTTTTTTTTAAATCAGTAGGCGTTTCAAGTGGAGAAAAGCTAAAGCGGTAGTTTTGGTGAGTATAAACCTGCCGTATAAAAGTAGGTAGACTTATTGCTAGCAAACAAGCTGTATCAAAGACAAATGTGTACTCGTGTAAGTAGAGAAATATCCAGGTTGGTAGCAAATTGGAAGATGTATTTGTGGCATAAAACATATTGGCTACGTAAGTGTGTAGCTAAGAACAAAGCTACAAACCCCCTAGTTCACAGATCTCTTTGTGCAGTGGGGCATTTATACTCAAATCTATCAAGATGGAATCATATATATATATAGAAATACAATCGTTATAATAGATTTATTCTGGTGCGTTTTAGGGGGAAAAAATGTGGGGTGGGCCTTGGAGGGTGGGTCTGCGCTGGAATGGTAATGTGCTTTAAATGTCAGAGAAAAGGTACGCTTCTCATCAACCTTTGGTCACCCGTCTGCTTTGAATATTCTTATTGCCGTCATGTATTAGTAATGAGAGTTGAAAAGTAAGTCAAATTTAACCTTCACTGTACCCGTGGAAGCTATGAATATTAACAAGCCCCATTACGTGGGTCTGATCTGAAAGATTCTTAACCGCCCGTTTGGCGCCGTTTGCCATCCTTTTCAGAACTGCAGACGATATTGTTGCAGGGAACATATTGTAGGGGGCACTGATTTATATCTATTTTGTTTTAATTCAAATGTGACCTTTGTAGGTACATTTTTGATTTATTTTTTCTCTAAATGCCAATGCTTATTTGTCGTTTATGTTCCCAATAGACTGGTGTCCATTCCATGGTGGAACAAGCTTTTATTGTGAAAGGTAATTTCTAGCGCTGCAACAATCAATTGGTAATAACGATTGAATTCGATTATTCAAAGTGTTTCATCATCAATCTGTTGGGCGATTTATGTGTCACTCTGCACGTTAATTTAATGCAAATAAGAGGGCTTTGACTGTTGTTGTGATATTGTAGTGTAGTTGAGCTGTTGAGGATACATGCTTGGGGAATCACTTTGATCCAGCAGAGAGCAAATTGAGACCGCATTTTCATGCGCATCCTCTTTTTACACTTTATTTTTTTTTTAAATCATACTTGTAGGTATGTAGCATATTATTAGGTATTGCATGATTTTTATATCGTCAAGCTATTTGACAAAAACTTGGATTGCTTTATTGTTTAATATTGTAGAATATTTAGTTGTTTTGTGGCCAATTTTTCTATCCGTTTAAAACTTAAATATTTGAATGAAGAGGAAGAAATTAAAATGTGTTTTTTATAAACTTGAGTCATTGATTAATCAAAAAACGTGTTAGTCGCAGCCCCAGTTATCTGGGATTGGTTCCATATATGGGTTGGATTAAAAAATAGTTAGGGAAAAAATATGTGTGTGTTACATATTCAATGAAATGAATGAGAGGAGAGATTGCCTCACTCAGAGGAAAGAAAGCATGGCAAGCCAACACAAACTTGAAAATACACCACATTACCCCTTTAATTACCAGCTACTCTAGAATTCCGAGATATGAGATGTTTTTTTAGCAAAAATCTTGCCCAACATATGAAAGAAAATCCAAGTGACAAGAATTTCCTTACACTACCAGTAGAGAGCGGAGTGCCCTAAATGGACTGTCATACACTATTTGGTATGGCAGAGCCGTGACAAGACAGGCCTTTTTAGGGGAAGAAAATGGCAGAACATTCATCATAGCTCTGGAGAAAAAGCAGCCGGGCCAAGAGGCCAACAAAAATCATCTTACTTTAGCATTGTGTGCCTGTGGTGACACCAAAGTAAAGCCGCTGCTGGTGTATCATGCAGAAAACACATGCGCATTTAACACTCAAAGTTCGCAACTGCCAGCTTCCTCCATTGAGCTCATAATAAACTCAAATTTTATTTTGATAATATTCAACTATCTTATTACTGTATTATTATGTTCAATTACTATTTGAATGTCTTTTTAGTTTTCAAGATTTTATAGCTATTTTGGGTTAACTTGGAGGATTTTGGGAGGCCATGTCAGGGACCCATTTTTTAGAGCAGAAGAGCAAGAAGGGCAATGGAGAAACAGATTGGTGCAGTGGTCTTCATCTCAGGCAGGGTTCGGTATACGGGGAGTCAGGTATCAAGGCAACAGTATCTACAACACCAGAGGTAGCAGTCGTGGTCCAAGAGGGCGGCGAGGGGTCGGTGATCCAGCAGGCAGCAACAGTGGTAATCCAAGAATTCAGCAGTTGTTACTTGTTATCCAGAAGGGCAGGCAAGGGCTCAGTACACTGGGATAACCATAAAACTGTTACAACAAGGTTTAGGAAGTGAGAATGTAGCCAAAGAACTAGCAAAGAGCCGAGGTAACCGAGGGGTTAAATAGCAAGGAGGGAGGCCTGGGAAAAAGTGACTAAATAAGATACAGATAAGCAGGAAGGAGAGATGGATAGATAGATACTTTATTCATCCTTGCAGGGAAATTCAGAGAGAGAGAGAGAGAGAGAGAGAGAGAGAGAGAGAGAGAGAGAGAGAGAGAGAGAGAGAGAGAGAGAGAGAGAGAGAGAGAGAGAGAGAGAGAGAGAGAGAGAGAGAGAGAGAGAGAGAGAGAGAGAAAGAGAGAGAGAGAGAGAGAGGGAACTAAACTAAAGTGCAGGACAATGACCATATGGAAACTGAAAAATTGTTTTTCAGTTATTCTTTAAGGGGAAGATTTGGACAAGATACTAGATATTCTAGATACGAGTTTGATCCGGGTACATAATCTCTATTTGGAAGACATTTTCAATAGCCAAACCCACTCCAGTGATATTAAAACTAGTTCAGGCCGTTATCTATCACAAATGCCGTGTCTCCTCATTTTTGTCAACACGGCTGTTCAGCATGCGCAGATACCATTCGCATAGATCAAGCCAAAGAAGGACGAGCTAGAGGAGGAGGGTGGGTAATGTTTGTGTGTATGTGTGGAAGGGGTGCTTGATCTAGACACCATCAACAGACTCTCTTGCTTCGAACTTCCCCGAGAGAGTGCCAGTGCGGGGGGTGGGTTGCTTTTTGGGGAGGGTAAGCGTCTTCCTGGAATGGTGGACAACAAAGACAAGAGGAGATGTTTGCTTTCCGCTTACTGTCACTTCAGATACCCAGTGAAGACCTTTAAGGTCTGACGGGCTTGCCGACTGTTGCTCTGTGTTGAATTGTTGTTTGGATAAATGATTCTTTTATAAAATTCTCCTCAGTGGAGTGCAGTTCAAACCAGATTTTACCAAATTGCAACAGAGCAAAAACTCTTGACCGGTGATGCCAAAGTGAAATAGACAGAGGGCCCCAAAACAGATTTGGATACAGGTTGAAGACAGAACTGATGAAATGCTGAACATTTTTAAAATTACGCATATAGTTTAGTGAACCTAAAAAATATATTGCAATATAATCATATTAATAAAGCAATACTTTTAATGACTCTGTCAGTAATCTTGAATTTTCTACAGGCAGAAAAGACAAAATTCCTTGATTAGAAACATCCCCATAATACAAATGTTAAATGAAAGAGGCCAGTATTTTTCAGGCACCAACAATAGCCTTTAGTTAGCATTTTAGTAAAAGCGGGCTTAACTGACTACATGTAAAAAAAAATGATAGCGAATGTCTATCATTCGCTTACTGAAACATTATCTAAAACAGAATTGAATCGAAAATTTTAAAAAAATTAATTGCAAACATACACAAAGCAAATGCAACACATTGTTGCAGGATAAGTTACGTAAAATAAAAAAAATAAAAATTCAATTCCTGATTCAATAATTAATCAAGATCATCGGGAAAAAACTCTCACGGTTCACATTTGGCCAAAAGGTCTTGACTTTGACACATAAATATGCTTTGGGTAGTCTGAGATTTGCGAAAAACCATAAAATCCACCCACATGACATGGTAAAATTGGACTGTGAAGTCCTCTTCATTGCAGTTTCCATACCTGCCAATTTATAAGTTGTCCATTTATTCTATAGGTTTTTTTGATTCTTTCAAATTGTGCACGCCATATAACAGGTTTTGTTCAGGGGGAGACAAACCAATAAATAAATAAGAAACTTGTTTTTTTGTTATACAGATATCTTCTTGCACATTTCGGCTCGAATCTGGATGAAATTGGTCACTAGTAGCAGACGTCAACGTCATTGTAGGTTGCTACTATAGTTGCGGTATTTGTACATAGTCTATCTTGCTGTGTTTGTAAGGTTTATTATTGCTTAATATAGGGAATTGTAATCATTAGTAAGGGGAACAATTGGCTGAGGTGAACAGGTATCAGATTATGTTAAAGTAGAAAAAAAATATGCTGTTAGAGTGACTCTCAGACTTTCAGTCTTTCAGAAACTGGAGAGATTGTTCAAAATAATGCAGTGATTCTGTGCTTACTCAGATCCTGCAAACAAAAAGATAGAGATTCTTTCCACCCATTAATTAAGCCTTAAAGCAGCGTTTGGTTAAGGGTCTGGGTCCCTTGCAACCTCGACGGCTCAATCTTATTCGGTGGTGGTTAACATGGTGGACAAATAGTGCAAAAATAGAACAAGAAAAGGGTGGCAGCATCACAACTTTGACTGCAGAAGTTGGTTCTGTACTTGAGGACCGCTGGTGCAAGTGCAACACCATCAAGAAAAAGGAAATGGTGACACTTCTTCAGGTGATAAACTGAGACGCCTTTCCATAACCCCCTTGATGAAAAAGTGGCCTGTCTTTATGTCCAATGTCTGAGATCAGTGACTCTTTAGTATCTTATCTTATTGATCTGCAGGGATTGGATTTAAGGCTGTCTCACTTGCTCCACATCAAATCCTAATCCCCCTTTTCCATCCCCAATCGGCAGGGTTAGGATCACTTCACCACACCTGGGATTGACTACGGAGAAGTTGATCCCAGGCTAGCATTTAATGTGGCTTTAGAAACATCATGTAACCATGTAACATTTATTGCTGGTAGTACCTTGACTATTTTAGTATCACCACCTAACATTGTGTACAGTTACATTCTGGCAATGATCAAATTGGAAACAGCTTATCGGCCATATTCCCATTTATGTACACCAGCACAATATTCAGATTAAGGCTTTAGTCCGTCTGGGAATGTCCTGATTGTAATGATTGGCTTATTCCTTTAATTTTCCGATGATCCTTGCACATATACGCATGTGAGTAATATAATTGCTTGTGCAAATGCTCGGTTCGCCTTGTTCCGGAATGATAAATGCAAACTTCAGTTTGCCTGCTGAAAAAAACTCATGTTTATTGGTCCATGACGTGCTGTGAAGTTCATTTCTCGTGAAGTAGTCAGATATTCAAATAAATAAACCTACTGTACAGCATAGTCACCATTGATTGGAATTTAACGTTTTTTTTTTTTTTTTTAAAAACAGTATTTTCTTTGTAACATTATACCAACAGTAACATGGAAAATAACTTTTAAAAGGCTATCCTCTTACCTTTACTTAAAATTATGTTTATGCTCCGCTCCTTTTGAATAAGAGCATTGATAACTTGTGTAAAGTACAGTTTGGAAAACCCTTTCAATTTTGAGATGTATTCCTCCATTTTTTAAATAAATGCAAAGCAATACGACAGAAAAATTATCCATTTGGCTTGCTGTTAGCATGCAAATGATACTTTATCTCTCGATAGTGTCCGAGGGAGTGCACCAAATCAGAATCAGTGGTTGTGGTCTCACTATCATCGCCTGGCACGAGGCACGCAGTTCTCTTGTTCCCCATATTGCTGAGGGATGTGACAAAATGGATAGAGGGACTTTTCTGAAGAAAGGGTGGTATCGCCATGCGGCCAAATCACATTTTCTGTTTCTTATCGGATAATGGCCAGCATGTAAACATAGTCACTGTGTGGTCTGTAGTTCCTGGTGAAAGTCTATAGGAGATCACGCGGGATTTTGCTGAGAAAACAGAAGTGTTGCCTTGATATCGAAAAAAAGACTATAGCGAGACCTAACACGAAGGGGGGCAAACAAGTAACCACGATCTACCAGGCGCGAGTGTTGGATACTCAAGTTGAGGGGCACAGGCTTCTCATTATCTTCCTAAGTAGCACTTCGCATGATAACCGTCAATCACTATCACGGGGTCCTCCTCGAATCCTGCTCTGCCGGGCCCTCGGCTGGCTGAGGGCGATCGATAGCAGCTGAAGGTGGGAGTTCGGCTCACAATAATGGTGGAAGACGATCGATAGACGTCTCCTTCAAAGCTTTTCTCTCTCCAGACAAGCTGGGAAGCCAAAAGAGAACGTGAGGAGAAGATAGAGATGAGCTTGAGATTCTTTTTAATTCTTTTTTTTTTCTTAATTCTATATTCAGGGTCGCCATAGGATTGAGAGACTGTTGTGATGGGAGCAGATAGTCAGAGTAAAAGACACAGAGGATTCAAATTTAAATTACGTTGAAAATTGTGGTTAGAAGGATTATCTCACTGAGAAGTTTAGGGTTTGAATTTTATCCATTATTTATTTTTTCATGTAAAACAGATACTGTATTTTCTAGAATATGAGGCACACGTAAAAAACATAAAATGGCCAGAAATTTAAAGGTGCACCTTAACATCGATTGATAATTTTGAAAAATGAACAGTTAGCTGCTTATGCAATACTGCGGATAATTCATGCATTTTTTTCTGACGGCCGCAACGGACGCCTGAACAGTAAATGTAAGGGTGAGACAGGTGAAATATATGTGTTGTGGAAGATGCAAGTTTAATGTAACTTTGCACTTTGTGCATGAATAAAACTAGCATGAACAGACCCTCATCATAGAAAAGGTGCCAATCGAAAGGGGAGCGCTAACTACCATAGAAGCACTATCCAACGAAGCAGAGATATTTAATGCAGGTTTCTTTTTCTCTGTCAGCATTATCATGTGTTTTGGAGAAGAATATTTTACACGAATGAATTCTATGGATTGTCCTTGATGTAACAAAGCTTCTGTCTTGGACATTAAAAAAGGTAAAGAGGGCCACGGGACATAACCGTGAGTTACGCCAGATTCACAGTTTTCGGTTATCCTGTTTCAGATCATGATGTTTCTCTTATGAGTATATTTTAAAATGGTCGTCATGTATTGAAGCTTTCCAATGATATGCAGCATCGTACATCGTACAGACATGTATCGTTTATCAAAAGTCGGGTAGCCCACCAGAACATTAAGGAGTTAAGGTACCTTATATTATTATAACTCTTTCTGTGAACCGTCTTTCTTTGTAAATATCTCATCTCACATGCGGCTTATAGTCAGGTGTGGCTTATGTATGTACAAAATTGTTTTCCCTTCAAAAACATACTGGGTGCGGCTTCTAATCACGTGTCTTCTATAGTCTAAAATTTACGGTAAATTATAATGCATTTAGTAACCGCTTTGCCTTCGAAAATATAGCATGGTCTTCCAGTGCTCTCTTGTGGTTTTCCTGTTAATTGTTTGTTGCTAAAAAAAAAGAAAAGAAAAAAAGAAAAGAAAAAAAAAGCAGCATAAAGGCCAACTTTCAATGGCTTTGAAAATCATTTTTTGTTGATGCTTTGGACAATAAGTGTCTATAAGTATGAAAAATATTGTGATTACATCAATGAAGATTTCCTTTTATGTTGTTTGTCTTGTTTGAAGTGTTGTTAATTAAAACTGCATACTGTACTTGTTCTGCCTTTTAGAAACATATAGAGTGGTCGTCGAGTGCCTTTTTGTGGTTGGCATACTAATTGTTTGTTGCTAAAAATAGTCTTAGTGGTGAAACCAGGTGTCATAATGTTAATTCAAGTTCTATAAAATAAACCTTTTTTAATGTAAATGTAATTAGTTATATATGCAACCTTAGCTCTTACTCTAGTTGTAATTCCATACGCCTTATAGCCCAGTGTGCCTTATATACATAAAATATATCAAAAAAGGCTATTTTTGGGGGTTGCGCTTTATAATCCGGTATGCCTTATAGTGCCGAAATTACAGAAGGCTTTTTCTGTTTGTATCAATGTTACCGAATAAGTCATTGGTTTAATAACACATTCAAACAGTATCTTGATTATAAATTATTTTTACTGAAACATAAAACCAGAAGATAAAAAAACACTGCAAAGCTTTAGCTTATTATAGCTCTGAAAAGTTATGTTAAATCATTTGTTGAATATTAATTTAAAAAACATAAATAATTGGAACATTTAAAAAAAATGTTGCCTGGTAAATTTCACGCAGGTAGCTTAAATGGACACTGTGTAATATTTGACTACCAGACGCCACTGTATTGCAAAGTGCAACCGAGAACGAGCGCTAAAAAGCACAATCAAAATTACAAATAACGGAGACTTCAAGTGACCAAAGCACACCAATTTCTTATTCTTTTTATTGCCCAAGCTTTTCATAAGGTATTTGGTCAAATTTATTGACCTACGAGTATTTAGAAAATGCACGTTTATATGATAGCTTATGTATGTTTTTCTTATAATTCAAATCAATGGTCGGGTTTTTTTTAATGGAGGGTTTTTTACCACTAGGACGCGCTAAATAATAAACAATGTTCCTTTAAGAAGTAATTCAACTCATATTTAGCACATGAATTTAATATACCCCCTATTATAGATTAGAATAGAATAGAATAGAATAGAATAGAATAGAATAGAATAGAATAGAATAGAATAGAATAGAATAGAATAGAATAGAATAGAATAGAATATCCTTCATTTAACAAGTCCAGCATTCCTGGCGGGATTTAATGAAGTACGATTTGAGTCTAACATGTGTTTTTTTATCTAAAATATTTTCATTGACAGGTCTGAATTCACTTGGGGTTTTCATCCTCTGCATCAAACGACACCATCAATGCATTTTTGAATGAATCAAACAAGACAGCTTAAAGGCATCTCACCTTATTAATCATTGTTACAGCTTTTTACACATTTGGATTTTGCCTTTCTTTTTCTTTTTTATTTCCTGATCTCTTGGTAATTTGAGGCGCGGGCTGGAGGACGTTGGTTGGCTGGCTGGTTGGCTGGCGGGCTGGCTGACTGGGCTTTAATACAAATCATGTTTCAATCGTTACTTGAAGACCTTAAAGCTCTCGGGAGAGACTCAGCGTAATGAGGCCTGCTGGGATTTCACTCACTATTTTTTTCTCTACGTCTCGTGGAAAAGAAATGCAGAAAACCAAAGAAAAGGGGAATGCAACAGCAAAAACAGCCCCCCTTCCACTTACTCCATAATCTGGCCAATTTGACGAATATATAGCTGTTTTCTTGGAAGTATTTACAAATGATTATAGAAATGGTACCTAGAAAATATTACAGTGTTGTTTCAAAAGCTTATTGAATACTGACCCTTAATGCGTGCCGTAAAATTGATAGTAATTTCCTGTTGCTACTTCGTCTTTAGTCTCATGGAAGATAAAACACAGTTGCGGACCGTGCATTTCACACCTAGGCCCTCAGCGATGGCCTTTAGTGATGTCTCATCTCATTAGCCGTACCGCTTATCCTCAGTAGGGTCGCGGGGGGGCTGGAGCCCATCCCAGCAATCATCGGGCAGTGGGCAGGGGACACCCTGAACTGGTTGCCAGCCAATCGCAGGGCACACAGGGACAGACAACTCATTCGCTCATTCACACCTAGGGACAATTTGGACCGGCCAATTCACCTGAAATGCATGTCTTTGGAATGTGGGAGGAAACCGGAGTGCCCGGAGGAAACCCACGCAAGCACGGGGAGAACATACAAACTCCGCACAGAAAGTCTGGAGCTGGATTTGAACCCACGACAGGTTCCCATGACATGAACTGTGCCGCAAAAGCGCTAACCACTGCGCCGCCATGCTGCCCCTTTAGTGATGTGCCGTTAGCGATTCCATTTGTTGGCTTTAAATTTGTGTAGAGAGAGTGCAGAAATCGTTAGAATTATTTGTATTTTATCTTTTATGTACATTTGTAAAAATTATAGTTTATAATGTCTGTGTTTTTCAGGGATGTTGTGTTTTAGATAACAAATGTTTAGTTTACTTTTGTGTTTCATAATTTGTTGTTTCACTATAAATAAAATATTTTTAATTAACATTTTGTCAAGTGTTTCAGAGATTCCCTGCCCACTGCCTGAAGATAGCTGGGATGGGATCAGCTCCCCTGTGACCCCAATGAGCAGTGCAGATAAAGGATGGATGAATTGTGTTGAGTTCAAATGAGTTCAAAATTTAAATGACTTAAAAGTTCATTGTAGATTGAAAGAATAAATGCTATTATAATTTAATAGAATAATAGATTTTTTTCTTCAGTGCATAACTGCCCCATGGCTGACGTTTCCTTACACCCGCAAGAAGGCCTTTATGTCGCCAACTCAAAAACTAATTGGCTAAACCAACGGCTTTATCAAACACTGATGCAATGCTTCAAGGCCTGCAAACCTCATTCTGAGGGCCTCCGGCATATTTCTAATTTTCGCAACAAGTAATGGCTGAAATGTGATTGGGCAAATGCTACCATATTAAAGCACACATCTTGAAGCAGTGCAACCAGGGAGGAGCAATGAAAGGAAGCTGACAAATAATTATGAGATAATTAGATAACTATTTAATAAGTATTCATGGGCAAAAAATAATTACATTGCAGGCTAAAAATAATGTACCACAAACTATCTTTCGCAACACTGTTTTGCTCTTTGTCCTTTACTTGACTCCACTGACCTTGTTTTCCTGTAACAAAAAAATCCTAATGAGAAAAAAAACATTGGATTTTGTTGTATTAAGTCTTCTGATCATAATTGGATGTGTGGTGTGGTTCGTGGCTGGTAAGGCAGACTCAGATTTATGAGCCTACATCGTATTCATCATTGAATTGGCAGAGTAGAAAAGGAATGTGTAAACTGTAGCATAGAAAAAAAGTTTAACTGTCTTTCCTTAACTTAAAAATTAAGTCTATGCACTGCTCTTTTAAAAATATATCTTCCAATCCTTCCTTATGAATTAAAAAAAAACATGGAAAGAGAAAAGGAATGACTGGGTGGCTTGACTTGCTGTTAGCTTGTTAATAATGTCACTAATTCTATTGTTTGTGGCTGAGGTGTATGCCAAATCAGAATCCTTGGTCTCACTATTGCCGTCTGCCATGAGGCAAATGAATTGCGTGTCTCACTCTCTTTCGGCAGACGCTCAGCAAAGTAACACTTTACATACTAATTGTATTAATAATATTCATATTATAATGTGAAAATTCAGCAAATTTAGAAAAGAAACTCCAGAAATGGTGACGTTAAATGAGAAGACTGTATAAATATAACCATTCAATACATTTGTGTTGTGCTTACAGCAACTGTAATTTACCTTGTTTCAAAGAAAATACAAGGCTTCGGATGTTTGTTCATTGAGACGTGTGCTAAATAAATATCTAGTGTTTATTTGACCTTTAAGATAAACAGTATTGCAAAATAATACTAATTGCCTGTTTTACACATCACTTACGAATCTATGATCCAGTTGTCAACAGTAGTCTCACGCAATGGCTGTCAGAACTTTTGCATGTCCAATCCATCCCCATCTATGTTGAATGATTGACAATGTAATGACATAAGTTTTTTTCAGAAGTGTTTATATGATATATAACGACTATATCTACTAATAGTTCAGACAGATATTAAGTTTACGCTCTTTATTTTCACGAACATGTTTCCAATGCATGTATTGTATTGTTGCAGTTTTCAACATCTGGAGAAGGGAATTAAAGCTTCAAAACCATGTCCCCACTGGTCACAGTCCTTCTTTGGTGGTCTAGCTCAGTGTCATATTGATAACACTACCCCCCCTGACCACACGTCACCGTGGTTATGTAACCTGAATTGCAATACAATTGAATATTGTCTTCCTCTCAAGCTAGTGAACAAAATGAAAGATGTTTCTTACTTAAGATGTCAGCAATGTTGCAGCACACTGTCAACATTTGATCTGTAGATGCTTTTTATGGGTGGTAGGCATAAAAAACAAAAAAATCAAACACGAATCTGAATATCAAGCGTGCACATTTGACCGTGCTGCCTTTGAAGCCTCAGAGCGCGGCTACTACGCAAGGGAGGGCAGAATGCGGCAGAAGAGGCTTGAAGTTCAAATCCATCGCTTTCCCTCCAAGGCTCAAACATTCCAAGAGGGTAGGTCGTCCCGCTTGGAGGCCATTTTGTTCATAGTTACAGGGTGAACTTAAATGCATCAAACTGTCTCGTTTTAACTTTATTAGGAAATTTGTAATGCTAAAAGTAGCGTTCTTTAATGGCTCAAAAGACTTGAATTTTGCAGCATGATAATCCGATTCCATTCCACTCCATGTTGCCTTTATTTCTGGCCTGTCAAACTCAGCTTGGCTTGGAAGCCAGATCCAGATTTTATCTTCTGAGGTGGGTCGGATCAGCGAAAAAAATGTCAAAAACAAATATCTAGCTTTGTTTATCACCGCTATGCTTTATCATTCAGCCTACATTTGAAGCCTACCCTATAAATTAGGATACCAAATGAAAAGGGACATTTTTCAAGCATGACATATTTATTTACAAACAATGTCAGAAGCAGAACGGACAGTAGACTCAAATGTGTAACGTTTCTCACAAAGCTTTATGGAGAAATCAGGGAAGTCAGGCGGGGGGAAACAAACGACAGGAGATGCAGGAAGCCCTCAAGATCGGAGCGTGGTCGGAGGACGGAATCAAGTCAGGTAACAGGAGACAATCGGGATCCAGCGTTGGAAACAGGACGGGACAGAACGGAACAGAACGGGACAGACTGGAGCCAGAAACCAAAAGTGCTTGCCTTGCATGTGCGGAGGTTTGCTGACGACAAGGAGTGAATGAGAGTGATGTGTTTAAATAGGAGGGGAACCAATCAGGAAACGAGCAGCAGCTGGGGATAAACGAGTGAGCACGGGTGAGGGCAATGGGCAAATCATGACAAACAATGGAGAAGAGTGATTTTCATGTTTTGCTTTGAATGTGTTCACAAAGTGTTTTTTTAACAGTTCATTAAATGCAGCTTTATATCCGAACCAACTCGCCACACTAAACAAATTCAAGTGGAAGCTATAAATGAAAATACCCTTACCAGACTGGGCCCATGGAAATTGTGAAAATACTGCACAACTATTGTCTTTATCTGTTTTCTGCACCGCTTATCCTCACAACGGGGCACTTGAGCCCATGCCAGCAGCCTTTGGGCAGTCGGCAGGGGATACTAGGGCCGACGTGGGCCCCTTTTTCAGACCGAGAGTTTTATACCCAAAGCTTACACACTAAGCTACGGGGGTGGAATTTGAATGAATGGAACATCAGCGAGATCTTATGATGCAATTTTATTGGGAAGAAATTCAGGTGCAGCATATGCTAAAAAGTTAACAGAAAACACTTTACCATTTTAATTCAAAGGACCTGCTTTTTTTTCTTTTTCATTTATTTTTTTTATTTTTTTTTCAAGCTGTGTTCTTCTTTTTTTCTATCATTCCCCTTTCTTATTTTTTCCTGCTTTCCCATACCTTTTTTTAATCTTCCTTGTAATGTTTTGAGTCGTCTAGACTTTTGCTTTTTGTCTTCCTTTCTTATTGTTTCATCTTTTTTCTCTCTTTTTGCCTTGATTTTATTTTTCTTCAATTGTTTCTCTTTTCATTGTTGTCTTTTTTCCTTTTTTCTTCTTTTCTCATTTAGCCAGCCCAAACTCAATCTAGACATGAGCTGGCACTTCAAGAAATGTCCCATTCTTCCTTATTAGCTAATTAGGTCAGGGGGGCATCACTGGTTGCCAGCCAGTTGCATGGCACACAAAGACAGTCATTTACTTGCTCACTCATACCTAGCGACTATTTGGACCTGTTTGGAAAAAGCCATATGTGTTTTTGTTATGTGGGCGTATACCAACGCAGACAGGCAGACAACATGCAAACTCTGCTCAGAACTGTGCATCTGGCATGCCGCCCAACACGAAAATGGATCAATTTTACTTTTGGATCTAGCAAACACATGTTTTGCCGTCACACCTTTCCCTCTATCTCATTGCACTCGTGCAGTCTCTCTGGGGCTACTGACTCCTGAAACTTGGCATATTTTGCCTTTACAAGTGTATCAATATCATGTGTCAAATCCTGAGTAGCAGCACATTTAACCCTTTATGGTCCGACAGCCAGCAAGAGAGCTGTCAGACTGTTGATAAACAAAGTCGTGTCTTCACAATGTCACTAGTCACTGAAAGGCGCCATGCCTCATATTATTGTAAAGCTTAAATTCTTGGGATTCAATATGTGATGACCATTTCAAAATGTAATCATCACAGAAACATCATTATCAGTCTGAAATGAGATACCAGAAAACTTTAAATCCGGTATAACTCACCCAAAAATGTTGTTATATCCCACTCATGAAAGCATTAAGCACAAACATTGTGTAATGACATTCACGGGAGTCCGGTAAATCCAATTGAGTAAAATATTTACCGTATTTTCCGCACTATAAGGCGCACCGGGTTATAGGGCGCACCCTCAAAAAATAGTTTTTGGTCCTATATTTTCCATACATAAGGCGTACTGGATTATAAGGCGCTACAATGGGAACGTCGACAAAACAGTCAGATAGTTCAGTCAAACTTATTACCCCCATAACATTCCAAAAGCTTGCAAAGAAGCAAATACGCGTCGTAGACACGTGCAGATGCGGTGTCCGTACTATGTCACCAAACAAACACTTCTTAGTTTCCATTTTATTTTTTGCTGGAAACTGTGTGACAGCAAAGTAAGAATTTTATTGTGCAGGGAAACAGGGTTCTTTACTGCGCATATGAAAATAAACACTTAGAATTGAATTTAGTTTAAAAATAGACTCATCACAGAAACATCAAGATCGTTCTAAAACAAGATACCGGGAAAATATAAATCCGCATAGCTCACCTAAGTTCTCTTGCAGCCTTCACGTTCATTAATGATACTTCTTACAACCGTGAGTGTAGTAAATCCAGGAGAGTAAAATATTTACAAATACAGAATATTAAAAAATGTTTTCTCTATGCCGTAGTGCAACCCAATCAACGTGTGATTCACATTCATCTTTTTCGACCAATTGCAGGCTTTGTTTTGCCCCTTTAGCCTATGCGAGGCTCTAAATGATAAAAAGGATCCGCCCCCTTTACCTCTGAATAACTTTAGCCAATAGTGACTGATTCAAATGTTGATTGACACATTGGTTAGGAAATGAAACGCCGGTATATAAATCCCCGCATACACCGCGGATGACTTCGCCTTTGGGGGAAAATCTAGTCGGCGGCTGCTTGCTTTAGTTGCAAGACTTTGCGACTTAATATTGATCCATATATAAGGCGCACTGTATTATAAGGCGCATGGTCAGCTTTTGAAAAAAATAAAGGCTTCTAGGTGCGCCTTATAGTGTGGAAAATACGGTACTCAAAAACACACGATTATGCCGACAGATTAAAAAAGGAAATATCCGTCTAAAGGCATTCCTGCGTCGATGGACGATTCTTGTTGTAATCAGTTAATTTAGCTCCTTAAATTCCCATTAAAAATAAACAGACTTGATTTCCAATATAGAAGTTAGCATCTGATTTTTCAGGTGACACCCCTCTCAGCTAATTGATCCATCCATTATCTGCACCACTTATCCTCAGTAGCGTCACGGAAGTGCTGGACCCATCCCAGCTGTCCCTGGGCAGTGGGCAGGGGACACCCTGAACTGGTTGCCAGCCAGTCGCTTGCCACACAGAGATAGACAATTCACTCACTCATTCACAGGGTCAATTCGGACGGGCCAATTAACCTGATATGCATCTTTTTAGAATGTGGGAGGAAACCGGAGTGCCGGGAGGAAACCCACACAGGCACAGGGAAAACATGCAAACTCCACACATGGAGGCTGTGATAGGTAGAATCGAACCCTGAACCTCTGCACCTTGGGGCTGCACGCTTACCACCCATCCGCCGTGCCGCCCACTCTTTGCCAATTGCAGGCTTAATTTCACAGTCTCTAGCTTGTGACAACCTATGAGGGTCTGTATTAAAAAAAAAACGTAATGACCTACTTCGGCTTCAAAAATCTTTAGCCAATATTGACCAATTAGGATGTTGATTGACACATTGGTTAGACAATGAAATTTCTAACGTAATTGTATGCAATTTTACGTGCTGCATTCAAATCGGAGGCAAAAGAAAATGTGCGTAAATGCAACCCGGGATCCATTTATGCGTGTGATTATCACATGTAAGTGTGCACAATCAATGATTGACTTCTGGAAAGAGAAGTCAAACATTTAGAAATCCTTCAAATAAGATACACGGTTGTGTCATGTCCTGCACGGTTGTCATGGCGCCCACCTGCCCCAACCCCTTGAGACCGGCTGAGACGCATTGGACTGATTGCTTTTGGAGTACTCAAACGCTCCTTTTGGGACTGCCCGTTGCCAGACCATTGCTTTACCTTGTTGAAGACCTGTTCATGCCTGTTTGATCTGAGTAATGCCTAGTTTGTAATTTTGATTGCCTTTGAACCTGTTTTGTGTTTGGTCCGTTTGTGTGTTGGACAACTTTTCTTTCCTAATTAAAGTGACGGATCGGCTACGCATATGAGTTCCGACTTCCTGATTCCCGATCCGTTTCCTGACAGGTTGCAACGTTTTCGGGGCTGTAATTTGGTCGTCTCCAAATCTTTTGCTAACACTTTGAAACACCTTGTGAAAAATGTGTAAAACATAATGCTTAGTTTTTCAGATTGTCATCAAATTTGACCTGGGACCAGGTAATGCTTTATGTTGTTGTCCCAGTTGTTTTCCAGCTAAAATGCCCATGCTAAACTATTTTGCATGTGATTCCAAAAGAAAACAAAAGTACTTAACTTAGATAAGTTAACGTTAGTAGCACTTGCAGTAATTATTTTAGTTTGGAACAAAACGTCAGAGTGTTACCTTTCAAAAGAGCTCAAAATCATCCCTATTATCTAAACGGTTCAAGAACAGAATTCCATTTCCTTTGGGTATGCTTTATTTTATTATTGTCCATCATAGAGATCACCTGTTCTCATAGATGAGTAGTACCAAACAGAATGACTATTGCCTGGACATGAGCTCTTTTGCACGTTTACTGCCCTCTAGCGGTGAGAGGCTGGATTCGGCACGCAGGGGGAATGTTTGACATACAGTACCTGTCCTAATCACATTTTGGATAAAACACTCAAATATGAAGGGTGCAAGAGTGGTTTTAACGACACAGGGGGGCTTTGGTAAAGTAACAGCTGACAAGTGACTGAATAAGTGAAGGTATCACTAGCTGTAGGGACCCCTTGCAGACATACAGCTATTCCCTCCCTTGGCGCTCTTTATTGATCATTTGCTTGCGTCATTTGGGGTTCAAAGGTTATTAATAGTTTCCAGTGACCCTTGTATGAACTTGCTGTTGCGTACTCAGCGTTGAATACATTTAAAATCAGTGATTTCTTCTTCAAACAACAACTAAAAAAATGGGAAAAAATAAACACATGCACGTGCAAACACAACACTAATTTGACTTACTTACTTTGAATAACTTGATTTAACCTATAAACGACCGCCTGAAACTAAATTTGTGATTGTACTTGCTCTATTTTGTGTGTGTGTGTGCATATACTGACATTGCTTGGCTAACCTTGGTACTGCATGCCAACTTCATAAGGTTGATCAGAGACGTCACCTTCCATTGTGAAACCGAAAGCTACTTTTTGTTACAGAGATGGTGCAGTTACTCGTTACCCGATTAAATAAATGTGGTCAGAAACGGAATCCAAGTTGCATAATATTATAGTGATGAAAGAGCAAGAGAGACATACACATACAGGAAGAGGAGAGGAAGAAAGAGAGGCTTCATTGCATTGAAATGTTTTTATTTATAGTTTAAACGAATGTTAGGAAAGTCATATTTAAACCGAGCAACTTTTTGCAAGCCTTGGAAACACATGGCATCTTGGTGAGTTCTTTTATTTTTATCTGAGCAAGAGGAAGGCAGTTTTTATTACTACTACCTAATATTACATCCACGCCTGATCGGTCATACAGCGAGAATAATTTTACCTTTCATAACTATGAAGTATTATACAAGCAAGAGTTATACCCTAATGCTTTTATGATGATTTCAGTTTTAAGTTTGTCAGTTTTAATTTTACTTGTGGTCATTATTTGTTTATTTTCCTTTGCTGCAACGTAAAAGAACATCTAATAATGACAACCTGGTAAAACTGCAATAATAATATAGAAACATGTCATTTTTAAAATGCATATCAAACTGGTACCCCTTTAAAAAGTAGCCCTACATCAACTTTGATGTTCCTTATTGAGTAAATATTCTTAAATTTAAAAAATTGTCATAAACGCCATTTACAGGATGTGATTACAAAATCAAATACAATTGTGTTTATGTGTTTTTTATATTTATCAAATTTGATATGAAATAGAATAAATAGTCTTAATAATAATAATAATAATTTCCTTGTATTGTCATTCTGTGTAACAATGTACACAGAACGAAATGTCGATTGCATCTGACCCGATGCAGCCGCAGCCAAGAGAGGGCGCCGCCGACCACTTTTTAAGTCTTAGGAATGACTCGGCCGGGGCGCGAACCCGAACCTCCCAGTCTCAAAGCGGGCGCCTTACCATCTAGGCTACAGCACTTACGCTATTAGGCAACTAATAGAAAAGCTTCTGGAGTAGTTCTGGGTTTGATGAGTTGTTTTTGTCCTTTTTTGGGTCGTTTTTCGTTCATAGGTTTGATTGGTTTATTTTATTTTTGTTTTTGTTTTGTTTTTTGGAGGGGGCATTTATATTTGACTTATTTTGGTCACTTTTTGTCATTTTTATGTTGTTTTTCGTTCATGTTCATACTTTTTGAGTAATATGCAAGTTTTCAGTACTTCTATATGTACAGTCCAGCATGTTTTTGGTACTTTTTTATACTATTTAGTTTTGTTTCAGTAAGTTTTTATACTTTTTACTGGATTTTATACTTGTCAGTACTTTTTCAGTTAGTTAATTTTCAGTGCATTCTTCAATTTTTACACTTTATTTTGGTAATTTTTGTTAATTTTCCAGGCAGTTTGGGGATCGTTTTGGTCATTTTTAAAGTGTTTATGCGTCGTATTTTTGTCATTGTTGGGTGGGTTTTCCTCCTACGATTCGCTTTTGATCATTTTGTCTTTATTCTTTTTTTGTTTGCTTTTCAGGTCGGGTTTTTTTTGGGTCATTTTTTCATGTTTTTCTTAATTTTCATACTTTTGAGCTATATGCATTTTTGTTTTTACTTACTCCTTTTAGTACTTCTATAATTTTCAGCACTTTGGCATGCTTTTCAGACCTTTTTTTAATACTATTTGGTTTTATTTCAGTACTTTTACACACTTTTCACTAGCTGTTGAACTATTTCTGTTCTTTTCAGCACATTTGTAGTTATCTTTGGTAATTTTCCGAACATTTTACATTCTAGGGTTATTGTTTTTTTTTTGGTGTAATTTACAATTTCTTTTTGTCATTTTCCAGGTATGTTTTGGGTCGTTTGAGACTTCTTTTGGATGATTTGGGGTACATTTTTGGCCACCATTTGTTCGATTTTAATTTCAAGGTTCGTCTTTTGATAATTTTTCGGTCGTTTTTTGTGTTGTCCTTTTTGGGTCGTTTTTCCAGCTGCAAGGAGAAAGAAAGAGAGACCATGTTCAGAACAGTTCATGTTCACTGTTCCATTCATGTTGGAAAAAGTTATCAGTTATATGACTTTCTATACAGCTAATTCATCTAACATTTTTTTTAGTTAGCAAATATATGTGGTTTTTCCGTTTGTAACTTCTGTATTTGTATTATCTTATTTATTTATTACTGATTGATTTCCTTTTTTACAGATAATAAATGTATTCGTCTATCTTATTTTATGTTAACAAAGAAGGTATTTGAGAATATTGGAATGTTTTTTCATCAGAGCTTTTCTTGTGTAAAAAGTGATGCAGCTCAGGCTCACCTAGACTCTGTTTCCAGCAGCCCCTAGGTAAATTTAGTTTGAGACACCTGGTTTAAGGTGTTGAACGAGAAATTCTACGTGTGTTTGATCTTGGCTCTATAAAACAGTTTAATTTCGATGTCAGTTCAATTATCGGTGATCTTACAATTACTGAAGTAAAAAAACACATTGACCTTTTAATTAATAGTCTTGGAAAATAAATAGTAAAATCAAATTCAAGTCGAAAAAGCAAGTAAATTCTTGGTTGTATGTAATGACAAGCAGACCATGTAATACATGTAGTTCTCCTCTTGACCACTAGAGTTCACTATAACAACAGTTACTGACACAGAGGCGCTTATAAAATTGCACTTGATAAAATATCGAATCTATGGGCTGTTTGTGACCCACCCCTGCCCATCACGAGGTGGTTGTCATGACCCAGAGTTGCAGAGGGCCTCCATCCATCCCCCGGCTCCTTTTCACTCTGACTTAGTGTGGGAAAAAGTTGCTTGCTAACCTTTCACAAGCAGCTTCCTGTTTCCTGTCGGGAACCGCTAAACTTTAGAGCTAAGGGTCACACAACAACACCTTCATAGTTCAGTATTTATAAATACTGTAAATACTGTATTTTTTAAATTGTATTTACTTATTGTACATACCTTTTTAAGTTAAGATTACATGTGTCTAACTCATGGCCTTCACAACATTTTATGGGGCCTATGAGACAATGCTGAGAGAAGCACAAGATACAAATTAGCTGCATCACATCAAACAATGACTTGCAGTTTTAAATAAGTCCACAGGATGTTCATAAAGCCACGCACCCCATGCAAATCGCACACTGCATCCAAATTAATCAACCAGAGAACATTTAGCAAACTTATCTCGATGTTATTTCACTTAAAATCAGAGTTTAGTATTTAATCACTATGAAAAATACCAAATTAAATAGATAGCATATGTGTGGCTTTAAAGATGTTTTACCCCCTCATGAAATCTAACAGCAACATTTCCATATTCAGGTAAACATTTTCAGAAAAATAAAATGAAAATAAAAGCAGAAAACCTTCGAATCATTAAATCAATCATTTCAATCAGTGTTCGTATTCTATTTTTGTCACTTTCCAGTCTGCATGAGTTTCCCTAGTTAAATAAACTGTAGAGGAAATGAATTCACTTGATGTTGGGGGTTTTTTTCTTTTACAAATGGACAGTTGATAAACACTTCAAAATATTGCATTTTAGAGAAGGCCATTTTTTGGGAAAAAAAAGTCATTAACCGTTTTAGAATCAAATCTTACAATCCTGAATGTGAATTTAATTGTGAGCCTCCAAAAAGATCCCCAACCCTACCGATAAGGCACACTTTTTATGCAAAGCATTTATTAGTTTTGTTTCAAATGTAATGCATTTTCAATAAAAATCAAATTATTTGAAAGAGTATCATTTCAAGTCTTATTATTTTAAATACCATGGGCTTTATTAATACTAGCCAACTTTCAGCAAAATTATCAAATATTTCTAGTACTCTTTCTTACACTATAAAGCCGTGTTTCTCAACTTGTGGGTCAGGACCCTGAAGTGGGCCGCAGCATCGTTTTCAGTGGGTCCGTTTTCAGTACAAGAAAAAAACAAAGGGTCGATTACACTCCTTATGAGTAGATGGCAATAATGCCCTGCTCGATCTTCTCTACTTTTTCGGTCAACCAGCGCACATATCACTAAACTTATGCATGAACAATGCATGAACCTTATATGAACTTTGCAAGAACTTTTCAGCGTCCGGTGACGAAATCACATGATTTGGGTCGTCATGGCGATCGCGCAGGAGAACGAAAAGTTGACACTCTCTGTCACAATGGTTACGAAGGCAATTTGTCATCTTTCTTTAGAAAGAAAAAATCTTCGAAGCGTCAATATTCTGTACCGTGTACTCGGAATTGACAGTGTAATACGATGGATACAGGAATGTAACTAGGCACTAAGTCAAGTCAAGTCGAGTCATGTTTGTTTGTATAGCCCTTCATCACAAGGAGTCTCAAAGGGCTGCACAGACCACAGATTATTGCAAACCACAGGCTATTATTACACCATTCCCTGATCTAAAACCTACACGAGGCCAAAACTCAAAAACCTTAACAAATAAAGAAACTTTGAGAACGGACCGCACATGAGGTCATCCCCCTTCCAGGATGACCAGACTGCATTGGATGTTGTAAGAACAAATAATACACAGTTATTGTCAATGTGAAATATAGGTCATCTTAAGTGTTGATAAAGGTCTGATCAAAGCCATTCCTGCCGTCTAGTGGTGATTTATCATACTTATATCATTCACAGAGGCGTGATACTTAACTGATCAGCAGCGGAAAGGCCTTTAGAATGGTTTTGGGTTTTGGCACTCAGGGAGAATGCTTCTTGAGATCGTATTATACGTTATAGCACTGAATTAGTTATTTTTTATTTACTGCATAATTAAATAATTAGTGATGTTTATGTCCACTCTTTATCAATGTTTTGAATTTATTTTAGTATGTGACTATTTCAAAGCAGTTTTAGGGGGTCGCTTATACGCAATGTGGGCTTATATATATTTATATAACGGTCCTCGAAGTCGCTTTGTTTTTTGCCGGTCATTCGATTAATGGAAATGTTTTCTTGATTTGAAACGCAGTTTGTCATTGGAATGGAATGACGGGTCCTGAAGTGAGATAAGTTTGGAACCAGCGCTTTAAGGGGTGATTCAAAAAGTGCACACTGGAGAAACACAAAATGCTCCCTCGCAGGCTAAAAGCCGGACAGCGACGTTGATTTCTAGTGCCCGGCTAGTAATGTAGGTCAAGCTTGTGCGAGAGAGCTAGTCAGTGATTTCCATTGTGCATCCTGTGTGAGAGGATGCAGTGAGAGGAAGCCATTGAATAATTCATCGCATTTCCTGAGCCGTAATGGCCTGTTGCCGCTGATGGCACTGCCCTGAGGTTAAGTGCTGTGCCTCCGTGCATCCGTCTGCTCCATCCGTCCGTCTGTCTTTAGGGGTTCTGCCACAAATTATCGGAGAAGAAAAACTGCTAAAACTGCTAGTTAGTCAAATTCATAACATTGTCAAAGAGTTTAACTAGTAGATAATAGAGCACACAAGTCATGTCAAGTCATGTTTATTTGTATAGCCCTTAATCACAAGGAGTCTCAAAGGGCTGCACAAAGCAAAACTAAAATAAAAAGCAAGGCCTTAATTCAGGCCTGGGCCAACTATGGCCCGCAGGCCGGATCAGGCCCGCCAACAGATTTAATTGAGCCAGTGAGACAAAGCTGAGAGAAGCGCAAGAGAAAAGTAAGCTGCATCACGTCAGACAAAGACCTGCAGTCTTAAATATGTCGATTAAAGCTAATTGTCAGTCACAAAATAAATTACACAGTGTAGCTGCATTTTCTGACCACCATTCATCAACCAGAGAACATTTGAGGAAACAAACCATCCTGATTATATTTGATTTAAAATAAAAGTCCAGGATGCGCTGTATAAGGCAATTACATTGAACTCACATGTATTGCATTGCCTAAAACTGTATTTTTCATTGCACTCATGGCCAACATTCAAAAAGCAGGCTATATTTTATGTAATTGCCAGCGTCTTCCCCCACCACCGGAGCCAACTTACCTCCAGGTGGTAATCAGTTGATAGCTCCGCCTTTATCTTCACCTGAGTGCCCAAAACATGCGGCCGCAGGTTGATAAAACAACTACAAAGTTGATTATCAGACTGCGGGCTACGGTGTCCTGGTTCCATGTGGACATATGCACATATACCTGACCCCTTTGGCCCCTCCTACATGTTGTGAGCCCATGGAAAGGGGGACCCACGTCATCCCTGGCCAGACCCCAGGCGCTTATTAGCAGGCCACACCTCCAGGCCTTGCTCCAGAGGTGGGCCACAGTAAATCATGTCCCAATGTTTAGGGTCGTCATAAGGGGTTTGTGAGCTGCGCTTTGTCTGGCCCTAAACCTAGGACCTGTTTGTCATGGGTGACCCTACCAGGGGCTTGAAGCCCCAGATAACATTGCTCCTAGGCTCATTGGGACACACGAGCTCCTCCACCACGATAAGGTAGCAGTTCATGCATATTTGACAATAAAATTGCATTTGAATTAATACAAATTTTCAAATGTTTAATGTTTAGAGATCAATTTAAGGATGCTTTAATGTTAGTGCTACATTTACATCTGCTCCTCTTCTACCCCCCAAAAAAAGCGCAAGAGTTTGGACTGAGCTTTTAAAGAGGGTGGGAACATGCTGCGAGCAGATGCTTTATCGCTGTCCTTGAACGTAGCAGCTGCATGCTTGAACACAGGCCAAAAATTCAGACAGATATTCTGCTTTTGACTTTTTCCTTTCGTTCCAAAGGATCGTCTTCTGAAAACAACAACAAAAAGAGAAAGGAAAAAAATGGAAAAGGAGGTCTGAAGGGGATGCATTTAAAATTCAGGGGGGAGTTGTTGTCATACCAAGAGCAGGAACAGGAAGCAAATTGAATCTTCTCGCCTGACCGTGCGACCCCTGCAGATAACATTCCCATCCCTAAAACTTGAATAAAAAATATGAAATATTTAATTCAAGGACAATAAAACATGTTTAGAATCTAAAAATGAACGTGAAAAATCGCATGTTAGTGCAACCAAAAACCGAGTCCTAAAGGGTACAAACTACGGAGACTGACCGAACTGTGCCAATTTTCATCTCATTTTTGTCCAGCCTTAGACAAGGTTTTTGTTTTTTGGAGTACCCATAGAAACAAGATGTAGCACAATTATGTCAGCTCCTTTAAGGTAAGACTGATGTCACGTCGAATATATGCAAATTTATTCACCTGCGAGTATTTTTTAAAAATGCACATTCACATATGAGTTCATGAACTTTTGTCGTTTTTCAAATCATTATTGTTTTTATTTTAATGAATGATGTATTTTTACCAATAGGAGGTGCTAAATAATACGCAAGGTCCCTTTATAGGACATATGTCAAAGTCAAGGCCCGCAAACGAGATGTGGCCCGTGAGAAGGTTTTCTGAGGCCTCTGTGATTATTTTATACATTGTTGCATCGTACAGCAGGAATTGTTCATTATTTTCCTCATTGATCATTTCTCTCCCTATAAGAAAGTGAGTTATGCACTTCTGTTATTAATGAGATGATAATTTATCATTATATTTTTGACATTTTGTTAGGCACGCTGTGTTTAAAATTAATTAAAGTTTAGTTATGCAAGTTTCAAGACGATCCACTTTACTTTAGACAATATTTTGTTGGCATCATACGGCCCGCCCCGAGACTGGGAGGTTGTGGTTCAAACCTCAGCCGAGTCATACCTAAGACTTAAACAATGGTACCCGTTGCCTCCCTGCTTGGCGTTCAGCATTAGGGGTTGGAATTGTCACCTAATGACTCCCAACACCTCAGTTGGGTTGAGCGAGGGGGCTGGGAATCCCCTCCTCTGAATCAATCTCCCAAAAAAAAAGAGTCAGAAATGACTCTAGCCACCTCCCATTAGGGGGATATGGCTGCGATATATATATATATATATATATATATATATATATATATATATATATCTCATCTCATCAGCCGTACCGCTTATCCTCATTAGGGTCGCGGGGGGGCTGGAGCCCATCCCAGCCATCTCCGGGCAGTGGGCAGGGGACACCCTGAACTGGTTGCCAGCCAATCGCAGGGCACACAGGGACAGACAACTCATTCGCTCATTCACACCTAGGGACAATTTGGACCGGCCAATTCACCTGAAATGCATGTTTTTGGAACGTGGGAGGAAACCGGAGTGCACAAGCGCTAACCACTGCGCCGCCGTGCTGCCCATATATATATATATATATATATATATATATATATATATATATATATATATATATATATATATATATATATATATATATATATATATATATATATATATATCATATCATATCATATCATCTCATCTCATTAGCCGTACCGCTTATCCTCAGTAGGGTCGCGGGGGGGCTGGAGCCCATCCCAGCCATCTTCGGGCAGTGGGCAGGGGACACCCTGAACTGGTTGCCAGCCAGTCGCAGGGCACACGGGGACAGACAACTCATTCGCTCATTCACACCTAGGGACAATTTGGACCGGCCAATTCACCTGAAATGCATGTTTTTGGAATGTGGGAGGAAACCGGAGTGCCCGGAGGAAACCCACGCAAGCACGGGGAGAACATACAAACTCCGCACAGAAAGTCTGGAGGTGGATTTGAACCCACGACAGGTTCCCATGACATGAACTGTGCCGCACAAGCGCTAACCACTGCGCCGCCGTGCTGCCTTCATATATATATATATATATATATATATATATATATATATATATATATATATATATATATATATATATATATATATATATATATATATATATATATATATATATATATATATATATATATATATATATATATATATATAAATGCTTTTCCTTTCTTTAATATGTGGAGAAAGTTTTTGGGCAATAGAAAGCATCTTCCTCTGCCTTTTTGTGCTTTTGTGGACATTATGTCTTTTAGAAAAACTGGAATTTGAAAAATCGTTTGCCCGTACGTTATATGTAGGTTGGTCAAACTGGTTTATGTACATGTACACCTTTAGACCGCAACATTATTGATGCACAGCCAGACACGGGTAGAAAAGGGGCGGGGCAACTGTTTAGACGATCAGAATGCGGAACGTAATACACGATGAAATTCCGTGGTGTAGGAAATCTGCAAACGATAAACAGAGATACAGTGACGGATTACAGAGAGCTGACAAAACTGAATTAGAATAAAAATGGTCGCCGCAGTTTGTTTTCTTCTTTGTGCTTTTTAGCACGGATTCGGGTGGATTACACGATCTACCTGTATATTGTAGAGGTAGTACTGGTTGATCTTTGTAATGTGTATTCAGTGCTTTGTATTTGTTGGGACACACTGTTATCTACTGGTTAAACGCAGCATGTCAGCATGAACTTTAATATTGCTCATGCAGTGCAGTAACAGATGTTTGAAATTAAAGCTTTATTCATCCATTCATTCATTATCTGCACTTCTTATCCTCACTAGGGTTGCGGGGGTGCTGGAGCCCATCCCAGCTATCTTCGGGCAGTGGGCAGGGGACACCCAGAACCGGTTGCAGGGCATGGAAGGTTTAATTAATTGAAATTATGTGTATGATTTTTTTTTAAATAAGTTAATCAAAACAGAATATTTGATCATCAAGAGTTCAACTTAAACGTCATATTTGAACTTGCATTTACTTTTATATATCTTAAAACATATGACACTGGGCTTCATTGATATGCTTTATAATACAAAAAAATAACGATATTAACTAAATTACTTTTTGGGTATGCGTTGGGCATTGAATCTTTTTCAATTTATCGAGCTACTATTTCAGCAAAAGTATCATTGGGAAAAAACATAAGCGATGAAAAAAGACTGAAACTTAGCACAATTTCATTATTCTCTTATTTTTATTTCGATTAAACGTATTTGATTTATTTAGGTGTTCAGCGAGAAAAATATCGTTCACATTCAATTAGATGGTTTATTTTGAAATGCTAGACTGTCTTTGAGCTTAATTCATTTTAAGAAAATAATCAAATGTACAAAGAACTGTCAATTAGATGTTTAGCTTTTTTGTGATAGGTGGATCTTTTCAAGTTCATGATTTTGTAAGTAAAAGTGTGAGCACCCCAGCATTGCGCAATATATTTTCCGGAATGTATGTCTCTGGAGTCACACCAGCCAAATAATGCATGATTAAGATGAAAAAAATATGTAAAAGTCACACTCTGGGTGTATGTCGCACCTTTGGGGGAAAATTATTTAATAACAACTAAGCCATACATATATTATTGAAAGGCAATTTAAAAAAGAAAATAAATTTATAGGTTTATGAACATTGTATAAATTACATGCCTGTTAATTTCAGTAACGACAAAACATATTAGGAATTACTCATATAACTCTCGCTTAAACAGCATGTTAACCAAACAATCAGCTTTACTTCAAATCACTTAATCCAATGAAATATTAATTCTCTGTGTCACTTTTACCGGTAAACAACTCCTCCAACTTGGGACGAAAAGTCACATACTTCATACGTTTTGAAAAATGTCCACCCACAAAAGGGCAAGGTTCATATAATCAACACAGGCCTAGAGTACCCCCCAGTGGTTTGATGTGAAAATAACATGTGAAGTGACAAACAGTTTCGGTAATAAAAAAATTACAACTCAATGTTATAATAAAGTGTTAAGAATTTCATATATAAGTCTCACTAGAGTATAAGTCACACCCGAGGCCAAACTATGAAAAATACTGTGACCCGGTGAATACAGTACTCACTGTCCCTTAAAGAATTGTTGCTGGCCCTACTTATGGTCAATATAGCTATGAAGTGTAATGCTTCTAAGAGAAACAAGCTAACATAAAGAGTTTTTCAACCGGACTCACTGGAAAAACTTCCGAGGGAATTTCCCCTTCTTCGCCTCTCGGGATTACCGAAGTGTCGCCTAACCCGACCTCTGACCCCCGGTTCATTTGGATGACACTGTGTTGACAGCTGTAAACAACAAAAAATGGCAGTAAACATTCCAGAGCATTTCCCTGATTGATTGACAGTTCTTTGGCTGTTTGATGGACAGCTGTTTTTGTCTCAAAAAGGGGAACTCCCGAGGGGGACAAGAGGATGGGTGGTGGTGGGGGTCCCTTGCTTTGACAAAGGGGGTCAGAGGTTGATTGTCTGTTCTCTTAGAGAGCAGGAAGAGTCTCTTTTGGGGGCCGCATTCTTGAACGATCACTCAGTAAACAAGATGAATACTCACTACTTCAGATGTTGATCCTTAATCTGAGGATAAAGGAGTCAGGTTTCATCAAGTTCAGAGACCCTGATTTTACTTAGCATGAATTCCGGACTACAAAGCGCACCTGATTGAAAGCTGCATGTGCAAATTTAAGGAAGAAACTCAACTTTGTTTTTGTAAAAGCAGCATCGGATTCTAAGCTGCAAGCTTAAACACCTATAAAAAATAACTAATTCACGACCGTTTCTTACTGTATGAAAAAAAATCTACAAGGAAATGTTTGTTAAAGAAAAGTAATACATAGTGCCACTCATTTACACATTGTAGTGTCATTAATCTGACACTGAGCTAAAGCACCAAAGAAGGACTGTGGCCACCGGGGACATGTAATTGTAGCTTTAATTCCTTCTCCGGATGGTGAAAACTGCAAGAGTACAATACAATGCATTAAGACCATGTGCCAATAAGTTCACGAATATAAAGTGCATAAACTTTACATCTGTCTGAACTATCACATGATGTAGTTGTTTATAAATCACACAAACACTTCTAGAAACTTAACGCATGGTCTTGTTAATCCTTCAACATAGACGAGGATGGATTGGACATGCAACAGTCCCACTGGCCATTGTCTGAGTCTGTTTATAATGAGCTGGCGAAACCGGCAGTGATTTTCAAGTTTTTTCCTGCCCTCATGTGGGTTTTGGATCAGATGGTGTACTAATAGTCTGTAGTTTGCAATAGTCTGTGATCTGTGCAGCCCTTTGAGACTCCTTGTGATTAAGGGCTGTACAAATAAAAATGACTTGACTTGACATGCGAGAAACCGTGAAGAAGTATTGTTTCGCTACACTTTTCAACTTAAAGCTCAAATAAACCCAAATTATAAATACTTCCTAATGTACTAAGCGGAAACGACAACGAAGAAACACCCGACCGACCGGATCCTTGATCCTTTCCAACATGGCGGCGCATGGATGCATGCTTGCGGCTAGTTGCTCTCCAGCTAATCTTCTATTTATTGCCGTTCTCTTGTCTTTTTTGCTTTCACTTTTGGACACATGTGTGGCCAAAAACACTTACAGTAGGGACGAACTTATTCGGTTGGGTGGGCGTCTAAATTTCGACTTTTCGGGCACTTTTTATACCGCCTATGATATACCGAGCGAACTTCAAAGAGAGCCGGCATCCTTGTGGACCGCTATTCCTCTTAATAAACGACGACAGCGGCGCCGTAAGGACAGAAAACAGAAGCGTGGTTGCCGTGCAGGTAGATGTGTGAAGCGTGCGAAGTCTAAGCAGCAAGATGGACGCGAGGATGTGACTAATTCCACCATTCATTCCTCGCCGGACAACCGAAGCTTTACACTCAGCGCGCACGAAAAGCAACAACCGCGGCATCTTTTGAAGATCTCGACAAAGACTACAAAGAGCTCAGCTAAGTCAAATGATTCAGCAAAACTAAAATTTGGTCTGTTAAATATTAGATCGCTTGCTCCAAAAGCTTTACTTGTTGATAACATTATTCGTGATTATAAACTTAACTGTACGGGTCTTTGTGAAACCTGGTTACGCCCGGATGAGCATTTAGCGCTAAATTATGCTTCTCCCCCAGACTACGAGAGTAGCCATGTAGCACGCACGTCAAAAAAGGGTGGCGGTGTCGCGCTCATTTCTGAAAAAACGCTCAAATTTAATCCTCGTACCTCTAATAATTACAAGGCGTTTGAGGCTCTTGTGATGCGGTCCTCTCTATTGTCAATTTATGTAATAACTATCTATCGCGCACCTGGGCCGTACACAACTTTCTTAGACGAATTTGCTGAACTTCTGTCTGAACTAGTAACCTATGCAGACAAAATTATAATTATGGGGGACTTTAACATTCATATGAACTCCCCACTCAGTTCACTTACTATTGCGTTTAATTCTCTAATTGATGCATTTGGTTTTAATCAACTGGTTGATTTGCCAACCCATAAAGATGGGAACACGCTAGACTTGTTTCTGACTCGAGGAGTTTTAACCTCAAACATCATGGTGTTACCGTGTACTACCGTTATCTCGGATCATTATTTAGTTACATTTGAGGTGCTAGCTAAAAGTAGTGTTAAAAAAGTTGAAGGATTTAGCGGACACAATATAAGCACAGTTTCTGAGCTCTTTGAACTACTTCCTGGAGCAGTTGCGTCCTTTCCTTCATACAATGGCCCGATAGACTCACTCATAAATGATTTCAATACCACCCTGACTAGTGTCCTGGATTCAATAGCGCCCATGAAGCTAAAATCACGTCCTAAAAGATGCACACCTTGGTTTACTGATGAAACTATAACCCTTAAACAAGAATGCAGGAAATTGGAAAGAAAATGGCGCACTACCAAGCTTGAGGTTTTCCATCAAACATGGTGTGACAGCTTGTTAAAGTATAAAGCGGCCCTTGCCTCTGCAAAATCGGCCTATCTTTCGAAGGTGATTGCGTCTCAATAGAACAATCCCAAAGCACTTTTTGAAACTGTAGCATCGCTTACAAGGCAACAGGCTACTGCAAATAGTTCGACGCACTCTGCTCATGACTTAATGGTCTTCTTTACTAAGAAGATTCAATGCATACAGGAAAAAATTGCTAAAGAAATTATTAATACCACACATACTAAAGGGCTGAAATCTACAGATGCACGACAGGGTGGCTGTCCTGGGAAATTGTCCCGTTTTAGTGAACTGTCACTTGATGATCTCAAACAGGTGGTGAATGCGGCCAAACCGACAACTTGCCAGTTCGACCCGCTCCCAGGTTCACTTATTAAAAGTCTTTTTGGCGTCCTTGGACCTTCAGTTCTAAATATTATAAACATATCACTCTCCTCAAGTGTAGTTCCAGCAGCTTTTAAGTCCGCCCTTATTAAACCCACACTGAAAAGACCTAACCTTGATCCAGAAATCTTAAGTAATTATAGACCTGTGTCAAACCTACCTTTCCTCTCTAAAGTACTTGAAAAAGTAGTGGCACAGCAGCTAAATGTTTTCATATCCGAGAATAACCTTTTTGAATCCATGCAATCAGGATTCAGGGCTAACAACTCTACTTAGACAGCTCTGATCAAGGTAACAAATGATCTCCTACTGGCAATGGATTCTGGCGCTTCATCACTTTTGCTGCTGCTGGATCTTAGTGCTGCTTTTGACACAGTGCGCCACAATTTCCTACTAGAACGGTTGGGAAAATGGATTGGTCTCTCAGGAACCGTCCTCTCGTGGTTCAGATCCTACCTCTCAGATAGGACGCACTGTGTTAAATATGGTGAAATGACATCTGAGCCCTTTAATGTTACCTGCGGTGTTCCGCAGGGTTCAGTGCTTGGCCCCCTTCTTTTCAGTATTTACATGCTTCCATTAGGTGATATTATTCGCAAGTACAATATCAGCTTCCACTGCTACGCAGACGACACTCAACTATATCTTCCGTTGGAGGAATCTCACACACTAAACTGTGGAAATTTGGAGGCCTGCCTCATTGAGATAAAAGAGTGGATGTCACTCAATTTCTTGCGTCTTAACTCTGAAAAGACCGAAATGTTAGTCATTGGTCCATCTAAATGCCGTGATATATTCTCAAATACTCCTGTGAACATTGACAAATGTCACATCACACAGAGTGACTCAGTTAAAAATTTAGGTGTCATATTTGACCCTGATCTATCCTTTGAAATGCATGTAAAGAAAACTACTAGAACCGCTTTCTTCCATCTTCGTAACATTGCTAAAATCCGTTCAATACTGTCTCAGTCTGATGCGGAAATTATAATTCATGCGTGTGTTACCTCCCGTCTCGATTACTGTAATGCACTACTCTCTGGTCTCCCGAAGTCTAGAATCAAGTCACTTCAGCTGGTACAAAATGCCGCAGCGAGGCTTTTAACTAGGACAAAAAAGTACGATCACATAACACCGATTTTGGCCAACCTGCATTGGCTCCCAGTTAGTCATAGATGTGATTTCAAGGTTCTCTTAGTATTGTACAAAATCATACATGGACTTGCTCCCTCTTATCTTTCAGATCTGATTTGCCCCTACGTCCCGGTCCGAAGCCTACGATCTGAGAGTGCCGGTCTTCTGGTGATCCCAAGAGCAAAGAAGTGTTCTGCTGGTTCGAGAGCGTTCTCCATCCGGGCACCGGTGCTGTGGAATGCTCTTCCCCCTGAGATCCGATCTGCAACCTCAGTGGAAATGTTTAAATCTAAACTTAAAACTCACTTCTACTCCATAGCATATGAATAACCTACTCTTCTCGTCGGCTGAAAAAATAGTCTGTGTAATATAGTGTAATAATCTGTGAAGCCCTTTGAGACTCTTCGTTATTTAGGGCTATACAAATAAAAATGACTTGACTTGACTTGAATCCCTCGACGTCACCTCCTCCTTCATCTTTTTCTCTTTCTTTCCTTGTCGAGAAACTGTCGGCCAAACTGTCTAAAAATCTGTTGCGCTTGAAGTTCATGAAGCGGGGCATGGACGAAAATGCCAAAAAGCAACTTCAAGATGGTGAGAAGAGGATGATCAGTGACGAGCATTGGTACATCGACTTTCCACAACGACACACGCAAGAGAACCTAGTGGTGGAGGAACCAAGCGTGGTGCCGCTGGAGGGGCTCATGTACGGCCGCCTTTCCTTCCGAGGCTTCAACCCCCAAGTGGAGAGGAGATGGCGCAAATGAACCCGGCGCTGGCGTGGCAGGAGGCGAACATGCCGGCGGACGTGACGGACGAAGAGATGGCGCTAAGGTTCGAAGGTTTGCTGGCCAGCCTGAGGAAGAAGTTTGCCCGCAAGTGAGGCCGGAGCGCCGTAGCGGACGGAGACGACGTCCCTGAGAAGGAAAACGCTGGCAAGAAAAAGTTCCTCAAACAGAGCACCTGACGCACACATTTCGGGGTCACCCAAGTAAAGGACTTGATTACAGGTGAAATAAGACTTCAATTTACAGCTGGCACAGGGGTTATCGAACAACAGGAAGTGCTTATTTGGCCTTCTATCAGGACGAGCGGACGTGAAAGGAAGCGGGCGTGGACGAGGAGGGGAAGGCATCAGGCGAAGTTGCTCTTGAGGAAGTTGATGAGTCCATTGGTGGAGGCGTCGTGAGAATAAACCGGAGCGCTGTCGCGAAGCTCGGGTTCGATCTTCTTGGCCAGCTGCTTGTCCAGCTCCACGCTTGGGCACGAATACGGATACTTACATCAATCACGACAGCCTGAACTCATGCTAAGCCATGCAACTGATCTTAATTTCTCCCATCCCTTGCACACACGACAAAGCGATGGAGAGAACACCAAGTATTGCTACTTCCACAGAAAGCGACCATTATACATGAATGCTTGGAATCTTTCTAACAAGTAGTGTCGGCACATGGAATATTTTGGTGCAGCACAGCATTATTTTTTGGCCTGTGAGCATTTTAAAAAATGCACGCTTATGTGATATTTTTCTTATTATTTAATCATGCCTTTTTATTTGTTATTCTTGTTCACAGGTTCGAGAGCGATCTCCATTCAGGCCCCGGTGCTGTGGAATGCTTTGCCCACTGAGATTCGTTCTGCAACCTCACTGGAACTGTTTAAATCTAGGCTTAAAACACACTTCTATTCTCTAGCTTATAAATTACTTATATTTCACGTTGACAATATCTGTGTATTTTTTGTTATTGCAACATCCGTTGCAGCCTGGTAATCCTGGAAGCGGGGTTACCTCATGTGCGGTCCCTTCTCAAGGTTTCTTCATTTACTTCATGTTGAGGTTTGAGTTCTTCCTTTCTCTCATGTAGGTTTAAGATCAGGGGATGGTGTAACAATAGTCTGTAGTTTTCAATAATCTGTGTTCTGTGCAGCCCTTTGAGATGCCTTGTGATAAAGGGCTATACACATAAATATGACTTGACTTGACTGTAGTTAGTAACTAATGTTGGCATGTATTGTACACAGCAGTGTTTAACATGTAGGAAAAAAAAAGTAGCGGCTTGTAGTTTGGAATTTATGTTCAGTGAGAATTACAAATTTTCAAAAATTGGAGGGATGGGTTCAAGAATTAATTTTAAGAAGAGGTATTCATCTATATGGGTCAAAATCAAGTCCGGTAGGCCATATGTGGCCCACAAGTAGATTTTCTAGGGCCCCTGAGATTATTTTGATGCATTTTCCATTTTCATACACAGTAAGTATCATATTTTGTTTTAACTTTATATGATTGCATTTCATTCCAATTATATTATAAATAGTTCACTTTAAAGAAAATTAGAAAATTGCTGTTCGTATTTTTGCTTGAAAGTCAATTTAGCCCACTTATGCTAAAATAGAGACTATAGGCTACTGATGGTGCCTGAATATTAGCGGCTAGTTTCAATGAGGCAGCTTTTAAAATTGAAAATAAATGCACGTAATACAGCGTAAAAATAATAATTTGAAGTAATGATCTTCTACTTAGCTTTAGCAATTAGCAGTTCGCTTTAATATTTGTATTGTTGTTTCTATAGGGGTTGCTACATGCAACACAACATTTGCATCTAGCTTTTATTTAAGCAACTGACATAACAGACGCTGTCACTAGCCGTATTAACAACTAGCAACGGCATCTAGCTTTGTAAACATTGGAAAATTTATGTAAGTTTTCTCCTATGTTAAGTTGAAATATTGCATTGAGTTTAGTGATAGAAATAAAACAAAAGATATTAAATACATCTATTAATTGACAAATAACCCAAGAGATTTATTAAATAATAAATGTTTTTGCAGCCCTGGTAAAAGTTGTTGTACTTATTGCAATACTAACTTTTTGTGTAGAAATAGGACTTTATTGTTGAAAAAGTTCCATTTTATATTGAATATTCAGGACTTCAGATTCTCTTTACACTTTACACTCAAAAAGTGCTTCTGAACTGATTTTTGGATCTTTTTATTGCACTTATGCCTATTTACCATTTAAATACGAATCAAGATTTTGTTTTTGCGTTATGAATTATTTACCCATTTTTACTGATTTTGATCTTAGGGCAATACACTTTTGTTCAATAGTATCATAGCAGAGAACATTTCTTTAATTGATTTTGCTGAAAAGTAATATTGAACAGGGTTTAAATTAGTGTAATCATTAAAGGAAATGTTTCAATTTTCTTTTGTTTCCCTTTTTCGTTTTCGAATTATATTGAATTGCTGCCATATTGGAACATTAGCATGCTCACTTTAGGAATTCCTTTCAGGGACAGTGTGTATGTCACGTTTTGCGGATGGACCCAAATGCAGTGAAGCCAGAACAGAGGCTGCAGCAGGCAGTCTTGCATCAGAACAGGGAACAGCTGAAGGCTTTTTTTCTATACCCCCATAATAGGGCCAGAAGCGGCCGAGTGACATTCTCATAACCAAGACAGGAACCTTCTCACCGCCAGGACAGCAACCAGAAGCAGCCGAGGTACCCTCCTTTTACCGCAGGATAAGGAAGCGGCCGAGGGACCTGTTCCTAACTGCCGGAACAGAGATGTGGGAGCTTCCTGGTGGGCCTTTTGTTGGTCAGGTCACCAGCCATATAACCCTGTTTTCCAATTCCCTCCTGGTTGCCATTTTCACACCACTTTTGTCCTATCTTCTGATACTGTGTCAGGTTTGTTTTTTGTTAATAAATACCATCAGCTTCTCTGCATATGGGTCCAACTCTGCAAAACAAGGCAATGTATTATTTTACGCCTTTTAATGGTAAGAAAAACTAAATTACTAAATTAAAAAAATTATGCATTAAAATTATAAGGAGAAATAAATGAACTATCGCATAGACATGCAGGTCAAGAAATTAGCATTTATCTCACATAACATAAGCCTCCGTGAAAGGGAGCTGACATACTTGTCCACTATCTTGTTGCTACCGGTACCCTTAAAAACTCATAAAGCTTGGGAAAAAAATGTGAGGAAAACTGCTTTTTGGTCTCTTTGAGACTCCGTAGTTTGTGTTTTTTGTTGTGCGTTTTAGCATTCCTTGCCGGTAGCACTGACTCCACCATGAAGCAAAATCTAATGATCAAGCAATACACAGTGCCTCTTTAACATCACAACAATAATTTCACCCCTAAAAAATACACAAATGTATGAGTTTGGAAAGCTCTTTTTATTAGATGGTTGTCAGCAGCCACACCAAACAGCCAGGAAAAAAAACAACAAACAAAAATACAAACAATAGGCATACTTGTAATCTCTGCAGTGGCCTTTAACCTGTAAATAAATTAGCAAATACACCGCATCGCAATTTAACATGAAATGTTCACATACCATAACAGTAATATTTAATTTTTAGATAGACTTCTGTATATATTTGCTCCATATGCGCTCCTAAATAAAGATCTCTACAAAGAACAAACCTGATGCCAATTGTGTACCAAAGCATGTGTAGTGGTTATACCAGTGATGGGCTGTCAGGGCCTGCAAGCCTTCTCTGCCGGCCTAAAAATATCTGAATAAAGTATGTTTATGTTTTGTCCTCGAATACTTCTTGAATAGTTCCAAATTGTCCCTCAACTTTCTTTCATTGCTTCCCCCTGGCTTTGCTGCTTCCAGATTTGTGCTTTCATATTTAAGGATTTAATCAATCACATTTCAGCCATTACTTGTTGCCAGGGTCAGAAACCTACCTGGAGGCCTTCACAAAGACTTCGCGAAAACTGTTGGTTTAGCCAATCACATTTCGAGTTGACGAGTCAGTGCCCTCTAGTGGGACTTGGTAAATGTCACTGGTTTTACAAACTATGATTGGCTAGGGGGCGTTTATGAAAGTATCCCAATGAAAATGTACGGAAAAAATACAATGTCCCCTGCTTCTGTCAGAATAAATATAAAATATAACAAGTACCTCTTTACACATATCCAAGAGTATTCAAGTTTTCTTTTTTATTCAAATAAAGGGCTTTTCTCAGACATAAGCAGCCACCTCACAATTCAAAATGGTATCCGTGGTGGCTTTGCATGACATTTTTTGTTTGTTTGTTTTTTGCTAACAATTAAAAAAATAATCACATGATAGAAAAATATTTCAATGGTTGTTTTAAGCCAAAACAGAAAGTTTTAAATCTAAAAAATAGACTTTAAAAAGGATGGTACTTTGATGCCAGAATATTCGATTATTACAAGTTAATTTCGTGAAATAACATTTGTGAAAGGAATTTTAAATGTTTTTTTATGGAATTCTGTTGTCTTATTCTCATAAACTTTCTTCATAACCTTGTTATACTTTCTATTGTACTATTTGAGATTCAAAAAACTGTAACTCGATCATTCCCCCAATTTTTTAAAATTGTGATATTTTGACTTCATTGTCCAACCTTATGTTCCTTTATTATGATATCACATCATTGTTCTTGTCACATAACATTTCCCCTACAGGACTCTCTCAGAAAATAAGATATCACGACAGAGTTCTTAATTTCCTGAAATACAATTAAAAAAATAATAATATCTGGATTCATTAAAAATCAAGTGAAATCCTGCAAGTCTTATATCTGTTTGAATGTTGATGATTATGACAACACGCCAATATTCCATCTCAAATTATTAGAATATTCAGCATCATCACAATAATCATTATCTTGGCTTTGCACGTGCATTGTATGCAACTATATATTAATCAGCAATATAACAATAATAAAAGTCTTGCAATGTTTCAGTCGATTTGTAATGAATGCAGATTGTATGCATTATTGAAAATAATTTAACACAATATTGTAATTTTCTGATACAGTCTTGTGTAATATTAAGGGTACAGTGTGTTATTGCCGGCATCTAGTTGTAAAAAAGAAAGAAAGCAATATTTTCGAAGGACACTTTTGATGTTTACATTGAGTCATTCATGGGTTTGGATTTTGTATTTGTTTTTAATTATCTGATGAGTGGATGTTCCAAACAAAGTTTGGTTGGTCTTTTTGACAATGACTATAAATACCATTATCCTGAATCTGAATTAGAACTAAAACCAGGTTCCAACTGGTTAACTAACTGAGCTAATGTGTTTGATGTACCACAACACACTTTGTGATTACTCTGCTAAGTATTAACAATTATTTGAATTGCAGAGAGAGTGAATAACTCTGCAAACAAAATAATCCATCATCTTTGTGACTAAATTTCTTGAGGCCCCTTGCGTGTGGAAAAGTTTGCAAAATATCTGCATAATGGTGGGGAGGAACACTACACATTTTGCACCCGATTGGAAAATCCATTGAAAATAGCTTTTAAGTTTTGCAAAAAGTAGCATCTTGTAGTCTGGAGTTTATTGTATATTATCCTACATATCAATTGTGCATCATGTTTAATTAAATATGGAAATTAAAAAAAAAAAGAAATAAAATACCTTTAAACATGGCTAGATCATATTTGTGTATAAAAATATAATCACAAAGTAAGGTTTGAACGCAAAAAGTGGATGTTGAAAACATGCACACACATGCACGCACACATCAGGAAACCCGAGCCTCATTATTTTCCCTTCTTCTCTATCCCACCTTCTTCCCCAGTCCGCCAAAACACCGCAACTCCTTCCTGCATTCTCGTCTGGCCCATTAAGAGCAATCACGGAGATAATTGCTCGTCTGATCAACTCTCGACGGGAGGCTTTTAGCCCAGCGGCTAGCGAAAGAAAAGATGCAGGCGCGGCCAGTGGGATGAGGAAGGGGGGGCGGGGGCAAGAGATTGCAAGGGGAGGCCAGTCCATGTGATGGTGAACTTATATTGGGCGGTGGCTTGGCTAGGCGACAGAGAAACCCAACCGGACCGGCGTATGGATGTTGCAGAGAGGCTAAAAATAAGACAACAATTCCTTCTTTTTCATACACACATACACACAACCGCACTAACACACAGACTCGATGGATAAACGGCCCACTTGGCCCACCCTGTTGTTGAATAACACACCGTCGAAGACACTGTTCGGTACTGCACAAAATGTTCAAATCCCCAGCAGATTGGGGTATTATAAAAGAACAAATCCAAGTTTGGATGTAATGATCAGTGTTTGGGCTACAAAGAAACAAAAATACTTTTCTCGGTAATGAATACTGTTATGCGTTGTTGATGAAAAAATGTAGTGACTCAACTATCGTTACTAGATAGAGCAGAGGTCAGAAACCTTTTCGACCCAAAGAGCCATAAGTATTTTTTTTCAGCCACACCTTATGTTTTGGGACAAAATGCAACAAAACCGCCAAACACGCTGGCCAGACAAAAGCTAGTTCTTCAGCACATTTTATTTCACTGTGTGATGTTTGACAATTTGATACAATCTTTAAAATAATAATTATGCCAGACCCTGTATCCCATATGAATATAAATATACGACTTAAAATTTGTCTCCCTCAATTACTTAAGAGTTTTGCGGCTCATTTTGACTGTAACTTTTGTCCTACGTAGTGGTTTCAAAGCAAGGTGCAAGCAAAGTTAATTTCGCAAAATGTCACAAAATACTGCAAACGAGGATACCAACGGGTTTACCTTCAGTGCAGACGACTCTGGGCGAGGAGGAGAGAGAGTGTGCACTCCCTGCCCCTTCCTACCAAATTGTTCTAGGTGCTTTGCTAGATCCTCTGGTTGTTTAAAACTTGTTATGTGACTTTCCATCATGAGGTGTCTCAACAATGAACATTTATTGTTTAATATGCTTCCATATAAAGGCTCATTTAGTGATTTACAACCAAAATAGGGTCTGTTAGTGTGATACCTTGACTGTAAATTGTAGTTAAAATTGTGTCCTGTTTATACTGGACAAAAATCATAATGCAATCAATATTATCTTGGCTTTGCATGTGCATCATATGCAACTGTATATTAAGTAATTGTGCAAGTTCTATTTTATCCCCAAGCCATATGTACTCATGAAAGGAGCCATATATGGCTCCTGAGCTATAGGTTCCAGACCCCTGACATAGAGCATAACTGCACTACACATATAATGCAGATAGTAAATGGGATCTAATTGAAAATGTCTGCACAATTTAAATTGTCACATACAATTCTCTATGCGTTATTGATAGCCATGTTCAAATCAACCTACAAAGTACAACTGTATACAGTTATAGTGGTGCCATCTAGAGCAGGGGTCGGGAACCTATGGCTCGCGAGCCATATATGGCTCTTTCTATGAGTACCTATGGCTCAGAGACCAATTTGATTGCATGCAAAATTTCTCCATCTTGTTCAAAACCGAGATTGTCTATCCTATTAAGGTACACGTAAAGCCAAACCAAAGCTAAATGTAAGGGAAACACTTCGCAGTATATATAGGGCACGTTTTTCACTACAATTTACAGTCAAGGTGTCACACAAAAAAAGGGGGAAAAAAACTCGTTTTGGCTGTACAACGCTAAAGAATCCTTTATTTAAAAGTTCACTATATAATCTGTGTTCAGTGTTCAGATACTTTATGATGAATCCACAGAACTGTAAATACGCCAAAACACCGGAAGAGAACTTAGTCATTTGATTTGACCTTAGAACAATAAATAGATTTGATTGGGTGAGTGGGAGGGGTGGGTGGAGCTATGCAAAAAGTACAAGCATTCCCTCCCATCTCTCGCCAAAGGTAAGCTCCCTATTCTCAGAATGTTGTGACGTTTTTACAAAATAAATGCTTGCATCTGGTTTTAAAACCAATATGTATGAAAAAAAGGAGTTAAACCGATCTTGAGTAATTGCAAGAAAGAGACAAGTTTAAAGTGGTCTGTTTGTTGAATTTGGGACAGGGGCTCTGGCATTATTCTCTTTTCATAATTTTTATCAAATCATCAAAAATAAATGTTCTGAAGACTAAGCTTTTGTCTGGGGCGCGGGTTTAGCAATTTAGTAAATTTGTCTCATAATATATGGTGTGGCTCTTTCCCAAAATAAAATTAATATTTTTTGCTTTTATGGCTCTTTGAGTCAAAAAGGTTCCCGACCCCGGATCTAGAGCATGAAATACGAGGACGCTGAAATACTGTATATCATAGAAAAACCCTCCCTAAAGTGTATACTCGCATCTTGGCCGAATTTACAACCATAGAATAAAATACTCAGGCAGTCATCTTATATGCGCATATTTCGTTGTGTGTCACCAGTCGGGAATTTTAGGCAGCGATTCAGGGAGGGGCCATCGCTTATACACGAAAACAAAATCAACTGTAAAGCTAAGTGTTCATTTGCAAGCTCTCAAGACTATAGTGGAAATGTTAAGGCTTCACTGATTCCTCGGGTTTCTTTATGCACTTTTAGGGGGTCGGCTTTTATGCGAGTTTGTACAGTAATTTGTACCTACAGTAGATAGTCACTCTCGGAGTAACCAGCTCCTTTTTGAGTGAGACATAAATCCTGGAGGTAACATAGTTACTTTTAAGATGAAGTAACAAGTAACGGTAACTAACTACTTTTTTCAGTATCGCACCCAACACTGTTGGTAAAATATGAGTTAAGAAGCAAAATCCACACATTACTATACTTTTTTTTTTTTTTTGGGGGGGGGGGGCATTTTGAGAGTCTGTGTCGATGGATGATGAGATTAATATCAGATAACAACTAATCAAAATTCCCCTGATATCTGAAGGAGCACTAAAGCCTGTGTAACATTTATGACATATATAAAATAGATTCCATATTATCATCAATCATCGCCATCTTTCAAATTTGAATCCTCGTGGAATAGATAAAAAACAAGTAGTTTTTGCACCTTAACTCTTAACACAAAATGGTTTTTCTAGACTTGTGGTGGCCCATGGAAAATTATAAAGTTTAGAAATCATTTGGTTTGATTTATAATTTAAATTCAATGGTTGTAGTACATTCAACTCACTGGTGTAATATGTAGTATTCTGAGAAAAGATAGGGTCATAAGGGAAGATGTGACCATCAGATCCTGCAGAAAACAGGAAGCTAACTTGAATATGATTTATTTTTCCAACTGATGACCAGTTTTGCAGCAGAAAATCAAGGCTAGCAGCAACGTTATGCGGATTGTAATGTTTCAGATGGCTGGAGCACAACACCTTAGTCTTAATTAGGGAGTTTTTTAAGTGTGTGTACATCGGAAGTTGCCAGCAACTTTTGCGAAGTACCATTTCTACTCTGGGGTCAGTGTCAAATTGTGCAAGAAATCTAAAGATTTAAGGGTTCTACCATGACTTGGGATGGGCAAATATTCAGTTGCCATCATTTTTTAAAGGGTGGTCCAGGTCTTTGCCTTAGGCGTGGGGATTTTAAACGAATTCCCTCCCTACAAATGAAGTTATTACAATTGAGATAGATAGGTGTCACTTTTTGTAAGGGGATGTTAAGTGTTCCAGGTGTGTGCTAAAGTCTGAATCTACTATCGGGGACGTTCGACAGCAAATTTAACCAAAAGTAATTTTTATAAACCGGGTTTCAGAGATGTGAAATGTAAAACGTGTTATTTTTGGTGGCTGATCTCGTATAAATCCCACAATTCTAACAATTATTATTTGACTCGTTGACCGGACACTTTTGTGCAGTACCATCTGCCCAACTAGTACAAATAAGCTTAATGGCATCAAGAATCTACTCAGTGTCTGGTTTTCGGGGTGTGTCGAAGCCATCCAGATTTAAATGATCAGTTTTTCGGCCTTCAGATTTTCAGTAGAAACATCTACATTTGGTTATCTGTTGTGGTAGAACCATCAGTCCTCCATCCAGTCTGTGGTATGGTTGCCGACCACAGCGGGTCAAGAGGGAGACTGTTAATAAATAAATGCAAGTCAGACATCCTGATTGAGCAGAAGAAGGAAGGTTAGCTCTGTTCAGTTATTTCCTTCTTCAGGTTCAGCTTTAAGTTTCCAAGGCAAACAGGCACAGTAAAGCTTTTGGTCCCTTTGAAATTAGAGATCAGGTGGATGCATACAAGGTAGGTGAGCACAAGTTACAATTAGCATCTTGTTGCCCCCAATCCCGGTCTGTCATAGAGACTTCTCCACAGCCTTGCTGAGTGAGGAATGACCAGGGTTGGTATTTGAAGCAGAGATCTTGCGGCACACAGTGTTGGTGTTGCTGCACCTGCAACCGGGTCGCGTTGCCCGGTCGTGGGCACAGCGGCACAGGGCGAGGCACAGCCGGGCAGGAGGGTAGCAGCAAAGGCAGGGCAGACAGAGAGCTAAGAGGCTCATTGTGCCCCAACGGGCCAGGGCATGGGCTGGGGTGCAGGAGCAAGGCCTGTCAGCGCAGTTGTCATCATCGTCCTGCGCAGAGCAATGGTAGAAAAGCCCCTTGATACAGCACAGGCAGGTACCGTACTCCACCGCGCTCTCTGCAGAACACAGGCAGCGCTCCCCACAGGCCCAGCAGGAAGGCAGATGGCGTGGGGCACAGCATTCGTGGCATTTGCATCGGGCGCAGCGCTCACAGATGAACTGGTGCCGGCCCAGCTCATTCTCAGCAAGAATTTTGCTTAAAGAGGAGTCGGGCTTGAGGTCCCCTTTGGGCTGAGTGCGCACCACTGAGACCAATCCCGAGTGTGAGGGTGTCAGGCCCGCCAGAAGCCTCTGGTCTGAGCTTGCACTGGTCCGGGACATCGAAGAGCTTACGGTGCTGGAGCGGCTGATGCGGGACATGTGTGTGTGCTGCTGACTTTGGCTCCGGGGCAAGGCAGCATGGCGAGGTTGAGAGTGCTGCGAATATATTCCATTAGGGTGTCGTTCGTCATGGGTGTAGAAAAACCCGGACTGGGAGGCCAGTTCTAGGGCTACCGGACGGTCCACGTAGTTGTTGTGGGACCGGATGGCACGGATCTGGTCAAGCGACAGCACCGGGACCTGTTGGAGGTCCAGTCCATCCAAATCCATCCTAAAGGAATGAGCAGGCTCCATGTCCGAGAACCACAGTAGGTGACCCCAGGGCAAATGGCACCAGGCCGATGCTCACGGGACATCTGATAGACCTGCAAACACGGGAGTCACAAAACAAGAGTATTAGTTCACTTGCTGCTGATAATGTTATCTCACAATCTGTAGCAAGTGCTAACTAACGAACAAACTCAATAACTACAATCAGGAGTTGCAGTCAGGACATTTCAAATACATCCTTTTAAGTAACTAAACATGTGATGTTGTGAAGTATTCATACTCACTTGTTGTCTAATAAACAAGCAAACAAACCATAACAAATAACCAGGCTTAATTAAAGTCCAGTTCAAACTTTATACACTCTGCAATCTAAAGGCTCAGCTGACAGGAAAGCTACCTGAATAACTAATTTACTATAAAGCTTGCTGCTAAAAATCGGAAAAAAAATAATTAATTGACGCTGCAAATGAAGAAAATATACGATAGAATTCATACAATAGATTTGGTCAGTGCTTCTGGTATAGTTTAGGGCAGCAGAAAGTGCCTTGTGTCCTTGCATAAATTAGCCTGGATGTCAGATTGACGCTCTGGATAGGAAAATAAGGATGAGCACAGGAAATGCACGGGCAGCAAAGTAGAGTCAATTGAATAAAAGCTCCAGATGAATGGATAAGCAGACAAAGACAAAAGCAGAAATCTATCATTAAAGATGGCGATAGCTTCTGAGGTTATCTTGGGCTACGTTAAAATGTTGATAAAGCAAAGATGAAAAACAAAAACAAGATTTTCATTTTTCTGTTTGTTGACTTCAATGGGGTTCATTAAAAAAAAACATGTATTTACTTTGAGCTTCTTTTTTTTTGTTACATTGCCAAAACACAGTGAGCCTACCTAGTTGATTTAGAGGCTAAGTTGACATATACATGTGAATTGCTCTGCTAGCCACATTACAAATTATGTACAGGACTGTCTCAGAAAATTAGAATATTGTGATAAAGTTCTTTATTTTCTGAAATGCAATTAAAAAACAAAAATGTCATACATTCTGGATTCATTACACATCAACTGAACTATTTCAAGCCTTTTATAATTTGAATATTGCTGATTTTGTCTTACAGCTGAAAAAAACTCAAAAATCCTATCTCAAAATATTAGAATACTTCCTCAGACCAAGTAAAAAATAATTCTATAACAGCAAAACTAAATCAAACATTTGAAAATGTCCATTGATGCACTCAGTACTTGGTTGGGAATCATTTTGCACGGATTACTGCATCAATCCTGCGTGGCATGGAGGCAATCAGCCTGTGGCATTGCTGAGGTGTTATTGATGCCCAGGATGCTTCGATAGCGGCCTTCAGCTCATTTGCATTTGTAGGTCTGGCGTCTTTCATCTTCTTCTTAACTATACCCCACAAATTCTCGATGGGGTTCATCAGGTCAGGGGAATTAGCAGGCCAATCAAGGACAGTGATGCCATGGTCAGTGCACCAGTTACTGGTGGTTTTGGCACTGTGGGCAGGTGCCAGATCATGCTGGAAAATGAAATCCTCATCTCCATAGAGCTTTTCAGCAGATGGAAGCATGTAGTGCTCTAAAATCTCTTGGTACACAGTTGCATTTACTCTGGACTTGATGAAACACAGTGGACCAACACCAGCAGCTGACATGGCTCCCCAAACCATTGCTGACTGTGGGAACTTCACACTGGATTTCAAGCAACTTGGATTTTGCTCCTCTCCAGCCTCTCTCCAGACTCTGGCGCCTTGACTTCCAAATGAAATGCAAAACTTGCTTTCGTCTGAAAAGAGGACTTTGGACGACTCTGCAACTGTCCAGTGCTTCTTCTCCATAGCCCAAGTCAGACGCTTCTTCGGTTGTCTTGAGTTCAGAAGTGGCTTGACCATGGGAATACGGCTATTGTAGCCCATTTCCCGGACACGTCTGTGAACTGTGGCTTTTGATACCTGGACTCTAGCTTCAGCCCACTGTCTTTGAAGCTCCCCCAAATTCTGGAAGCGGCTCTTCTTCACAATTTTGTTAAGGCTGCGGTCATCTCTCTTGGTTGTGCAACGTTTCGGGCCACATTTTTCCCTTCCAACAGACTTTTTGTGGATATGCTTTGAAACTGCACTCTGTGAACAGCCTGCTCTTTGAGAAATTTATTTTTGTGTCTTACCCTCCTGATGGAGGGTATCAATGATGGTCCTCTGGACAGCAGTCAGATCAGCAGTCTTCCCCATACTTGTGATTTAGTTTACTGAACCAAGCTGAGTGTTTTTAAGGTTCAGGAAACCCTCGCAAGGTGTTTCGAGTTAATTAGATGATTCAGGTGATTAGTTGAATAGCCTACTTGTATACTTTTTCATGATATTCAAATATTTTGAGATAGGATTTTTGAGTTTTCTTAAGTTGTAAGCCAAATTCAGCAATATTAAAATAATAAAAGGCTTGAAATAGTTCAGTTGATGTGTAATGAATCCAGAATGTATGACATTTTTGTTTTTTTAATTGCATTAGAGAAAATAGAGAACTTTATCACAATATTCTAATTTTCTGAGACAGTCCTGTATGTTTATTTCCAGAACTTTGGTTGTAAGAGAGCTTACAAATTTACAAGATAACTCACAAATAAGCTGAATATGCGTATATTTATCTTTGCTCAGTTATTAGAAGATAATGAGTGGGCAAGCTAAATATTTTCAAAGTTAGATGTTGTGATATAATAAGGTTTCGTCGCTTTTAAGCAAACAAGAATATACACTATTGTCCTAACATATTTAGTTTACCAAGCTACAAAACAACATAACCCAACAAACATTTTATTTTCGAGAACATTTGATACTAAAAGGCATACCATGCAAAAAATAACTGACTTTAAATGAATTTTAACACAAGCATAGTACTCGGTAAGTGATATGGTAAATGCTTCTGGTAAACTACCCAATAAGTCTGTGATATTTTTTACCCATTAACTGTCAGCATTGATAAAATGAGTCTTTTGCATCTACAGTATAGTCGTCAATCGCAGGCTAGCTTGAATGTATCTTTGACGTCTATAGTAGTCTATGGCAGCGGAGGAGTTATCTATCAATACCGCGTCTTGAAGGAGTCAGCAAAATGAACAGAATTTGATCAAAATTTTCCAGTCTTAGTGAAATGTAACAAAAAAGGTACGCTTGTTCTGTGCTTAGGTCATTTATTTTATGTGTCTGTACTTCATTATGTACTACTTTTAAAGGGTCGGCGTTCATAATTTGACTGGATGTTGCCGTATTGTGTAGTGCAACCTAAGACAAGCGCTTAAAGCATTAAGAAGATACAAACTACGAAGTGAAAGTGAACAAGCCGCACCCTACTTTTCTTTTTTTTTTTTTTTGTCCAGCCTTTTCGAGGTTTTTGGGTACCCGTAGCAGCAAGACGGTGGACAATTATTTAAGTTCCTTCTAGTTGAGGCTCATGTTATGTCAAATAACCAATTTCTCAACATGCAGGTAATATTAAAACTGCATTTTTATTTGATAGTTAATGTATTTTTGCTTATTTTTCAAATCAGTATTGTTTCTGTTTTTGATGTTTTTTCTTCCCACTAGTTGGTGTTAAATAACAAACATTGTCCGTTTAAGGTGTACTTTCTCCTATTGCTCTAATACATTTGAGAACAAGTATTGGATTTTTCCTAAAATACTTTTTAAAGTACTTTATGTCTGCCTTTTTTTGTCAATATTTGTCTTGACAAAGATTTGTCCAGACTTATGCAAAACTGATTTTGGTTTAAACTGCCTAGCATCAAGAAAACAATCATAATTTGCCAATCCGTCTTTCCACCAATCATAACTCAGTAATTGTTTTGCTGGCAAAAGACAACCTTCTTGACCTTTATTATAAAGAAAGTTTTTGTTGAGACTAGGAAACAAGCTTTTTGATGAATAATTTAATTTGATTGGGTTCTTGGTCTCTGTGAATTTTAAATGTTAAAAATAAGCTTAAGAGTGTGATTTAAGAGAGTTATGTTTACAAATATTATATTTTTCACACTCAAGTATACAGAGGGCCAGAACTCAAACCACACCTTTGGTCGTGGGCCGAACAGGATAAATATTTATAGAATACACTAAAACTTGCCTTTTTAAGAAAAAATTACTTTAAAAAATATGAATTTAAAAACAGTCGGGAATATCATTCCAGAATAAACAAACGTAAAAATTAAATGAATTAAAAATCGTTGCTCTCCATAAAAATATCTCCTGTCCTGAAAAAACCGAAATAAAAATAAAATTTGTGCTTTTCACTTTGGGAATTTGCTATGGTGAAAAACATCTTCATATTCTTCTTTAACCTTTCAACTTTCTGTATCCTTTCTCTGGATTCAAGTTTTTCAGCTTACTCTGAAATTTTGTCTTGTAGTGCCGTTTTACATTAAATTCCTTAGTTACGGCCACAAAAGCTCCATAAATAAGGGGCCGGTCACACAGCCGTTTGCGGCTGAATCACGGCTAAAATTTTGCGTTTTTTTTTTGCCCGTGGTTGCCCGGGATGGAAAATGCGCAAATTTGGCCAACCCGCTGTTCATCTGTGGTATGGCCGGAAAAAAGACGCCGGCGACTGTTCCGCTTCCTCATCGCGTCATTTCTGCGTCATTTTCTCGTGTGGACCACGGGTATAAAAGCTCCCGAGCCGGTGTTGTGCCCAAATCCGACTCCTACGCAACAGGCTCACCCCCCCTACCCCCTCACGTGAACGCGCATTCTGCTGCGATCGCTTTTGACTTTTTCATCCGCGTTAACAAACGCATTTTGTAGAATACGATCGCACTTTATTGTTTAAATTAACGCGTTATATAGACTAGGATCTCCCACTTGTTATAATTATCTCGTTTTATAGTTTTAATAAGCGTTTTATATAGAATAGGATCGCTTTCGTTGGAAGCGCAGCAGAATGCGCGTTCACGCGATGGGGGGGAGGATTTTATATACGGTGTGCATTACTGTCCGATTACGTTCACAACAGAAGCAAAGACGGAGTGGATTAAGTTGTATTACATTTCCAACTAATGCAAGACGATGTGGTTTTAGTTATATGTTCGCCATTACCTTACTTAAAAGTGAGATAAAACGAGGTAAATGTGGTTGTATTAGCGAGGGGATGCAAATCACGGCACCGGGCTGTAGCAATCTTAACCGCACAAGACACAGTCCCGTAAAGATCAAGATTTCAAGCTATGGCACCAATTTTATTTTGTTATCCTGAGAAGAATTGCCAAGAAATAAATATGGATTAAGACGAGTACACTACGTTGACAGGGGGGGGGGGGGGGGTTCGGGGAGATCGTTCTATCTTCTTTATTCATTATCCATATCGATCAGTTCATAATACGCTACAAAGCTCAGGAGCCGGGACTCTTACTCTCAACCAAAAGGCTAAACTAAGGTCTCGGATTTTAAGTTATGCTGCGAATGCACCGAAAGATTTATTCGAAATGAAGAGAAACTACGCTGACGGGGATCCATGTTCACCCCCTTGACGTCACGAGCACAAATGACGTGTGCTCGGCATTCGCGCTGTTTATACGTGGAGAAAGGCGTTTGACTGTCACACGCGTAACACGCTAATTTCACGTAATAACACCGCGATACAGGCGCAGAACATGCTATTACCATGCTCCACCTACGATTACCCGCTGAAATTTCCCATCCTACCCATGTGTAAGCACGCCCTGGCCGCGGCCAGAGCACGTCGTTCTGCGTCATTTCTGCGTCATTACCTCGTGTTGACCACGTGTGCGGCACGCGGTTTAACACGTGCTCAAACTTTTGAGCAGCTCAAAAGTTTTGAACGCGGCCAACCACGTGAAAATTTCCGACCGCGAGTAAAGCACTGCTCTATCTCGTCTATATGGCGGTCTCAAAACGTCCGACTGCGCTCAACAGCATCTGCTTCACGGCCAGAAATTTCTGGCCGTCTGCTTCACGGCCAGAAGTTTACGGCGCTGATGCTAGTTCCTTAGCTTGGCCAGGCTTTAGGGCTAGCTTGGCCTTTTGGCCGTACCTCTTGCCATGATCTTTAATTTTTGCATTTCGGAGATGGAATAAGAGCTTGCTCTGTCCACTCCACGCATCGGCCCGGTATTGCAGTACCTCCGGGAACGGTGCATTCGCAATGATCGCAGCAAGGCTTTAGGGCTAGGACCTTAGCTTGGCCTTTTGGCTGAGAGTAAGTGTCCCGGCTCCTAGGCTTTGTAGCGTATTATGAACTGACCGATAACGGATAATGGATAATGAATAACGAAGATAGAACAATAACCCTTAAAAACCCCAAAACCCCGTGGTTCAGCCTCAGTGCGCTCGTGAAAGGCTGTGTGCCCGCGCTCTGAAGATTTGAGCAGCGCGAAATTAGCGCTGCCACCCGCGCGCGAATTTCCGACTGCGTGTTAAGCACCGCTGTATCTCGTCTGAATGGCGATCTTAATGCGTCCAATGGCGTCCGCCTCGAATGCAGAAATTTCTGGCCGTGAATCAGCCGCAAATGTCTGTGTGACCGGCCCCTAAGACACACGGGTTTACCGGCAATGTCAGTCAACATAATTTTCTCGGCCATTGTGGTTTTTAGCATCCGAGTATAGTTTGGAAGTTATCAGCATTATATAGTAGATAAGTATATAAAATGATCACGGGCCGGATATAATTGTACGCCGGGCCGGATGTGGCCCGCGGGCCGTGAGTTTGACACCTGTGCTCTAAAGCGCACCATTAGTATTAGGAGCAGCCCCTCAACATAGTCTTTTGTCATATTTTTTTGCATACATAATGCACACTAAACTAAGACAACAGAAATATCTACCGTGTGTATGGTACTTATGAATGCAATGTTTTAATGGATGCTGCTGATCAAACTGCAACAGGACTAAGACCAAAGTCAAACACACCACGTTACTACCAGACCACGAATGGTATGTAAGACATAAAATGGCATTAGAGCTTATCCTTTTATAACACTTTTACTCACGGTGCCAGCAACACTGATTTGCATAGTGCATTCTGACAGGTTAAACAGACCACTTCTTCACCTGTGCGTAAAAAAAACTCACTTGAATACCTATGTGTATGTAAAAGAGCTTGTATAGTATTTTGTTAAAATGCTTTCTGTTTTTCTCCATTTTCTAACATTTGTTGGTGAAGAAATGGAGAGAATGTTTAAACCAATGGTTCCCAAACTTTTGCAGGCTGGCGCCCCCTTGGCTCCCCAGTGAATTCCTAGCGCCCCCCCCCCAAGACACATATAAAAACAAACACCTCTTTCTTGATATTTGGTATGCTACAAAGGATCCAATTTCTCAGACATGTTTCTGTGCAGTTCATCCGGGTGTGTATAATACACTTGAAGGTCATTGTCTGGTATGTCTTTTTTCTTATCCAATTCAGAGAGGCTTGGGAACTGGTAGAGTGCATGGCGAGCTATGTTTCGTTTAAACAACTGTAACTTCGCCAGCGAAGTGGAGATAGCTGATTTAGCTTTAATTAGGTTGACCCCATTTCCTTGCAGCCGCGAATTATCTTCATTGAACTTTTTGAATATATCTACCAAATAAGCAATGCCATACTTCATGTTTCTTACTTCAGCACACAGAACAAAATTAGAGTCGTGGAAGAATTCAATAACTGTATCAAACAGTCCACTGACTCGTCCTGCTGCACGTGCTGTGTACAAATCGTCAAACAAACGTTCGAACTTCTGACTTCGAACTAACGCCCTCCTACCCCCGACACCCCCACCCCCCCTGTCCAACCCCCCAGATCTATCAACCACCCTCAGGGGGGCAGTACCGCCCACTTTGGGAAACAGTGGTTTAAACAATGAGAACGCAATATGTAAATCAGTGTTCCTGACACCTTGAATACAAACAGTGTGACAATGAGATATTGTATATTGCCTTATCATATGACATCACAAGTGCAGTAATGTACCGTAAAACTTGGTAAGGCATTTCACTCTTCTCTACTTGCGTAACGGGTCATATGGCACACTTTCAAGTTTTGAGACAAATTTGGATTTTAGATGCGCCTAATAGTGTGCAATATGTGGCATTCATCTTTTTGTATGGTAGAATAATACCTGGCTTTATATTTTTGAATACATATATAGAAAATATCTTATATGAAACTTTTTGTTCCCATTCGTGAACAAAGTTGTTAAAAAACAAAATCATGTAAGAGAAGCTTGTGTTAGCAATGCAGTAATATGAGCAAGGCCCTTGTAGTGGTGCTAGGGGAGTATCAGTGTGACTGGACACACACTGAAAGATGCACTGAGAGCCTCTTGATTCTATATGAACAGCTTTTCATGACTCACGGGCAGGGTTGGGACTAATGCGACACAAAGGAACGTGTTCCTGGAACGAAAATTACTTTTCTTGGTAAGGAGTACTGTTACGCGTTATTAATAAAATTCTGTAACAACCGTCACTACAAAATGGTGCATTACTACACTACTTATTAAAAGCAGGATTTGAAATATGGTGTTCTCTGATTATTGGACACTCCTGCTTCCTTCACAATGTCACCTACAACCCTCAGTCCTTCAAAAACTTTAAGAATGAATGGGCGAGTTTATATCTACTTACAAATTTACTACATGCAATATAGTTGCAGTGGCGCCGTCCCAACATTAGAGTATGCTGAATTTCTCCAAATGGAGATATTCGCCTTAGTGTTTGTACAGTGGCTTGCGAAACTATTTGGCCCCCTTTAACTTTGTGACCTTTTGCCACATTTCGGACTTCAAACAAAAAGATATAAAACTGTAATTTATTGTAAAGCATCAACAATAAGTGGGACACAATCATAAAGTGGAAAACACTTTATTGGATATTTTATACTTTTTTAACAAATAAAGCACAAAAAAGTGGGTGTGCAAAATTATTCACCCCCATTGAGTTAATACTTTCTAACACCACCTTTTGCTGCGATTACAGCTACAAGTCGCTTAGGGTATGTCTCTACCATTTTTGCACATCGAAAAACTGATATTTTTGCCCATTCCCGCTTGCAATACAGCTCAAGCTCAGTGAGGTTGGATGGAAAGTGTTTGTGAACAGCAGTTTTAAGTTCTTTGCACAGATTCTCAAATGGATTGAGGTCTGGACTTTGACTTGGCCATTCTAACACCGTGATATGTTTTTCAGTGAACCATTGCATTGTAGCTTTCGCTTTATGTTTTGGATCATTGTTTTGTTGGAAGACAAATCTCCGTCCCAGTCTCAGGTCTTTTGCGGAGTCCATCGGGTTTTCTTCCAGAAGGGTCCTGTAATTGGCTCCATCCATCTTACCATCAATTTTAACCATCTCACCTGTCCCTGCTGAAGAAAAGCAGGCCCAAACCATGATGCTGCCACCACCATGTTTGACTGTGGGGATGGTGTGTTGAGGGTGATGAGCTGTGCTGCTTTTACGCCAAACATAACGTCTTGCATTGTTGCCAAAAAGTTCAATTTTGGTCTCATCTGACCAGAGCACCTTCTTTCACATGTTGGGTGTGTCTCCCACGTGGCTTGTGGAAAACTTTAAACGAGACTTTTTATGGATATCTTTTAGAAATGGCTTCCTTTTTGCCACTCTGCCATAAGGGCCAGATTTGTATGACTGTTGTCCTATTGACAGATTCTCCCACCTCAGCTGTAGACCTCTGCAGTTCAACCAGAGTGATCATCGGCCTCTTGGCTGCATCTCTGATCAGTTTTATCCTTGTATGAGCTGAAAGTTTAGGGGGACGGCCCGATCTTGGTCGATTTACAGTGGTCTCATACTCCTTCCATTTCAATATTATTGCTTGCTCAGCGCTCCTTGGGATGCTTAAAGCTTGGGATATCTTTTTGCATCCAAATCCAGCTTTAAACTTCTCATCAACAGTATCTCGGACCTGGCTGGTGTGTTCCTCGTTTTTCATGCTGCTCTCTGCACTTTAAACAGACCTCTGAGACTATCACAGTGCAGGTGCATTTGTACAGAGACTTGATTACGCACAGCTGGATTCCCTTTATAATCGTTAGTCATTTAGATCAACATTGAATCATTCAGAGATCCTCACTGAACTTCTGGACAGGGTTTGCTGCACTGAAAGTAAAGGGGCTGAATAATTTTGCACACCCACTTTTTCGTATTTTTTTTTTTGTTAAAAAAAGGTTAAAATTCCAGTAAAGTGTGTTCCATTTCATGATTGTGTCCCACTTATTGCTGATGCTTCACAAGAAATTACAGTTTTAAATCTTTATGTTTGAAGTCTGAAATGTGGCAAAAGGTCACAAAGTTCAAGGGGGTCAAATAGTTTCGCAAGCCACTGTATGTGCATCTAAGCCGAATTTACAACATACAATAAAATACTGAAATCAGGGGGTAGTTAAAATGGTTATGGAGCATCTCAGCTAAGTGTTTGCAAGTTCTAAAGCGTCCAAACTTTTCAGAAAGCGGGCAAGATTTAGTGAGCTGAAAATGTGTGAGGCCGACTATTCAGCCTGGCATTCTTTTAATAAAATAGCCCTCTGTGAAAAGTTTGCAGTGCTTGGTGACTTTTGTAGCATTATCATTATACTTGTAGGATCTTGTGAAAAAGTGCTACTGTGCCCTCAAAACAGCTTCCAGTTGCTTCACCTTTTCACAGTCTTCATTTGCAGTTAGCTTTTTGTCGTCTACATGTTTCATGAGGCAGTGCCTCTTCATATTATATTCTTTGAAAACAGACACAGTCCCTTGGCAAATAAGGGAGATGCTGTTGTTTCAGAGTGAAAAATGATAACTTCCACTTGCCCTGGAAGCGACAGCCTTCACAGTATACTTTCCTTTTTTCAATTTACAGTCGCCATGTTGGAAATGAGATTAGCTAAAATTTTCACAGAAAGCAAAGGATAAGGTGGCCAAGGGGCTACTTCTTTTTTTGGCCTTTTTTTTGTTCTGTGGTCAACATTACTGGCGGGCCACATATTACTAATTTTATGACAGGCCGCGGGCCAGTAAAAGTTTGATCACGGGCCCAACTGGCCCCCGAGCCGCACTTTGGATATTACGGCTTAAAAGATTTCACAAGCCAAGAACTATCCATGGCTTACCTTTTTCCACAGGCTGATGTTTACTATTTCTTCTTGTTGTTTTACAAGCAAATGGCCTGGCATTGCCAGGCATTCTATATGGGCAAGGTTGTTGGAGCCGTGGTTTGTTTAAACGTGTGTATGAAAAACAATTGCATCAATCAAGGTGTTGGTTACAATCGACGATTGGATTCAGCTGCTTGGAGTCCGAAGCTGCAGTAACCAATTTAGCCACCAGATGACGTTGGAGACCCAACGAAACCAGACACTGCACAAGCAGATGTTTATCGATTTTGTTGGTATTTATTGGGGGTTCCTTCACATGAAACCTAACTAAAAACACTCACAGAAGCCCAAGGTTCAACTGTGGAAATTTTCACCAAAATCAGGTAAGCTTAAAGGCTTATGGTCATCTGTAACTTGAGGGTTACTGTCAGAGTGACAAGATACTTTTTTGTGTCAATAATCTTTCGCTGTGGGGGGTGGTTGGTCAGTGGGTCTGGGGGGGATTTATACAATTACTTTTTGAATGTTGTATCCAGTAACTCTATTTTTTTCAGTAACACACTCAACACTGCTTACCGGTTACTTTATTAGGTGCACCATCCAATGTGTTTGACAATTTTGCTAGAGGCCTTTTTTTTGCTATGGGAAAAAAAACCCTGGCAGGCTCAAGGTCGGAAATGCATTCCTTGCTTTGCCTTCCGCTGAGTCTGGACGGTCGATGGGGCTTTTTAATGGACCCAGCATGCTCTCTATGTGATGAGCTCATTCAAGCAAACAAGTTATTTAAAAAAGATAAATGAATAAAACATTTAAAATATGCGAGTAGGGGTAGATAAAGTCCTGAATTAAGACTTATAATTCAGAGTTCTTGGTAACTCTCAAACTAAAGCGACTTGTGAACGACCTACAAATGCCACGCTCAATTGCTGCATTAACGTCATCCATACTTCAAGTATGGTCTATTAAGCACTAAGACCCGGAGGCTTTCCTTCCTTGATGCTCTCCCGGGAGCAGCAGCAGCAGGATTGGATGACAATAAACTTGATGAGATACCGGATGTGCTGAATCTGACCGTGACGGAAAGACTGAAATAGACACTGAAGACCAGGATGGGAGAGGGGGAAGGGGGCCATCACAGGAAGGGCAGGGTCAGCCAACGACCGAGGGATCACTGCGCTATTAATGATTTTCAAATATAAATATGATCAAAGGCCATCTGAGGGAAAGTTGGAGAGGAAGTTCCCATAGCGCAAGGCTGGGGAACTATTTGAGTTTTGATAAAGTCCTCTGAGGGGCCATGATCAACTGATAAAAGTATGACAGAACAGCAAACAGTTTTTATGATGTTTTTCGGGAAATGTCAAGAAGGAGGAAGTTTGCCTTTTTTTGTTGAGTGCCGCAATTTCTAGTCCATTAGCAGTGTTGAGAGTAAAGCTTTCCTTTTTAGCGAATTCCCGGCATGCAATTACTTTACTCTGTAACAATTATTGTAACGTGTTATTAATACAATTTTTTAACTGAAATATCGTTACATGATGATGCATTACCCTGCTACTTTTTAAAAGCAGAACATCATATTCACTGATTTCTCTTCTTTGACAGTTCTTCCATCAATCATAGCGCAACACAATGCTGAAAACGACATTCGAGAGGGTTGGGCATGTTGACAGTCAAGTCATGTTCATATGTATAGCCCTTAATCACAAGGAGTCTCAAAAGGCTGTGCAGACCACAGATTATTGCAAACTACAGAATATTTTTACACCATCCCCTGATCTAAAACCTACATGAGGGCAAGGAAAAACTCTAAAACCTCAACATGAGGACAATGAAGAGAATTTTAAAAGGGACCGCACATGAGGTAATCCCCCTTCCAGGATGACTAGGCTGCAATGGATGTTGCAATAACAAATAATACAGAGATATTGTCAACTGGATATATAGGTCATTCATAAGCTATTGAATAGAAGTGTATTTTACGCCTGGATTAAAACACCTCCACAGAGAATGCAGATCAAATCTCAGGGGGCAGAGCATTCCACAATACCGGGGCCCGAATGGAGAATGCTCTCGAACCCGCGGTTCTCTTCTTGGCTCTTGGGGTGACTAGTAGACCAGCATTTTCAGTCTCCAGTAGCCATCGGTAGGCAGGTAGCAGAAGGGAGCGTGGCTTATACGTGAACAACAAAAACAATGGGGGAAATGGAGAATGAAAGAGTGCTGAAATTTGGTCTATTTGTCTTTAGATTTATTTTTGCTATACACCTGGAGGAAAAAAGAAAATGTCTTGGACATTACCCAAAAATGGAAAATGAAAAATTTCATTGGTTTGAAGACGAAAGACAAACTAGACATGGAGTGTCTCAGTTGTGTTAGTTTGCAAGCTGTCAATATTGCACAAGCCAAGAAATATGAAGAGTTCACCTATTGCACAGGTTGGTGTACACATGTTATTTTATCGTGTGGCTATTTTAAGGCAGGTTTTGGGGGTTAAGCTTCAATGCGAGTTTATACGGTGATTTGAATTATTTTCAGAGTAACACGCTAATTTTAAGTTTTAGTGATTTTGGGGAGTAATGCAATTTAAATGAAGAAACGTGTAACTATAACTAATTACTTTTTTTCAGTAACGTGTCAGACAGTATCCACAGGTACATGCTGGATCTTTTAAAAACTCAAATCTCAGGAACAAGGATGAATAGGCTTGGAGACTGCCTCTTCCCCAGGGCTATCACCATCCTAAACAAGCACACCAAAGAGTGAACAATACATACCTTGCCAGTTGCATTTGAAAAGGGGTACTGATATCTTATTTATCAATTAGTTTGGGATTCCATTTTTGCTGCTGGATTTTATTGCACTTCTTTTCGTATAGTTATGATGCACTATTTTCTATTGCACTTTCATTACAACTTAGCCCGGTCGTCTTTAAAGTCTTTATTACATGTTTATCCTGGAGTGCCATGTCTAATCTTGTTGCAAACAATGCTCACTACGTTGGTGTTAATGTCCATGAAGACAATAAATCAAGTTTTCATAGTATCATAAAATTTTGAAAATCATTTTTATTAGTTATCCTTCATAAAACACGCTTTATTTCAAGCTTCTTTTTTGGGGGGGGTCATTGAGTAATTTCCGGTTACAACAAACACTTGATATTTTAAAGATTAAATGTATTTAAAAAACTGTCAATGTAAAGGGCAGTTTTGGGGGTAACACGTTACAAAAGGATGCAATTACTACTTAAAAACAGTTCACAAATTTTAATGCCATCTTATATGTACCTGTTCCCCCCTCACTCAGAACGGATTGAAGAACTCTTAGTCTGCTAGCATCACACCGCTTATCACGTTGTTTGAGTAGAGTTGACAGGTTTATATGGCCCTACAACATACAAAATACTCCCGACTGATATCCTCCCTACCATATATACTCGCAACTAAGCTGTTTTTACAACAATAAAATAAAATGCTGAAATCAGGGAGTCAGCTTAAACGCACAAGTTTAGTCGTGTGTCACTAGTAGCGAATAGTGTCTTATACAGGAACAACAAACCAACAGAAAATCAATCGGCCAAACGTAAGCACAGAATTCATGGTAAAAGCTTGTTGTATTTTGTTTTTTTATTTGTAATTTCGGTATATTTCGGTAAATTGTGATAAAAAGTTTAATTTTAGTAGACACTCAAAATAAAGCGAGCAGGCATTCATGGATTTTGAACTTGCAAGGAGGATCAGGAGAGGGGTTCTCACAAAAGAAAATTCCATCACTTCCTAAAGTTCTCCTCAGAGCTCCCTCTTTTTAATAAATCTGTAAGGTAACAAAAAACAAATCAGCCCTGAGGGGTGTGGAATCTAAGAACACCAATATGATTGGCCAATAGGTACAGTGATGCATTCAAAAGAAAACAAATTTGGCTTGATTGTGAAGATATTTAGTCTAAAGATCTTAGAATCATAGGAAAATCGCCTGATTAGGCGAGAGCAAAGTTTTTTGTGCAACAAAGTAAAGGCAGAGCTACCTTACTAAAGTTGTCTTTCGGAGCAAATTGTACATTTCCAAAGAACTGCGGTTGTATAGTGCATTAGTTGGCTCGTTAGTGCTTCTGCTGTGGTGTTTAAAAAACTCCATTCATACCCTCCCTTCCTTTCTCTATCATCCATTTCATCTTCTCTCTCATCCCCTGTTACGCTTTTTGGCTAGTTATTTCAGCTACCACCTCCATGCTCCATATCATACCCGCACTCCCATCCCCCACGTCACTCCATCCCATCATCTATCGGCCCACCCCAGCGGAGATGGCTATCGACATTTTGCATCCGACCTTGAGAACAATCGATGGCAACCCTCACCAGCCCGGCCCGGTCACGTTTACACACACACGTGCACACATTTGTCCGTTATGGTAGGCCTGATTTATGGCCCCAATGGGGGGTGGGAAGGGAAAGGGAAAGGGGGGATTTGGGGTCCCCACAGTGCAGAAGATCCCCCATGATTAGACTTTGTAAGTAGCTTTTTTCCCGTTTTATTGGGTTCCTCTTGACCCATGTGGCCCATAAATAAGGTTCAACAAATGTACATTTCAATGTATTAGTGTTATTTTTAAATCAAACTGACACTAATACTAACACTAATACATTACTATTACATACACTGATTAGTAGTGTATGTAATAGTAATGTATTAGTGTTATTTTTAAATAAAACTGACAAGGAGACACACTAACACAAACTTCTGTGATTTAAGATCCCTAAACTAAAAGTCATAATGTGATGTAATTCAAACATAAAAAATAGTTAGGAAGAGTCATGTATTTTTTCCTTAATGACTTCTAAACTTTTGTCAACATAAAGTAATGCCGTATTTTACAGACTATAAGGCACACCTAAAACCCCTTAATTGGCCAGAAATTTGAAAGTGCAATTATCAACCTGGTGCGCCTTATCTACCGGGGGAAAAAATAATCTGGAGATGCATAGTTACAAAATAATTCTATCTATCTACCCTGGTCGTATCCCTTGAAGGGGTGACAGACAGCAAGACAAGCACATACAAAAACAAATAAAATTATAAAAAGTGAAAAAGTAGCAAAAAAACACACAAAACTTTTTGGACCATGATCAAACTAAATGTCCAAACACCCAAACAAGTTAAGCACCTCAGCACTCAAGTTGGTCATGCTTTCGTCCCTCCAGATGAAACAGGACACAAAAAAGCGGCCATGTCACTCGGGTCAGGGTGACACAACACACTTTTCTGTTCAACAGCAGGGCCCGACAGCTTTCACTGGTTTACCCCTGCCGCATCATACGGGTGCCCTGCCCATCCCTTAGAACAGGTCTAAACATCCCACTATCCTTTTACAACACCTCTCCACTCATTCCTATCACCAACAAGAGCTCTAGCTTCCACTATATTCAGACCTCTTTTCTGCAGTGCACTCATAACACCATCCATCCACGTCAATCGTGGCCTTCCTCTTGGTCTTCTTCCATTTACTTCTGCTCTGTAGATCCTATTCAACATTTGCTCCTCATCCATCCTCTCCATGTGTCCAAACCAACCGAGTACTCTCTTATCCACACCCTTGCTCAATTCCACTACTACTCCAGTTCTGTCTCAATTTCATTCCTCAATCCATCCAATCTTGTCACTCCTAACATACTCCTCAAACACTTCATCTCAAAAACATTTACTCTCCTTCTCAAATCTGCGTTCAGGCTCCAAGTCTCTGCACCATACAAAATACTCACTCAAAAAATAATGATACTGTACTGCATAAAGTAATTTTTCTGCCAGATTGACTCCAATGTGGTCAAAATTCAGACAAAAAGGAGATACTGACACATTTACTTCATCCAATGTTGTCCAAATTCAGTCCAATAATATCTCATATGATATCTAACATGCACATCTGTAAAAGCCTTTTCATGTTAAAAGGCTCATTAAAGTTTTGGGGAATCAGCTTTGTGACATGTTTCCATCAGGGGCGAGCCTATTTCTGCAATCGAGTGTACATCAAGAAAGAAAAGAAAACATGTATCAAAACAATATTTGAATTTTTATGTTATTGCTGTATTTTTCTGACTATAAGGCACACCTAAAACTGCAAATTAGTCAGAAAGTTTCTCTTATATACATGAAAATATGTTTGATAATATTGTTAATACATAGTTACAATTAAATTTTACTTCATACAGTAACGATTCTGCTTTGAGAAACATATAGAATGGTCTTCGAGTGCTTTCTTGTGGTTAACATGATAATCAATTGTTGATGAAAGGAAATAAAAAAGAAGAGCATTACTTGGATGGCAGCTCAGCCGACAACTGTCAGGTGCTCATTGCAAATCTTCTTTTGTTATTGGTTTTGGTTAATAATTGTCCGTAAGAAACGTAATAAGATAACTTGAAGATTTTTCTTTATGGTATATCAAAGATGACACTCATGCAAGCATTGGTAACTTACATCTTCCTCCAGGCTTCCTCTCACAGGAAAACTACAAAAGAAATTCCAGGCCATGGTGATGCAGTGCTGAGGTTTTGAGTTTTTCCCTGCCCTCAAGTAAGTTTTAGATCAGGGGATGTCCAGACCAAAACTTTTTGTGATTAAGGCCTATACTTGACTTGACAAGAAACTTCTAGGCATACGCTACATAGCCCATGTGACAAACAGTTCAAAACACTGTCAGAGGGCACTATGGACCCTACGAAGAACTGTTGTCAACTGAGCACAGAAGAAAACTGCAGTGGTATGTTCACGCCACATGATCATCAGGACTGGCCAAAATACTTCTCCGGGGCAGAGTCCAAGGGAGCAGGAAGACAGAAAAAGAACTGGGCTGATAACATTACTGGTAACAATTGACTGGTGTTAACTTTGCCATGTCCAAAAAATAAGTTGGTGACAGTCAACAGTAGAGAAAATTGAGTTGCGTCCTCACTGGTGCCCTGACAAACCAGGCGGTTAAGGGATCCATAAACCATGATTGTTCTTTACAAAATTACGTACTCTTGCATGAATTGTTGTTGGCATTTCTTCGCTTAGCTTAGAATATATCTGTATAGTTAGCAAGCTAACGGGACTTTTTTGGTACTGTGTAAAGAATACGAGTTTTTTTTGGGTGTACATAGTTTGTTAGCTGACAAAAAAAAGAGGATAGTTCGGAGTGAGTTGTCAAACCAGAAGTCATTGTTTATGTTCTATAAAATAAATGATTTAAATTGAATTATATTTATTTATTTTTTATGTAACCCTAGCTCTTACTGTAGTTTTAATCCCCTCCTATGTATAGTCCAGTGCAACTTCCATCCATCCCACCATTATCTGCACCGCTTATCCTCAGTAGGGTCGCGGGGGTGCTGGAGCCCATCCCAGCCATCCTCGGGCAGTGGGCAGGGAACACCCTAAACTGGTTGCCAGCCAGTCGCAGGGCACACAGGGACAGACAATTTGCTCGCTCATTCACACCTAGGGACAATTTGGACCATCCAATTAACCTGACATGCATGTTTTTGGAATGTGGGAGGAAACCGGAGTGCCCGGAGGAAACCCACGCACGCACTGGAAGAACAAGCAAACTCTACACAGGAGGTTCTACCAGTGCAACTTGTATATGAAAATACATGACAAAAGACTATTTTGGAGGGGGGGGGCTCTCTTAATTTAGTGCTTTATTATGCGAAAATTACTCTGAAGTAAAAATTATTAGTAAAGTAGTAAAAATTATTATGAAGTAGTGACTTTTGAGAGGAAATTATTCTCAAACGGGTGTCCCTAGGCTTGCACAATTTTGAGAAAAAAACTAATTGCGATTTTTAGGACCAGTATTGCAATCTCGATGCAATTTTCAATTTTAAAAGAAAGGTGCATTTTCTGTGCTAGTTTTCTTATTTTTGTAAATACTTAGCCCTTGGATGTATGTCCTACCAGTACATACATACTCCCATGAGCGGCGTCAAAAACTAGTGGGGAAAAAAGATAAAAATACTAATGGCAACAAACATGTTTTATGAGGAATACCTTAAATATGATATTAAAACCTTTTTTTTTATTTCTAAAGATTTTGAAGAATAACAACCTTTCGGATCAATTATTTATCCCAGTTATGAATCTGAGTGACATGCTTTAACCTGCTAGAGGGCCGTCAGACTGTTTAAAGCAAAGACCTGTCTGTATGATGTCACCAGTCACTGGTCCTATTGGAGTCTCCATATTACCACTTTTGGAAATACTTAGATATGCCCTTGGAAAAATATGTAATATAGTAATGTTTAGTTTTTCAGTTTGTGATAAACTTTGACATAGGACCAGGTATGGCTTCATGCTATTGTCCCAGCTTTTCCCCATCTAAGATGCATACCTGTCAACCTGTACGGCTTTGCCGTACAAAGTACGTTTTTTATTCATTTTAAGACGAGTGCGACTTACAAGGAAATCTGTACGAAAAACGCAAATTTGTCAATTATGGGTACCATCCGGTATACACCGACTATCACGAAACGGCAAATCAATCAAGTCAAACGAGTTCGCCGCAGAAGCCTCTATCTCGGTATCTTTTTTTTTCGTTGCAAACGAAGCGAGCAGTTTGATGCTTCTGTGCGCATGCGATTGCCGCCTGGGGATTTCCCATCATGCATCATTCCGAAAAAAAAAATTATGGTGTACTATTTTGTATTTTGTACAGGAAAATACGAATATGTATGGCCGTGGAGCAGTGGAGGCTGACAAGTATGAAGATGCCAATGCTACACTCATCTGCAGGCAAATTATTGCATTAAAATAATCAGGGGAGAATAAAAAAAACAACCATTTATGTGTGTTCCAACTTAGATAACTCAATGTTAGTAGCACTTCAGTATTTTAATTAGCGACAAAACTTCAGAATGTTACTTTCAAAAGAGACCAAAACCTTCCAGATTCTCCAAACAGTTCAACAACAACATTCAATTTACTCTGGGTACATCTTGGACTGATATTTTAGGTGAATTTTACATGAATGTTAAATAAACAGTGTCCTCTTCTGGGTAACTAATTTAGGGTTGCTGTCTGTACATCATTGGGGAAAAAAACGCAGTATCATGCGATTACACAATTGCACTACGTCACATCCTAATGTCGATTAGATTTCAGTCAATCGTCACATTCCGAACCATGGGTGAATAAACTTTTTATAGTGAAACAAATTAGGTTAAAACATTTTGGCAGAAGGGTGGGGCCAAGAAGATAAAAATCTATTGATTTTAATTTTTGTACCGGCAATACATATGGGAAAAAGATCATGTAGACCCATCCACTTTTTCTCATCCGCATTTATAAATAGACATGGGCACATGTAAATGTTGTACTTAATTTTATATTTATCAATTAATTTTGTCAAATTAGTTATGAAATTAAGTTGTTGTTTGCATTTAACACAGCGCTTGTGGCTGATTTTGAGGAAAAATTGAAAAGGTTGATAATGGAGTTTGGAAGAGTGTGTGATAGGCGTAAGTTATGTGTGAATGTTGGCAGAAGTATGGTGATGAAGTGTTCACATGATGGAATGGGCATGGCGTTGGAAATAAGGTTGAATGGACAGGTGCTGGAAGAAGTGAAAAGCTTTAGGTACTTGGGTTGTGATTTAGCTTTAGTTGGTTGAATGGAGTGCGAGGTATTGCCCAAAGTGAATCAATGAAGCAAGGTTTTGGGTGCTCTGAGAAGATTGTTGTGTAACAAGAGTATGAGTATGGATGTTGAGAGAGGACTGTATGAGAGTGTGATTGAGCCGACTTTTGTAAGTTGCAGAGGCTTGGAGCCTGAACGCGGATTTGAGAATAAAATCAAATGTTTTTGAGATGAAGTGTTAGAGGAGTATGTTAGGAGTGACAAGATTGGATAGATTGAGAAATGAAATCGAGAGGGATATAACTGGAGTAGTAGTGGAACTGAGCAAGTGTGTGGATAAGACAGTACTTGGTTGGTTTGGACACATGGAGAGGATGGATGAGGAGCAAATGTTGAAGAGGATCTACAGAGCAGAAATAAATATGAGACCAAGAGGTAGTTTGCGATTGACGTGGATGGATAGTGTTTTGAGTGCACTGAAGGAAAGAGGTCTAAATGTAGTGGAAGCTAGAGCTCTTGTTGGTGATAGGAATGAGTGGACAGGTGTTGTAAAAGGATAGTGGGATGTTTAGACGTGTTCTAAGGGATGGGCAGGGCACCTGTATGATGCGGCAGGGGTAAAGCATTTAAAGCTGTCGGGCCCTGCTGTTGAACAGAAGAGTGTGTTGTGTCACCCTGACCCGTGTGACATTTGCCCCGTTTGATCTGGAGGGACGAAAGTATGACCAACCTGGGTGCCGAGGTGCTTGACTTGTTTGGGTGTTTGGGCATTTAGGTTGGCTTGGTCAAATTTGTTGTGTTCTTTGCTACTTTTTCCCATTTTCTTTACTTGTTTTTGTGTATGTTTGTCTTGCTGTCGGTCACCCCTCTCAAGGGATACGATCAGGGTAGATAATATTTGTGAAACACACAGGTTTAAGCTAAAATAATTACAGGACTGTCTCAGAAAATTAGAATATTGTGATAAAGTTCTTTATTTTCTGTAATGCAATTAAAACAACAAAAATGTCATACATTCTGGATTCATTACACATCAACTGAACAATTTCAAGCCTTTTATTATTTGAATATTGCTGAATTTGGCTTACAGCTTAAGAAAACTCAAAAATCCTATCTCAAAATATTAGAATACTTCCTCAGACCAAGTAAAAAAATAATTTTATAACAGCAAAACTAAATCAAACATTTGAAAATGTCCATTGATGCACTCAGTACTTGGTTGGGAATCCTTTTGCACGGATTACTACATCAATCCGGCGTGGCATGGAGGCAATCAGCCTGTGGCATTGCTGAGGTGTTATTGATGCCCAGGATGCTTCGATAGCGGCCTTCAGCTCATTTGCATTTGTAGGTCTGGTGTCTTTCATCTTCTTCTTAACTATACCCCACAAATTCTCGATGGGGTTCAGGTCAGGGGAATTAGCAGGCCAATCAAGGACAGTGATGCCATGGTCAGTGCACCAGTTACTGGTGGTTTTGGCACCGTGGGCAGGTGCCAGATCATGCTGGAAAATGAAATCCTCATCTCCATAGAGCTTTTCAGCAGATGGAAGCATGTAGTGCTCTAAAATCTCTTGGTACACAGTTGCATTTACTCTGGACTTGATGAAACACAGTGGACCAACACCAGCAGCTGACATGGCTCCCCAAACCATTGCTGACTGTGGGAACTTCACACTGGATTTCAAGCAACTTGGATTTTGCTCCTCTCCAGCCTTTCTCCAGACTCTGGCGCCTTGACTTCCAAATGAAATGCAAAACTTGCTTTCGTCTGAAAAGAGGACTTTGGACCACTCTGCAACTGTCCAGTGCTTCTTCTCCATAGCCCAAGTCAGACGCTTCTTCCGTTGTCTTGAGTTCAGAAGTGGCTTGACCATGGGAATACGGCTATTGTAGCCCATTTCCCGGACACGTCTGTGAACTGTGGCTTTTGATACCTGGACTCTAGCTTCAGCCCACTGTCTTTGAAGCTCCCCCAAATTCTGGAAGCGGCTCTTCTTCACAATTTTGTTAAGGCTGCGGTCATCTCTCTTGGTTGTGCAGCATTTCCGGCCACATTTTTCCCTTCCAACAGACTTTTTGTGGATATGCTTTGAAACTGCACTCTGTGAACAGCCTGCTCTTTGAGAAATTTCTTTTTGTGTCTTACCCTCCTGATGGAGGGTATCAATGCAGTCAGATCAGCAGTCTTCCCCATACTTGTGATTTAGTTTACTGAACCAAGCTGAGTGTTTTTAAGGCTCAGGAAACCCTCACAAGGTGTTTCGAGTTAATTAGATGATTCAGGTGATTAGTTGAATAGCCTACTTGTATACTTTTTCATGATATTCTAATATTTTGAGATAGGATTTTTGAGTTTTCTTAAGCTTTAAGCCAAATTCAGCAATATTAAAATAATAAAAGGCTTGAAATAGTTCAGTTGATATGTAATGAATGCAGAATGTATGACATTTTTGTTTTTTTAATTGCATTACAGAAAATAAAGAACTTTATCACAATATTCTAATTTTCTGAGACAGTCCTGTATAACGAATACATGTGAAATTAATGCTTCTTGAGAAAAAATATAAGTGTAGTACCAAACAATTGTATTAGTAGTACTTTTGTTTATCAGTTTATATATGTTTATGCATATCAGTATGAATATATCACTTCAAATTGGTCTCCCTACCGCAGTTACTTAAGAGTGTTGAGGTGTTAACTGACAATTGTATCCTAAAAAATTGTTTCAAAACAAGGTGCGAGCAAAGTTATTTTGAAAAAAATGTCACAAAATACTGCAATCGACGATCTCAATGTATTTACCTTCAGTGCAGACATCGCTGCATCATCCATTCCTACCGCCCACCAAATTAAGTTGTTCTACATTCTTTCTTAGAGCTTCTAAGTAAAAGGTTTGTTATGGATTAAAGCATCTTCTCTGGCTTTTCATCATAAATTTTCTCAAGAATTAATATATATTCTTCCATGATCTTCCATTTAAAGGATTATTTAGCAATTTCCAGCCAAAACGGGATCGGTGTGACACCTTGACTCTAAAGTTAAAAATTGTGTCCTTTATATACTGGACCGAACCCTAAATGATTTACAACTCTCTCGGCTTCAGATGAGTGATGTGGCTATGAATAAAACATATTGAAAAATTGCAAAAGTTCAATTCTATCTCCGAGTCATGTATATAGTCAAGTCAGGTTTATTTGTGTATGTACTCAATGAAAAGTCATATATGGCCCACAAGACTCAGTAAAAACTTAGCATGCTAAATATATTGTTCAATCAGCTTCCAGGGGTGGAAACGTGTTTGATCGATACAAAAATGCAGCAAAGAAATAATTTAATGTTATGTGCTTTAAATCCATCTTAGAACAGCATAACCATAAGCACCTCCATGCACCAATTACCTTCATACCATTATAAACCACATTACATGATTACAGTCAAATCAAAGCTGTTTTTTTAAACCTTCTGACCAATATACACTAATATTCAAAAGTTTGGGATCGCTAGGAAATGTTCTTATCTTTGAAAGCCAAGCAACTGAAGAGCTCCTACAACCGTGTGCACCACTCCCTTCAGAGAACAGCATAAACAGCCTCTAACCAGAGTAAAGATAAGTAGGAGTTCAACCAAACAAGTGAATAAGTACATTGAAGTCTCTAGTTTGAATAATAGATGCTTTGAAGGTCTTCAACTAGCAGCTTTGCTAAATAGTACCTGCAAAAAAACTAGTGTCAACGTCTACAGTAAATCAGCAACTCAGAAATGCTGGCCTTCAAGGGATTTGGCAAATAAATATTTTATTTAAGACTGGCCAACGAAAGGGAGAGATTATAATAGGCAAAATCGCACAGAAATTGGAGAACAAACTTGATAAATAAATGTGTGACTTTTCATGGAAAACACGAATTGCCTGGGTGACCCCAAACTTTTGAACAGCAGTGCATATTTTTACCTATTTAAGCAAACAAATTTACAAAAACGGTGACAGTTTTTTTTTTTATGTCGCAGCACTCCCACAAAAACTTTTCAGAGGGATGCACTTACCTCTAATTCGATTGAGGTCCATTTTTGTGCTGGTGCTCGTCCCTTTACGCAAAAATGATCCTCACGTGAAATAAAGTTCGATTTCAAAGTGCATTTGCTGTAACTGTGACAACACAATTCACAGGGTGCTGTAAGTAGAAAAAGCCCTTTTTAAAACTGATGTGAAATGAATGTCCATGTGCACGCACACGGGGGGGAGAGAAAAGCTTGGTGGATGCTCTCTATCAGCAGGATGTGCCCTCTTCCTCCTCCTCCTCTTCCTCCTCCTCTTCCCGGAGCTGGGATCCCTTTGCGTCCTCCTGAGGTCACCTCCTCCCCCACCGCTGTTGCAGTTCTTCTAAAACTCGGTGCGGGAGGCTTTCCGATGATGCTGACGACCAAAGACCAGGGTGAGGCGTGGTCGTTTGAGTTAAGAAAGTATACAAGTGCGTCAAAGTCAAGAAAGTGGGAGGCAGGGATTGTTTAGGAGGACTTGGCTTTTCCAGCGCGGTCCTTCAGTTTTTGTTTCTTCTCCGGAGATGAATGGCTGCGAGACTTCTCCTGCTCGCACGTTCTCTCTCTCGGTCAAATGCGCAAGCATGCACGCACATGCACTCCTCCCTCTCGGTCCCCACCCACTCCCATCACTGAATTCAAACCACTTTGTGCATGTGCGCTCAAGTGGTCATCATCAGTGTTGGGCACGTTGCTGAAAGAACATACAGTAATCTCTCGGATATTGCGGTTAATAAGGACCTTAACGTGAAAATCAGCGAAATAGTGACTCTACAGTATCACCACGCCCCCCTACAGTCGCCAAAATTAATTTTCCTTAGGGCACCAGACACGTTAAATAAATAAAATGAACAAAGTATACGAGAGTATACGACTGCAAAAATACAATAAATACAATTACAGGTATAATTAGTAAAAAAAAGGATGACATTATTTTTTACATACAGTAAGGTTACATATAGATCCCTTTTATTGTTTGTAACCAAGTGTGACAGCCTAGCTGCACGCGCCTTGTTAACAGAACAGTGGAATTCATGTCAGATTATACCAGGCAAACAGAAAAAGATCGCCGATCGTAAATAGTAGCATCTTGAAAAAGCACAAAGTATCTGCGAGTAGCAAGATAGCGACTTTATGTTCATGATCAAAGTCAACAAAAACATGTTCTTTTGATCGGCGCTACACATAGATTGTTGCTCTCACATGTAACACTATACTCACAAATGCATAACTATACCCTCTCTCATACTGAGAGTCATACCCACGCACAAACACAACTATACTCTGATACATACCACTATAGTCTCACACACACTAATATACTCTCTCACACACACTACTATAATCCCTCACTCAGATAGTGAAGATTTTATGCATGACTTTTTTACCTTGCATACGCCGGTCCAAATTGTGTAAATAACAGTTAGCATACCACTTTATGCAAGGAGGTAAATTTGACAAAAAATATAGCTCAGATGACCAGTTTATATAGACAGTAGCTTTGTTCACAAATAATTTAAAACTTTAGAATGATTTATCTTCTTTGGCTTGTGTTGGTGATATCAAAACAAATATTTTTGTGTGTGTTTTTTGCTACATTTTCCTTTTTTTAATTTTCTTTGTTTTTGTATGTGTTTGTCTTGCTGTCGGTCACCCCTCTCGAGGGATATGACCAGGGTGGATAGATAGATAGATAGATAGATAGATAGATAGATAGATAGATAGATATATTTATATATACATACATGTAAAATATATATATATATATATATATATATATATATATATATATATATATATATATATATATATATATATATATATATATATATATATATATATATATATATATATATATATATATATATATATATATATATATATGAATTTGGGGCAGCACGGCAGCGCAGTGGTTAGCGCTTGTGCGGCACAGTTCATGTCATGGGAACCTGTCGTGGGTTCAAATCCAGCTCCAGACTTCCTGTGCGGAGTTTGTATGTTCTCCCCGTGCTTGCGTGGGTTTCCTCCGGGCACTCCGGTTTCCTCCCACATTCCAAAAACATGCATTTCAGGTGAATTGGCCGGTCTAAATTGTCCCCAGGTGTGAATGAGCGAATGAGTTGTCTGTCCCTGTGTGCCCTGCGATTGGCTGGCAACCACTTCAGGGTGTCCCCTGCCCACTGCCCGGAGATGGCTGGGATAGGCTCCAGCCCCCCCGCGACCCTAATGAGGATAAGCGGTACGGCTAATGAGATGAGATGAGAGATATATGAATTTGCTTTACCATGCCGTACATGCTTTTATTTTCACAATGAAAAACAATTTCTAGGTGTAGAAACAAAATGTCTGCGATGAGTTTGGGGATCAAATAAAGCCGTGTTCCTCAACTGTTGGGTTAGGACCCAAAAGAGGGTCATTGACCTGTTTTCAATGGGTTGTGGGCCTTTGCCGTAGCAAAATAATGCTAGTAAAATAGGGTAATTTAAACTCCTTAACAGCAGATGGCGATAATTGCCTGCAAATACAAGTCGACACCCGACCAACAGAGTTTATTTACACAGTTTGAACATGGCCAAACGCAGATCAATTGGAGAATATATGAGGTATGGATTTTAAAGCCACAGAAGTGAAGCGTTTGCGATTTCATTAAAAATGCAGCTAATTGAGTATTACGGGTTGCTTTGGTTTTTGCTGGTATTTTTTTAATGTAAATTTATTCTTAACCGAAAACATTTGGAGAGGCTTTGATTTAGATCAATTAAGTTGAGATTTAGATTATCGTCCTTCTTATTAACACAAGGTCACAATTTCTTGAGAAGTTTTAACAATCACATTTTCATTTATTTCATGCAAACTCTCATCCAAATGTCAGTTTCTGAAATGGATTCCGTCACAATTGAACATCCGGCTTTCTTTCCTCCCCGTTTTTGCCAGCTGTTTCTCAGGTCACACCCACATGCCCTCTAGTTGCGGCTGATATGTGGGTGAGCAGATGAGCCCAGACACCGATCCATTAAGTGACCAGGCCCGGCTTGATTGGCTCCGGATGGAGCAAAAAAACCCCACCCCTGGCCGCCTCCCTCCCCCTTGAAATAGCTCGATTGGCCTCTGGCCAGGCGGCCATTTCCTGTGTCTGAGAGGAGCTCCAGCCACCGGGGCTCGAATGCATTTCCTGACTGAGAATAAAAGTTTTATTAATGAGCGCTCGTGCATCGGCAGCCTGCATTGAGAGGCCGTTTGAGAAGTAAATCATACTTGCGCTCACATATAGCATCATACTTCACACATACACAACTATCCTCTCAAATAGACAGTCATATTCATACACAGACACAACTATACTTGCTCATACATACTAAACTCTCACACTACTATAATCTCTCATTTATATTACAAAAGTGTCTTATATGCGCAATTGGATTAGGGTTTTTAATGGTGTGTGAGAGAATATAATAGTGTGTGTGAGAATCAATAGTAGTGGGAGGTGGGGGGCTATGTGTGGGAGTATGTGTGGGACCATGTGTTTGAGTAGTGTATGTTAGAGAGTGTAATAGTGCGTTTGAGTCTATAGTAGTGTGTGTGTATGAATATAGTTGTATGTGTGTGTGAGAGTATTTGTATGTGTGTGTGAAGGCATTGTAATATTAATGAGAATATGATATTAGGTGTAAGAAAGTATAGCTGTGTATGTATGTATATAAAAGTATAATAGTATAGTGAGAGAGTATAGTAGTATTTTGCATGGGTATGACTGTGTCTGTATGGGAGTATAGTTGTGCATTTGTGAGAGTATGATGTTATATATGAGAGCAAGTATGATACACTTCCCTGACACCATCTTAAAATATGAGAGTTCAGTTCTCATTATATGAGAGGCCGTTTGAGAGGCCGTTTGAGAGGTATATCATAGTTGCTCTCACATGCTCTACTATACTCTCACTATAACTATACTCCCATGCAGAAACACAACTTAAACATACTACTACACTCTCACTCTCTTCTATGCTCTCACTCATACAACAATACTCTCATGCACACAGTATGATATTCTCATACACACACTTCAATACACTCCCACACATATTACTATACTCTCATACACACATTACTATACACTCTCAGAGGTATTACTATACACTCTCACAGTATATTACTATACTGTCACACATTCTACTGTACTCATTCACACATAACTAATACTGGGGGTACTCCAGTTTAGTGTGAAACTGTAAATTATATACACACAGTGAATCTCCTTGGTTACCAGTCCACAAAGTAAAACAACACTGTGGAGTAGAGATTTTGTTGGATGGTGTAAAGTTGCAGAAGTTAGATGGTTTTAAGTGTTTGGGTTGGTATGTCGTTTGGGGCCAGAAGTGAAGAAGAGGGTATGTAAAGGGTGCAAGGCAATTGGTGTGCTGAACTGGTTGTTCAAATGTAGAAATCTGCATATGGATGCGAAGTGAGTGTGTATGATTGTGGGTTGGTACCAACAGTGATAGCTCAGAGACGTGGGGCTTGGGAGTAAATGAGCGTAATAGATTACATGTCTTTGAAATTAGATGTTTGAGTGGTACGTGTGGAGTGACATGACTGGATAGGTTAAGGAATAAAGAAGTATGCAGAAGAGCTGGTGTGGTGAGAAACCTTGCTAAGAGGGTTGAAAACGCTCTGAGATGGTTCAGATATATGGAAAGATTGGATGAAGACCGTTTGATTGAAAGAGTATGTTGTGCAGAAGTGGTTGGAAATAGAATGAGAAGGCTTGAATATGGTTGAATGGACGGGGTGAAACATGCTCTTGATGCAAGGTCGATTAAATTAATGGATGCAAGGGTGTGTGCTAGGGATGGATGAGAACTATTAAGGTTTGTTAAGAATGACTGATATCGATGAATATGATGCAGAGGGGGTAAACCAGTGTATGCTGTCAGGCCTCTCTGCTGATGAAGGGTTGTATGGCACAGCATCTCACTCTTTATTGTGCTGTGGCCTTAATGTTGACAGTCAGGTTGGGAAAAGCCAAGGGGAATGAATGTTTGGTGAATGTGAGTGTGTTCTTGACTCTTACCACCTGCCACTAGGATTATATAGATAGACAGATGGAGAAAGACTTTTAAATCATTGAATCAATCTTTTAAGATGATGCTGTGTTTAAAAGGTGCTGCTCACAAAATTGATTGTTGTTTTGGTGTCTTTCTTATCCGGTTTCCTTAGGTGTTCCCCCGTAAAAACTAAATTTTTCATTGGCAAAATTCAAATATCTTACTGCATTTTTTTCTGTACATGCTTTTTAAAAAAAAATCATTGTATTGAACAATATTTACATTTTATGCAATACAATTCTTCTGTAATTGTCCTGAAGTAGCCCTATTGCAGTTCTTAATGCAAATGATTGCTTTAAAAGGGGAGCTATTACTTTTAAATTATTCTAATTATAATTATTAGTTGTAAATTAATATATACATTTTTATATTTTCAGTGTTTCAAAACCAATTGGATGAAATGGTCCATTTATAAACAAATAGACAATGTGACATAACTTGTGCAGTTAAATGCAAACAAGAAATATATTGGATAGTGTTATACGATTTAAGACACTATCAGCATATACAAAAAAATAAATAAATACAGTACTCTACATCAATCAGCAGTTTTTTTCCTCAGCCACGCCACTATTCAAATATTTTTCAACCCAATGCAGATAGCGACTCAAAATACTTGTCCATCTTAGGTGATTGTTCATGTTCCTATGCCTTAACCATCTAGTGTCTTTCTGAGCCCCAATCAGGATAAAGGAAAAGTATTACAGTTGGGCTTTGGGGTTTGGGTTTGGCTGTTCTTGTAAAACCACATCAGTGATTCTATTCACAGAGGTTTATGATTCAGGGTAGGTTAATGCAGCGCTTCGAGTTGTGTACCCTCCTATTCCTGTTTCAGTGCCTGAATTCTCCTCATGTCCTTCCTTAGCCACATCCTCTATTGAGTATCGGAGACCGCATGCATGTCCAGGTGCTGCATTGAAGTTTTGGCGACCTTGGAGCAAGACCGAACCGGTTGCACGGAATCTGCCATCCGTCTCACGTAAAGGTGGTCAGACAGGAAGCTATTGTTGAGAATTTATAATAAGAAAGCTGGTAGTTAGCGTTATAAGTTCCGGATGATACTCAGAGTTGAGCTTACCTAGGCAGACAACCCACAGCTGCCGACTTTCGCTTTTTGGGAAGACGACTTGCTTGTTGCTCCACACCATCATTGACTTTCTTGTTCTGTGCTATCTCGTTCTTCTTGCAAACACAGCTGTCCGCATTCTGCGCTAAGACTTTTGAATTTTTACCGCAAGGATCCTTGCCCTCACTTGCAGCCATTATTCCGCAACAAAACCTAACGCTACCAGACAAATAAACCTTTTGTTAGACAGAAGTCAATTAACTTATTTTTGGGAAGGATTCTTACTGGGGGCTGATGGCAAAGTGTGGCCACAGGTGGCTCATGTTGATGAACTGATGCTCCAGGACCTGGCGGGGTGTCATTCTTAAGGACGCGTCAATGCGAAACATTCCCTTCAGCATATCCACAAATATCAGTTTATCAGCCGCATACACCTGTTGGTCCAAAGGGTTTTTGGTATAGCACCACTGAAACTGCTGGAGCTGAGAATGAAAATTAATGAGAACCCAATGACCATTCTCTTCAAAAACCTTTAGATCTTACTTGTAGAAGGTGGTCAAGTGAGTTCAACTTCATGCTCGTGGCCGTCCTGACTGTTATTCCAGTTTCTTGCTGGTAAGTTTCCGACGTCTGAAAAGATTTGTAACAAGGGTTGGATTTAACTTTGAGGATGTGTTTTTGGGACTTGGCTAGTTTTAGACCTGAATTACATGACTTGCCGATTTTCATATTGAAGTCTGAAACTCGAAAATTAAAGACCGTCAGTCAAATTGAATGTCATAAAATTTAAAGGCTTGGAATTGAGACCATATATTTACTTAAAAATATGATTGATTAAGCACATCTAGGGAAAATCATAGTTTTTAACAACATACGGAAGCAACCTTCCTAAACAGAACTCCAGGCCGGTTCAGTTCCACAAGTAAAGCAAGAGAGGGAGTTTACCTTGAGGCTCCACATATTAGTTTCACCTTCCTGTTGGAAGAAGTGTTCAGTCTTTTGGCCGGAGACCAGAAGACTGTCAGGAAATGCTCCCTGGGTTTCTATGATGTACCTTATCTGAAAAAAATCACAGAACAAAATCACAGTCACCGTTGAAACATTTGATTTTAAATACAAATATATGGTTAATCTTGACATCGGCTCACTTGGTAAAACAGCACAAAGAAGCTTTCCCCTAAGATGTAGTTACAATTAATACCCTCCTAATATAAACATAATAATTCGCTGGACTCTATACCAAAACCTCAAAGATAAATTTGACCATTTTACCATTTAACTTTACCAGGTGGATATTTACCATTTCGTAGTCATTCTTGCCGGGAAAAATCAGCGTACCCGTATACAAAAAAGCAACCACGCATCCCATAGACCAAATATCAATAGCTTCATTGTATGGCGCTCCCACCAAGATCTCCGGAGACCTGAGAGAGGGTCAACAATGTCAAGTTGGCTCCCAAAGAAACCACAGGAAGCAACCCAGGAAATGAGACGTAAATCACCGGTAAGGGCGGCTCTGAATGTACGAGCCCTGTCTTGCATCGGCGACCTCATGCGTCAGGCCAAAGTCGATGACTTTAACACGGTAGGGCTGCTGCCGGTGGTTGATGAACATGATGTTTTCCAATTTGAGGTCGGCGTGAATCATCCGTCCACCCTTAAGGTGGTCCAGAGCCCTGGCGAGCTGACATAGTGTGGTAAAAGTGAAGGTTTTTGTCAATGACTTGTATAAAACATGACATCCCCTCAAAACAAGATATTTTAAAAAAGATAAGGGGTGTAACATCCCAGACTCTGGTCTTGTCTTCTTTGGAAGACGCTGCTTGCCTAGTTGAAATGCTCTAGCTCCAGCCCTAGCTGTTGATGTAAGGGCAATTGAGACAAGTTTGCTGTCTCAAAATTGGATAGTTTTCGCAAGGAAAGAAAAGGTTGTGTTCTTTAGTTCAGTGCTTCTGCAATACTTATCTTCCCTAGCGTTGGGGGGGTGTTGGAGCTCATGACAGCTATCGAGCAGTGGGCGGGGGGGACCCTGACCCGGTTGCCAGCCAGATACAGGGCTCACAGAGACACTTGCTCATTCACACTTAGGGACAATTTGGACTGGCCAATTAACCTGACGTGCATGTTTTTCGAATGTTGGAGTAAACTGCATTGCCCAGAGGAAACTCAGGCATGGGGAGAACATGCAAACTCTGCACCAGGAGGCTGCAGTAGTTGGAATTGAACCCTTGGGCTGCACGCTACCTAGCCGCTGAGACACCTATCAAATTTAGTGTATAAAAAATTGTGAAGTTTAAAACATTGATGGTAGGATATATCCATCCCTTTATTTTCTCTGCCGCTTTTCTTCACAAGCGTCGAGGGGGTATTGGAGCCCATCCCTGGCATCTTCGGGCAGTGTGCAGGGAAGACCCTGAACTGGTTGCCAGCCAGTTGCAGGGTACACAGAGAGATACAAGTCACTTTCTCATTCACACCTAGGGACAATTTGGACTGGCCAACAAACCTGATATGCATGTTTTTGGAACGTGGGAGGAAACCAGAGTGGTCTGAGGAAACCTACGCAGGCACAGGGAGAACATGTAAACTCTGCAGAGAGAGGCCGCGGTATCTTTGTAGAGTATATTCACATTAAAAAAATACCAGCAAAAACCAAAGCAACCCGTAATACTCAATTAGCTGCATTTTTAATGAAATCGCAAACGCTTCACTTCTGTGGCTTTAAAATCCATACCTCATATATTCTACAATTGATCTGCGTTTGGCCATGTTCAACCTGTGTAAATAAACTCTGTTGGTCGGGTGTCGACTTGTATTTGCAGGGAATTATCGCCATTTGCTGTTAAGGAGTTTAAATTACCCTATTTTACTAGCATTATTTTGCTACGGCAAAGGCCCACAACCCATTGAAAACAGGTCGGTGACCCTCTTTTGGGTCCTAGCCAAACAGTTGAGAAACACTGCTTTATTTGATCCCCAAACTCATCGCAGACATTTTGTTTATACACCTAGAAATTGTTTTTCATCGTGAAAATTAAAAAAAGGAATTTATGGCATGGTAAAGCAAATTCATAGATTGTAATAATTCCGATTGGGACTCGATTTACCTGATGGACAATGGGTCGGATCTCCTTGACTTGGAGAGGCTTGAAATGTCGCTCCTTCATGAAGTCAAACAGACTTTTATCTAGGTATTCAAACTCCAGGCAAATGTATCCCATGTAGTTGAATGTGCTCATCCACTGGACAAGGTGACTAGTGTAGTTTTCAAGCATTTTGATTTTCTGTAGCGCCTCAATCTGTAGGCATTTCAGTAACATTTCAGGAGCACTCGTTATCGGAGTACAATATTCTGGAATGTTTTTCTTTTGACAAGTTATGGTCTAACCTCAAACCTGGCCTGCACAGCAAAGGTTCCCTGGTCCCTGATCATCTTCACCGCCACTGTCTTGTTGGTGTCTGTCTTACGGCATTTGGCTACTTTGCCAAAGGTACCCTCGCCCTTAACGGAGATCACCTTGTAGCCAGCAAATGGCGATTGAAGCTTGGCTCCCGGGCACAGGCAGTAGGCGGCATCGCTAGGGGAGCTGTCCATCTTTGTTGGTGCCACTTTCTCTCTTCACGTGGAAAGCATTTTGATGAGATTGTGTGTACAACCATTCTAAGGAATGAAGCAGGAGACGCCTGTCTTGCATCTGATCAAAGATAGGCTACACAAAAAGTGATCATTTTCTTTTAAAGTGTGACATCAGTGATGTCCATGGGGTGCCTTTAGACATCACAGTGCTCGGCCTTTGTGTACTGGTACGTATAAGTACACTGACATCACTTTGAGGGATTGTCAGGAGTACAATAAATTAAAGCACCTATCTTTAAAAGAGACACACATTTTAAGAGTAAAAATTAGGTTTAATAGAAATAAACCTTAAGCTGAAATTGCTTGGCGCTCAGTGCATGGTGTACCTCATCTCAAAATAAGGTGGGATAGGTTACATATCTCTAAATAAGTTCTCTATAAAATTGAAATAGTAAATGGGAAATGGACTGTATTTCTATAGTGCTTTAACCACTTTTTGGGGGGCGGCAGTGGCTCAGGAGGTAGAGCGCTCGTCTTGGGATCAAGAGATCGCAGTTAGAATCCCGGCTACTCCGTGTTACACGTTGAAGTGTCGTTGGGTAAGACACTAAACCCCTAATGCCCCCAATAAGCAGGTTAGCACCTTACATGGCTGCACGGCCGCTGTTGGGAAATGTGAAGCACACTGTAAAATGCTTTCGGAGGTCTTGACTTGCAAAGCGCTATATAAATGCAGATCATTTAATTTCATTTTATTTCATTTAACCACTCACTGAAGACCTCCCATAGCACTTCACAATGTACTTCACACTTACCCATTCACACACTACTCAATCTAATTTAATTAAGAAATGTGACTAGAATTGTTTTTTGTGATATTGTATTTATGTGGTATTATAGTAGAGATGAAGGGAATGAAATGTCGTGAGGTATTTTGATGTAAAACAAACGTGATGTGATTTTACTTTGACAGTTTTCCGTTTTAGAAAAAAGGACATTTTCTTATTATGACAGTGATCACATCATGAAGTGCCAGACGTGACACCAAAGTTTAGAACAATTTGCATGAGGTAAATTAAAGCATGTACGTACAGTTTTATTTTGAAATGATAACATAATTGTCTGCGAGGCCTATTCGTGAATTATTTAACAAATCTCAAAAGTTGTTGATATATTTAACTTTTAAATTTTCTTATTGTTACGAAGCAAATATCCAAATTTTGCCTCTCTGTTAAAATTATAAGGGACGCTATGTATTATTTGACCGTAAGATGTTGCTGTATAGTGTAGTGCAGTGGTCTTCAACGTGGAGGACCAGGTATCCCCCTAAGAACACCCGCAGACAGATTCTGAAAATAAGTCACCAGTGATGGGTCATTTTTAACATTTAATAAAGTTTCATTTCTAACAGTCATGTTGTTTTAATGGTTGACCAAGACTACTGAACCTAACCTTCAACATTTTCAACCTGGTAATAACATGGTAACAACATAGTTATAACATCATAAGTTGTCATTTTAGAAATGCATATGCCAATTAGTCACCAAACGTAGCTGTCAGCCTCAAAAAGTCTGCTGACCCTGGTGAATTGCAACCAAAAACATCTGCTAAAACGCTCATGGAAGAATACAAACTACAGAGACTCAAGCTGGCCATAAAGCACAATTTTTCTTGTTGTCTTGTTGTCCAGCCTTTTGTGAAATATTTGTTTATTTGGGTACCCCTAGCAACAAGATTCCTGACAAATATGTAAGATCCCTTTGGTAAGGCTCATGTGATGTTAAATAAATGCAAATTTCTTAACCATAGAGTATTTTTAAAAATAGTTTACACTAAAGTTAATGTATTTTTGCCTATGATTTAAATTAATATTGTTTATTAATTAATTTATCTTATTTTTTACTACTATGAGATTCTAAAAATGTACAAAACCCCTTTTGGTCAGTTTTCCTTTTATAAATAGAGGTTATTTCAAAATTAGAAAGCAATGAAGGCATACATGTTAGCTTCCTCCAGGATTATTACAAAACATGTTAAAACATTCTGATTTCAACTGGGCTGCAGACCCCCCTTGTGTATGGTGGGCATGATTTGTGGATGGAAGGGGTTCGATAGGCCTGGCAGGATTTTAAAAGGGAAGCCAGGGTCAAAAAGATCACATCACAATAAGTGAATAATTCTTTAATATACATTCCAAAAACATGCATTTCAAGTGAATTTGCCGGTCCAAATTGTCCTTAGGTGTGAATGAGCGAGTTGTCTGTCCCTGTGTGCCCTGCGATTGGCTGGCAACCAGTTCAGAGTGTCCCCTGCCCACTGCCCGATGATAGCTAGGATTGGCTCCAGCACACCTACGACCCTACTGAAGATAAGCGGTGCAGCTAATGAGATGAGATATGTATATATATATATAGACAGAGACAGAGACAGAGACAGAGAGAGAGAGAGAGAGAGAGAGAGAGAGAGAGAGAGAGAGAGAGAGAGAGAGAGAGAGAGAGAGAGAGAGAGAGAGAGATGTCCCTGTTTTTAAGAGCTAAATCTGATATTTTTGTAATTATTTGGTAGTATTGTTGTGGTATTTCTGTCGTAGTATTTTTATAGTAGACAAATAAAGGGACAACGGTGACTATGCCCCTTTGAGAGAATTCATTTTTTTCTTATATAGAAAGATAATAAGTTTTATCTTAAGAGAACATAAAGAAAAGCAGAGATTAGAATGTCAACATGGTAAACTAATGTTGACACTGAACATGCGCTCACAAAAGTGAAATTATAATGTTTTAAGCAAGAGATCACGCTCACCCTGCCCCGCCTCACTACCGTCATGGCTCATAATTAATTTACAAGGCCTACATACAGTTGGGCCGCCTGCATAATCGATTGGCTACAGGAACATGTGAGACAAGGCAGGGAGGGATCACAACCAAGCTCTGTACTGTAATCACATTTGACATAATCTTTTTTTTTTTTTTTTGAGTATTTTTTTTTCATTTTGTTGAGTTCAAAATTAACCACTTTGATAAATAATTGAGAAAATAAAAGGGATATCGCTTTAGCAGTCGAAACAATTTTCACATATTACAAATCATGCAATAAGTTAAAATAACAAGGTATTATGTGTCAAATCGATCACATCTTATCACCATTCCCAAAAAAAGTAATAACCCCTCATGCGAAGTCACATCATAAATGTAGGATTATAAGATAATCACACTATTTGATTCAACATAATTTCAAAATTAAATAAAAAGAATTTCAAAAAAATAGATATTTGTTGTTTCATTCACCAAAAGCGTGGGTGGTGATTATATTTTCGTTTGAAATCTATATATGTATAAATGGTTTTTTTTTTGTCTGTCCATGAGTTTAGATATGATCACTATCTTTCACAGGCAGTCAGGTAGGTTACCCCAGACGTGAAAACTGCCCAAGGAAAAGCCGAGTTTGCATTTTCTCTTGCTGACTCAGCAGCCTTTCCATAAAGACATTCTATTCTCCTAGGTTAGAACACGTGTTTTAGAACTAGTTTTGAAAATTGTTCAAATTGATTTATACTGTATCATAAGAGGGTTTAAGGTTATGGGATATGTGTTTCTCCATAGCTCTGCACAATGTTGAATAAGGTAATATAAGTGAAAAATGATAGAAAAGAATAATTTTTGGGTTCATGTTTTTTTTTTTTAATTGGACGACAGAGAGAACAGTTTTTGTCTAAATACTCTGGATGTAGTGGCAATAGGTCGATGGGCTTTCCAACAAGCCCTAAAGAACTGCTATGACCTCATTTCAATGCACCACTAACCTGGAGAGGGAATAGGGCCACCTGCTGTCTAAATTACAACAGTGCAACATTCTTTCAAACAGAAATAAAGAAATGACACTCGAAGTAAAATTTTGTTTATTCCCAGAAACAACAGCACACAGACAGACATGGCTATAAAAAAACAATTAGAAACAAGCAAAAAGAAATACATATTTTTAGTTTGTTAAAAGCTATGACCAATTCATAGTGACTCTTTGTGATTAAGGGCTCTATAAATAAACGGGACTGGACTTGACTTAAACATTACTGTGTCACGTGTTAGACTATTGCTTCTCCCCCCGTTGATAATGGCTACCGATTCAAAAAATAATTTACCGCTTTTTTAAATGTATTAAATGTTTTCAATTTGAAGAGAGACTAAGCTTTAGTTGCATTAATAAATACCTCCAACAATAGTATTAAATCTCTCTCTTGGTTTAAGTCAGACACTTCCAGTTATGAACAACCTTTTATTTCAGTATTCTGGAGATGGGTTGCACTCTGTGCATTAAAATGAGGGCGTGCTACCATCTACTAGTCTTGACTACCACTTTTTAATGCCAAAAGGTTGGCATGTACAGTATGCCAATACATTTCTGTTCAACCTACAATTTCAATCAAGTACGACAGTCCAGATTTAACATACTTGTAGACTTTTGGATGTAACGCTACTATGATGCTAGCTTATATTATTGATATTCGATTTAAAGTCCAAATTATACACTGAATCGTAGTACACTATACACATAATAAATCAGCTTCCTGTGGGCCCAGTGTTCACTAAACACAAACGTGCAAAAAAAGACATTTTGTCCTTTAAATCCATCAATAAACTGCATAACTATAAGCACCCCTGTGCACCACTACCCTTCATACCATGATTAAAAACTTCATTACATGATTACACTTCCGCATCCAATGCAAAAGCAAAGATCCCATTTTCTTTAAACCTTTTGACAAATATATATATTTAAATATTTACAGCAACAAATTTACCAGGCTTTATTGGAAAACACTAATAGAGCTACGGCAAAAGCGGAGCAGTGTTAACCCATTTTAGGTCGATACAAGAAAATATTTTCAGTTTTGTTGTATTAGTATAAAAATAAGACATCGGATGCATCCTAAAGTTTCAACTGTCCTGTTGAATTGCTGGAGTAAACGGGTCAGGGGATCTCCACGTTCTTCTCGTTTGCTCATTCCTGTTGGAACACAGAAAATGTCTTTAACAAAACTAGTGATCCCAAGAGCCAAGAAGAGAACCGCAGCGTTCTCCATTCGGGCCCCGGTGCTGTGGAATGCTCTTCCCCCCCGAGACTCGATCTGCAACCTCAGTGGAAATGTTTAAATCTATGCTTAAAACACACTACTATTCTATAGCATATGAATAACCTATATTTTATGTTGACAATGTCTGTGTAGTATTTGCCCTCATGTAGGTTTTAGATCGGGATGGACTCATAATAGTCTTTGGTTTGCAATAATCTGTGGTCAGCCCTTTGAGACTCTTTGAGATGAAGGGCTATACAAATAATCTTGACTTCTAGAGGAGGTGATCTTATCCCAGTCTTTGTGAATACAACCTATTTTTGTGTAATATTTGACCACTAGAGGCCAGTGTATTGTGTAGTTTAACCAAAATCAAGTCCTGCAAAGCACAAGGAAAATACTATTTACTGAGGCTCAAAGTGCCCAAACATCACAATTTTTTGCCCAAACTTGTACAAGGTTTTTGGTTTTTGGGGGTATCTGTAGCAGCAAGATGGCGAGCCTCATGTTATGTAAAATAAGTACAAATTTCTCGAGCATATATTTTTTTAATGCAAGTTTACATGCAGGCTAGAGGAGTAACGGAAATTATGTAACGGCGTGACGTACTCGAGATACAAAAATGTGATTGCCTTCCATGGGAGTTACAGAAAAAAAGACAATCGAAGGACTACAAATTGATTTCAAACTATATAATGCGCCGGGGCCTCAACTTGATGTGTGTGCGGATCATAGTAGCATCCATATCCGCAGATTGTATGGATAGGGTGTTTGTCACTGTGTTGCAGGTTAAAAAAAAACTATTCTTTTCAGCCGTATCATATGTCTCCTTCAATGTAGCACTCATTTTGTTGGATTGGCAAATTTGTGAGCTGTTTATGTGTGTGCATATTGGGGCGCTAGTAATGCATTCAGGGACATTTAGTTAATCTGAGTGACGGACTTTTTGTATTTTGCACTGAATTGTTTTTCAAAATTTACCACTGTATACTATCACCTTATTAATGTGCTCTTAATGTGATCTAAAACAAAACATATCCCGTGTTATATCAATGTGCCTTTTTTTGTATTGCTGTCAAAAAACGAAAAGTTGTCCCAGTTTGATTGAGTAAAACACATGTTATTAAAAACATTTTTTTTAAATTCGATGATGTTTGATTTGTTTTAGAGCCCCAATATGTAATTTGACCACTAGACAGCACTGTGTTTTCTGGTACGAACGAGCGAGGGCCTGGGAGACACAGCAGAGAATGGCGGCAGGAAGCCGGAAGAACGTGGCGCCAATCCAAGATGGATTCCAACGTGAAAAAGAAATACAAATTTCTCGACCTATGACTGTTTGTAAAAAATTAACAAGGGTATGATAGTTCCTTGTATTTTAGCACAGTATTCAAATCCATATTTTTTTTTTACTGCATGAGTTTTTTGTACCACTAGGAGGCACTAAACATTACACACTATCCCTTTAGGACAGGGGTCGGACTAGTAGATTAAAGAGAAAGAAAAAGAGAGATAACGAGAGATAAAGAAATAAGAGAAAGAGGGAGGGAAAAGGAGAGAGGGCAGGACAAAGAAAGAAAAAGAGAGAGATGGAGAGAGCGTGAGAAACAAAAGATAAAAAGTCATGAGAGGGGGAAAAGAAAGGGAGAGGAATAAAGAAATCCAAAGAGAAATAGAAAGACAGAAGGAGAGAAAAGAAAGCGCAAAGGGTAGGAAGAGAGAAAGAGAAAAGAGAGAAATGGAAAAAAGGAAGTTAAAGCAAAAGAAGTTAAAAAGACACAGAGAAAGAAACAAAGAGCAACAAAGGAAGAGAAAAAGAGACACAGAAAGTGAGAGTGGATTTTGTAAGGTTTATTGTTCTATATTCTTTACGGGATGCTTTCTTTTGACAGACACGTTTGATGCATTGCGAGCGTGATCCTACTAGCGTGTTGGTACCTTTCAAAGGCACGGTTTGGGATGAAAGTTATATCATTATTATTAAAGCTTTGAAAACTCTCTCGGTGTACAGTCTTTCTTAGTAAATATGTGTAACCATGTATAACATATATTTGCAACTGTATATTTTTGTAATGTATATATTTTAGAGATTTATTCTGTGTTCTACGGGCCAATCAAAAAGAAAGGGCGGAGCAAACGCGGGCTGATGGGAATTGGGGTAAAGCTGAGTTACCGGTAGATCTGTCTGTGTTCGCAGCGGACAATAGTGGATATATATTTTTCCCACCCTTAACTTTGGGAATAAACATTTTGTTTCCTTGGATTACTTTCAACGGGACCCGGACTTTACAAGTCTGCATCATACGCTAATTACGGGTATGATTTTACATTCATGATGCCGACTGTGGTTCTGAGATTATGCACTATTGACTTTTAGATTGTGTCGGTAGGAGGCTAGGAGACTAGGACCTTGACTCAGCCTCTTGGCTGGGTGAAAGTGTCAAAGCTTATCAGCTTTGGAGTGTATTATGATTCGACGGATAATGAGTAATTGATAAAGATTATAGAACAATTAATCTCTACGAAATCACAATCGTGGAACCTACAGCTTGATTTGGGATAAACTTGTGATCGTGTCATTAGTTTTAATGTGGGCGCACGCGGCTTATACACAGGTGCGGATTGTGTAAAAACTAAAGTGGAAAATCACCTAAAAAGTGGTGGGTGCGGCTTATAATCAGGTGCGCTCTATAGTCCGGAATTTACGGTATTTAAGTGTTTGCTAAGTGTATTTGACATTCTGGTGTGTTAGGTGGGGAGACAGGGTGTTTTTCTTTTATTGTACATTGAATGTTTTTATACAGCAATATGAATCACATTTTGATGTCTGAAAAGTGCTATACGAATACATTTTGATTTGAATTATAAGTGTGTGGATAATTTTGCCTGTGTTTCAGGACAGAGAGAACCAGTAATTCATTTCACATAAAGTAAACCTGCTGTCTCTGGTTTTGGTAAAACGATCACATCGGAAGAAAATGGCATTTCAGATCAAACCACAATGCGTTTACAAAAAACATCACAAAGAAGGCACAGTAATTCTCAAGCTTGGTTCTCTAGCATACCCGTCTAATAATCTCTCCGGATCTTTCAATGACTATCGTCTTGTCTTCTCCAATTGGCGATGTCACCTGGTAGTCGTCACTCAGCAGTCCGAGGATAGGATACTGGTTCCTGTACCTGTAGTGAGATTTAAGGCCAGAAATCACGCAATTCATTTTATGTTTCCTTTTTTTAACAATTGAGTGATTTTAAAGGTCTTCACAAACATTTTCTTTTCTGTCAGGCACAGAACATGTAGTGTTTCTCCCCACAAATGTGCAAGCTTGTTGCAAAATATTCCTTGCGCTCTGTGACTCGAGATATTTAGTCTCAAACTTGACTCATCTGGATTGTTTGCATTAAAGCTGTGACATCATTGAAGGAACACAACACTTTCAAAACGGTGAATCCCATTAAAACCAGCCAGCTCCCAAACAGACAGCAAATGGAGTGAACAGTTATTGCATACTGATCATTTCTGCTTGAAGGTAGGCGGTTGTGGCTCTCAGTTTTTTCTTGCCAGTTAGCCCTTTTTTGGCTGCCTAGGCATTCTCCACAAAAACAACAAAAACTTTGCTTAAAAGATACATAACTTCTTTGACAAATTACCACGTAAATCAGTGTGGCGACTGAGGTGCTGGTGTTCTTTTGATGATGTCACAGTTAAGGATGACAAAGACAAGACATACAGTCTTCAAAATGCATTATCTTGCAAAATAATTAGGAATATACTTATGAAATATATACATATATTTTATGCAAAAACATGTACTATTTTACTCACATTTTAGATGTTTAATAATTTGGAATTACCTTTTAGTGATGATCGTTTTGGTGGTCTGAGAGCTGCTATCATTTCTGTTTCTCTCCAGCATCAGCTTTCGGATCTCCTATTGGCAGGTGGAGAATGTTCCAATTATTTGGCAAAAAATGGTAATGCTACATGAGTGAAGACAGAGTTATGAACCTCCTCCTGTTTGGTGATGATGGTCTGACGCTGCTCCAGCATGGCAAGCAGCTCTGAGATCTTCAACTGCAGGGTCTTCTCAGAGGCGGATGACGACCTCACAGTGGTGATCTCTGTCTGGAGCTTTGTAATTTGGGTCTGGAATGAATAAAAGTGGAAGTCAATTCCTTTTTTATAATCTTAGCGATATAATCTATAATAAAACATTAATGCATCGTTTTACGGCAGGGGATGGGAATGTATGCTCGCAAGCCAGATGTGGCTCTTTTCATAAGTGTATTTGGCTCAGAGATAAAATTCACAATTTTAACACATTTAGGCCGGAACGGAAACATTGTGTTTCTACCACAACTGGCAGGAACGATGTAGTGCTTTTCTACCTTTAATGCTAATAAAAAGAAATGTCATTAGGATTTTTTTCTGTGTCTCTTGGCCAATGAGGGTCATCATTCACATGCGAGTGTTACGTCTGCCTGCTACCATTTCCGGGAAAATTTTGTCAAACATAATGGTAGTCTGTGCAAGTTATGACCAAAAAAAACAAAAAAAAAAAACAATGATCATAAAAATGTTTGTAGATTTTAAATATGATTCACTTCTATAAAACGGAATGGTCAACAATTAAGGACTATTCAATTCCCCAACTTTATAACTGTGACCATGTGAGACAGATGAAGTTAAATGGATCTGTACTCTTCTGGTTTGCAGTATTTAGTGACATTTTTATAAAACGGCTCTGCTCGCACCTGGTTTTGTAACCAAAATTCACACACATGAATTGCGTTTGCCTGTGTATTTTCTGTACAGCCCTTTAAGACTTCTTGTGATTAAGGGCTATACAAATAAACATGACTAGATTAGACTTAATAAAAAGGACAAAAAAATATGACAGTGTAAAACTGCATAGACTCAACAGTTAAAATAGACCAGTTAACACATTCAATGTAAAAAAATGAAAACATTTCCCCACATTATTTGTGAATAAACGTGGTGCTTAGAAAAGATCCCTTGTAATCTACAATTATAATAATATGTAAGGTTGGTTACCAATGTAGCCTGAATGATAAAGAATAACGTTGAAAACAAAAAGCTAAAATTTTGGAGTTGTCATCTTTTTACTCATCCGCCCCGCCGCTGAACATAAAGTCTGGATGCGGACCAAGAGCGAAACTAAGTTTGACATCCCTGATGTTGCGCACTGTCCCGCCTAAGAGGACAAAGCATGCAAAAACCAGTAAACTGTATACTGTCATTTTACCAAATTATTTGATACGTTATCCTTTTTAAATTTCCAAGGATTTCGGACCCTGGATTTATGGTGTTAAAACCAGCTTTAATGATTTAATTTTTTTTTTCCCCAATATCCCCATCTGGTCCATGTAAGACGGCTTCACCCGCAGCCGCTGGATCTCTTTCTCTTTTTCCTCCCTCATGGCCCCGAGGTCCTCCTGGTACTGCCGCGATAGCTCCTCAGTTCGGATGTGCAGTGTAGTGCTGTTGGATTGGCCAAGTTGCTGGTGGGAGAAAGATTTCAAAATACATTAATGCAAAAATTAGGTGATTTGACTGAAAACACGAGTGAGGGTAGACATCTACCTTCTGTCGGAGCATCTCATTCTCCTTTTCCAGGGCCCTGATACGTCCCTCCAGCTCTCGGTTTCGGAACTCTCGAGTAGAGTCAGTGTTGCGGACACTCATAAGCTGGCTTTCCAAAGATCGCTGGGAAGCAGTGCTTTCTTTTAAAGACACCTGGACATACAAGAGTTGTTAGAGGATAAGATCTTCGCCTAGTGGCTAGGTAATGACTACTGTTAATTCCGGAGAACAAGTCGCTACTTTTTTGCTACATTATAAACACTGCGGCTATAAACACGATGCGTTCCTTCTTTTTTTTTGTGTGCGTGGTGGTAGCAAAGAAAACAGCGAGCTGCTCTTTTCTTCAATGCATGTGCCCTAAATACAAAACACCGCCATGACATCTGGAAACATATATGACATTCTTTTAGAGAAGTTAGTCTACTTTTTTGTCAACATGCGTCAAATAATACAAAAGAGTAACTTAATTTGATATTTATAACCAAGCCAGAATATTCCAACTTTTTCAACCATAAATCAAGTCCTCAATTTATACATCTGCAAAAAGTAGTAGAAGTCATCTATGAAAAACACTACACCTTTCTTTCTCTATCCTCTGCATCAATGTTAGGTCGCTGAAGTTTCCATTATCCTCGAGGGACTATAACAAGCAAATACAATTTCGTCTGTTACAGTGGCAATTATCAATCACAACTACACAAAGATTACGTGTCCGCTGCAATCTGGCACTATTCTCCACAGTATGGTTGCCCTGGCACTGTCGTCAATAAATATAGGCCTCACATATTACACAACGCAGCCCTCATACGCGGTTTCTTTTGGCACAGTAGTAAATATGTGCTCGTTTATGTAATCGCCATCTTGAATGGTCACATAAGCCGAAAACACGTGACGTATACAACTTAGAGCAAAACTGAGTGACGCAGCTGAAAAGAGCATCAGATGTACATATTTCCCCAACGGAGTTGGCGCCAGGTGAGAACCATTCTTAAAATGTAAGAAATGTATGTGAATTAAGCCTGCAGGTTCATATACCAAACTGTATATAACATCCTATATGCAGACATTTCTTGGGTAAATTTTGTGTAAATTATAACTATAACCTTATCCTCCTTGTTTTATAACCTTATCTTCGCTGTTCCTTTATCGTCCTAGGTTTTTACCTCACTGTGAATGTGTGAAACTGGAGTGGCATGCCCAATTTCGTTGTCACAATATGTTAACCCATTTTGTAACAAAGACAATAAAGGTATATTCTATTCTATTCTATTCTATATCTGGTGTAGCTTGTACAAAATGTTCCCGAATCTTTAAAATGTACTAAGCAAACAGCAACAATTAATAGGCTGTAATTCCAACATCTATAAATGTTCTTTATGGTTTGTAATGACATTCTAATTGAATTTCACTGTCAAAATGAACACATGACTAAGACATGCACTGCATACAAAACTAGAAATGCACAGACAAAAGGGATTTTTAGGCTAAATATCGCTGCACATTAGTTAACTACAGACCTGAACGCATCAGGTTGCTTGATGAATGTATTTATGCCTTTTTCTAAGTGCTCTTAAAGCTGTTCAATGATATTCTGGATGGATATTACTATCAAACTAAACACACGACTAGGATTACATCCACTGTATGCATAAATATAAATGGGGCTTCGTTTTAGAACATTGCTAACTTATTAGAGGACCCCCATCAAATGCCAACAAGAAATTATCTTCTATTTTCAAATAACACATTCCCACACAAATACTGAAGAACCACATACTTAAAGGTAAGTTAAAACTGCTTAAAGGAATACACTCTTAACACTTTCAATAGATTTGAATAGCAGCTTTATTAGAAATGTATTTCAAGTGTGTACACTGGGCATGCGCACTGCCCCTCTTAAGAGGACAAAGCTTGCAAAAAACAGTATACTGTATGCTGTCATTTTACTAAATCATTTGAAAAATAATCTTTTTTTCTACTATCTTTTTAGGTTTCATTCAGAGCTCAAATAAGTATAATCGTTTCATCAAAAATGTGAGGATTTTTTGGGTTGCTGGGTGAGGAATCATACCAATATACAGAGAGAGGGGGCGCCAAAACATCTTGCCTAGCGCACACATTGACCAAAGGCAGCACTGCAAGACGTCTCAGGGTTTGCCTAACAAATTTTATCCTTGTTACCTGAAGTTGTCTGTTGTTTTCACGAACAGCCTCCAAGAGGCTGTCGTACTGGCGACCTTGATCCACCTTGAAAGCCAGATCACGCTCCAGTGCCTCCTTTTCGCTCTCCAGACGCTACAAACACAGGCATATTTCAGGGCGATTTCATATTTGTGTTCCTAATAAAATCAATGATTGCCCAAGTGTCACTGTCGACTTGACCTACCCGCAGGTCGTCTGACATGTGGAGGAGTTCCTCTCTCAAGCTACTGAAGGTGGAGAGCAGTAGACGCATGCTTTTATCAGCAGTCAGGCGAGTCTAAAAGCACACCAAAACACAAAAGATGTTGGCAATTTGCTCGACAATGATTACAGCAGGTGATTTTGAAAAAGTGACCTGCAGAAGGTAACGGATTTGCTGCTTGGTCAGCTCCGTGGCTCCTTTAGGGAGAAGAGACTCAACATCTTCTACCTGAACACACACGTCAATAATGTGTACTTAGTTGAAGAATATGAATCAAATCGTGTTTATTTGTATAGCCCTTCATCACAAGAAGTGAGGTTCATTTAATTTGAGTGGCAATAACGCACCTGGTCAACACCGAGATCCACCTTCCTGTTAAATAAAATGAAGAAAACAGTCAGAAAACATGATACATCAGAGCCTTGGCCAGAAAACTGAGCAGTTGCCCCACAAAAAAACATTGTAACCATCCCAGTGTAAACTCAGCCTAATAAAGCTTTAATCAAGTCATGCACTTTACTTACTGTCCTCTGATCTTGGACACGTGCTCGGAGATGCAGGAATGGATGTCGCAATTCTTCCTGTACACGTCGGCCAGCAACGCAGCAAAATAACGCGTGTCCATCTTGGTGGCCTCGCTCAGGTCTGTTCTCACCTCTGTCCTGGAGATCTTCTCAATGGCTGGTGGCGGCTTTTGCTGAACGACGTTCACAATCTCAGTCTCCTCCACTTCCACCGCCTCCTCATCCTCTTCCTTGGAGAAGGACATCATACTTAGATCTGGAACTATTTCTTGCAAAAAAAAGCGGGATTGTGCCTGAGTTCCTCAAAATCAGTCAGCATTTATGATCAAGTGTTAGATTTAAACTTTAATAGACACTCAAAAAAGGGGAGAAGGCATCAATTCATTTTGAACTTGCAAGGGGATCAAGGGAGAGAAGTCCTCAGATAAAAGATTTCCCCGTTCTAAAGACTTCCCTTGGGCCCCGTCTTTCCTAACTTGAAGGTTACAAAAAACAGATTAGCCTTAATGGGTGTGGTTATCAAAGAACACTACAATAGCAACATCGTTGGTCGATAGTGACAAATGTAATAGTCAAAACAATGAACACCGTGCGCATTATTAGTTAAAATAAGAAACTGGCATCAATTACATCTCCTTTGGGTGTCCAATATTAAAAACAGAATAAGAATATCACCAAGCTTTAATATGTTTTACTGAATAAATGTTCCTTTTAGCTGCAAGAGACTAAGTCATATGCCTTTTTTGACAGTTTTCATCCTGCATAAGTTTTAAAGGCGAATGATATTGAGGAATGCCCTGATTAATTTAAGAGAACAACCACCATAACCGCCATGTATTGATTAACAACATGCGTCTGCATCCAATCAACAGCCAATATTACCCCAAGATGTTAATCATTTTTGTATATACCTAATTTTATTATTACACAATTAACACTTAAGTAGGACAAAACTTGGCAGCACGGCGGCTAGCGTGTGTGCGGCACAATTCTGAGGTCATGAGATCAGACATCCTGTGTGCATGTTCTCCCCGTGCTTGCGTGGGTTTCCTCCGGGCACTCCGGTTTCCTCCCAAATTCCAAAAACATGCATGTCAGGTTAATTGGCCGGTCCAAATTGTCCCTAGGTGTGAATAAGCGAGCGAATTGTCTGTCCCTGTGTGCCCTTCGACTGGCTGGCAACCAGTTCAGGGGGTCCCCTGCCCACTGCCTAAGGATGGCTGGGATGGGCTCCAGCCCCCCCTGCGTCCTACTGAGGATAAGCGGCGCACATAATAATTTGGAGAAAAATAATTTTGACTTTTCTCTCAAATAAATGTATCAACTACAACATGGCATTGTATTGTAGAATCGTCAAATTCAAAATGTTCTTGTTTAAGCAAAAAGGTTCCAGTTCAAGCACAGCCACCATCTTGTTTTTCTGCAGCCGCATAGTCCTATTCATTGATGCATAACCTGTTATCTGCAGTCATACCATGAAAGCGTCGGTGAACGCAACTTACAGTAACAATGTAAACACCCTTGTTACTCCCCCATCACTCTCGCTTTAATGAGCTTCACGTCAGTATTTGCTAAAAGGAATAAGGTTTACCAGTTTGCTCAATAAATCTGTGTGTGTCGTTTTTAATTAGCAATTGTAAAATGAAAGTTAGTCATTTATTATTCAGATATTACTGGACTGTCTCAGAAAATTAGAATATTGTGATAAAGTTCTTTATTTTCTGTAATGCAATTAAAAAAACAAAAATGTCAAACATTCTGGATTCATTACACATCAACTGAACTATTTCAAGCCTTTTATTATTTGAATATTGCTGATTTTGGCTTACAGCTGAAAAAAACTCAAAAATCCTATCTCAAAATATTAGAATACTTCCTCAGACAAAGTAAAAAAATAATGTTATAACAGCAAAACTAAATCAAATATTTGAAAATGTCCATTGATGCACTCAGTACTTGGTTGGGAATCCTTTTGCACGGATTACTGCATCAATCCGGCGTGGCATGGAGGCAATCAGCCTGTGGCATTGCTGAGGTGTTATTGATGCCCAGGATGTTTCGATAGCGGCCTTCAGCTCATTTGCATTTGTAGGTCTGGTGTCTTTCATCTTCTTCTTAACTATACCCCACAAATTCTCGATGGGGTTCAGGTCAGGGGAATTAGCAGGCCAATCAAGGACAGTGATGCCATGGTCAGTGCACCAGTTACTGGTGGTTTTGACACTGTGGGCAGGTGCCAGATCATGCTGGAAAATGAAATCCTCATCTCCATAGAGCTTTTCAGCAGATGGAAGCATGTAGTGCTCTAAAATCTCTTGGTACACAGTTGCATTTACTCTGGACTTGATGAAACACAGTGGACCAACACCAGCAACTGACATGGCTCCCCAAACCATTGCTGACTGTGGGAACTTCACACTGGATTTCAAGCAACTTGGATTTTGCTCCTCTCCAGCCTTTCTCCAGACTGTGGCGCCTTGACTCCCAAATGAAATTCAAAACTTGCTTTCGTCTGAAAAGAGGACTTTGGACCGCTCTGCAACTGTCCAGTGCTTCTTCTCCATAGCCCAAGTCAGACGCTTCTTCCGTTGTCTTGTGTTCAGAAGTGGCTTGACCATGGGAATACGGCTATTGTAGCCCATTTCCCGGACACGTCTGTGAACTGTGGCTTTTGATACCTGGACTCCAGCTTCAGCCCACTGTCTTTGAAGCTCCCCCAAATTCTGGAAGCGGCTCTTCTTCACAATTTTGTTAAGGCTGCGGTCATCTCTCTCGGTTGTGCAGCGTTTCCGGCCACATTTTTCCCTTCCAACAGACTTTTTGTGGATATGCTTTGAAACTGCACTCTGTGAACAGCCTGCTCTTTGAGAAATTTCTTTTTGTGTCTTACCCTACTGATGGAGGGTATCAATGATGGTCCTCTGGACAGCAGTCAGATCAGCAGTCTTCCCCATACTTGTGATTTAGTTTACTGAACCAAGCTGAGTGTTTTTAAGGCTCAGGAAACCTCGCAAGGTGTTTCGAGTTAATTAGATGATTCAGGTGATTAGTTGAATAGCCTACTTGTATACTTTTTCATGATATTCTAATATTTTGAGATGGGATTTTGAGTTTTCTTAAGCTGTAAGCCAAATTCAGCAATATTAAAATAATAAAAGGCTTGAAATAGTTCAGTTGATGTGTAATGAATCCAGAATGTATGACATTTTTGTTTTTTTAATTGCATTACAGAAAATAAAGAACTTTATCACAATATTCTAATTTTCTGAGACAGTCCAGTATATATTTTTAACACAAAAATCCCAAATGCATGATTTTCCCTGTTTCAACTTACATCCCAAAAATATATATAAGTCTTTTTCAATGATACCTGCTTATTAACATGGTATTCCTCCAACGCTACTAGATTTTTAATCAATGTGGCTTTCCAGTATGCAGGCCTGGTGAGTTGGTCCTTGGCGCGACGATCCCCGGCTACAGAAACTGGCTTTTGGACATGGAACGTTACCTCTCTGGCAGGGAAGGAGCCCGAGTTGGTGTGTGAGGTTGAGAAATTCCAACTACATATAGTCGGACTCACCTCCACGCACGGCTTGGGCTCTGGTACCAGTCCTCTCGAGAGGGGTTGGACTCTCTTCCACTCTGGAGTTGCCCGTGGTGAGAGGCGCAGAGCCGGGGCATATTAGTTGCTCCACGGCTCGGCGCCTGTACGTTGGGGTTCAACCCAGTAGACGAGAGGTGCTTATGCACCAAATAGCAGTTCAGAGTACCCACCCTTCTTGGAGTCCTTAGAGAGTGTGCTTGAGAGCGCACCCCCTGGGGACTCCCTTGTACTGCTGGGAGACTTCAACGCTCACGTGAGCAATGACAGTGAGACCTGGAGGGGCGTGATTGGGAAGAACGGCCCCCCTGACCTGAACCCGAGTGGTGTTTCATTATTGGACCTCTGTGCCCGTCATGGTTTGTTCATAACGAACACCATGTTCAGACATAAGGGTGTCCATATGTGCACTTGGCACCAGGATACCCTAGGCCGTAGTTCAATGATCGACTTTGTTGTCGTTTCGTCTGACCTGCGGCCGCATGTTTTGGACACTCGGGTGAAGAGTGGGGCGGAGCTGTCAACTGATCACCACCTGGTGGTGAGTTGGCTTCGATGGTGGGGGAAGAAGCCGGTCAATTTCCTTTCCTTAATTGGGTACCTGGCTTAGATTAAGTTACCAAGAGGACTGCCTAAAGAAAACATCAAAATTCCCACAGTCCTTAATGATATAGGGTTGCATGTCAGGAAAATGCACTGGGGAGATGGCTGTGGTCGAGTCTGCAATAAATGCTTGAGTTTACATTTACATTTTTGAGAGCTTTCTTATTCAATCAATTGAAAAAAATGTTTGGGAATGATGAACTCATTTTCCAAGATTTCAATCCATCTTACAGAGTAAAAACTGTGAAAGCATTCATTGGAGAATGACGCACCCAGTCAATGTCATGGCCTGCAAATAGCCCAGAACTCAACCTAATTGAAAACCTGTGGTGGAAATTGAAAAACAAAATGTCCACAGCAAGGCTGCAACTTTCAAAAAAGATCTGGCAACTACAATCAAAGAGAGTTTGCACCAGAATGATGAGGAATACTGTTTGACACTCATCATGCCTCAGAGACTGCCTGCAGGCTGTCATAAAAGCCAAAGGTGGCGCAACTAAACACTAGTGATAAGTTTTGTTTGTTATTTCTCTGTCTGTTTTTCATGATTTCATATTTGTTTTCCTCAGAATGGAGTTTTTCCATATGTTTCCCTGTGCTTAATCTATAAAAAGTAGCATTTACTGACCACAACTATGTTTTTTGAAATTTCATCTCTTTTAGTGTATCAAGTGTTGCACTTTTGAAAAACTTTTATTTTATTTTATTTTGAGTACTTGTCCAAGACTGATGATTCCATATTTTTTGCAAGGGTTGTAAATATATGAGACTATTCAGAGCTGCACTGCCAGATTCCACAACAGCCCGAGGATTAGAAACTGGCACGTCAATGACAAAAAAAATAAGTTTACACAGTGTTACTTTTAGCCTATCATAATAAAATGTATTTGATACCTATACTATTAAACATTGAATATAAATGTTGTTTTTGTCATTCAACGTTTTGAAACATTGTATGCAATGATATTAGACATTGTGTGTGTGTGTGTGTATCCCTTAACTACTAGGGTTGTAGGGGCACCATTACCTGTGGTGTGTCTTGGGCAATTAGCAGGGTAATCCAAGTTAAACATGTCATAAATATTTTAAAGAGAAAAATGAGATAAAAGACTGTCAAGATAAATAGGCAAAATCAATTACACATATAGAGGTGGATGCCAGGGTAACGCATGGGTAAGAGCAGAACATTTTTGGCGATAAAATGCAAGTATTCAAACTATAAATTTTTCATTCTTTGGCTTTATTTAAACCAAGAAATCGTAAATAGTAAACCCCAAAGAATACTTCAGTCAATTAAAGTGAAAACCTTTGTAGGGTGTGTCACCACATGCCAGTCATTCCGGCAGAGAAAGCAAAGTATGCCAACCCAATTGACAGTCAGGGACTGCAAAACTGTCTTCATTCTGATAATTAGATGAATAGGCAATCTTAAATTTGGCAGCTTGCTCATCCATTTTCCTTTCTCAGACGAACTTAATCACCTTTACAGTTGTATCCTCCTGACTACCAGTAGTTCAAAATTGTCCTCTGTAGAGAACATTTCTAAACCTAAATATCTCCCACGCAGTGCACTCGATCGTGTTAACTCATTTGGGCTCTACAGAGGACATTTGGTTATTTCCAAAGATACCAAACTTGTGGGGGTAGGACTTTGTTAGCTTGATTTCACTGTAGAAGAAAATGGCTTCCGAAAGTGCACTTTTATGGGAAGAGGAGAATAATAATTATTTTTATCAAACACATTTAGTCTTGAAATGCTGTTGGCATTTTATTCATAAGACTCTTATGAACAACTCAGTGTTGTTTGCGTTATTTTAATTTTTCTTGAGCCTAGTGTTTAATTGTTTAAAAAATGTCCTTTGTAGTGGACATTTGAAGGTATGTTGTCCATTTTGCTCCTTTACATCCAAACATTCAACTGTATTGGGCCTTAAGTATTAGAGTAAAAAAATGGCAGAATCCATGACCAGAAATTGGATTTGAAATTGAGAAACTCCATCAAGCTCATCAACATCCTTGATTTTTAAGATGAAAAAAAAAAAAACAAGTGATCTCTTGTGGAGAATCAGGCCCCTTTTGAGCAAAGTAATGAAAGGCAAAGGCCACTGATGATGACAAAATGAATGACAGTGACAGGAACCAAATGTCCAAAGGACTACAAGATCATATGCAAGAACTGGTCCAAAAAATAAAAGAGTCACCAGGGATGGTGAGACAAAGCACACCTGAACTTGCTGTCAAAACATGGTTGGACAACAGTCCAGTGGTCATGGCATAATCTGCCTATAGGACTGAACCACAGGGCACATGCAGAATACTGGATGATCCAAAAAGAGAAAATATTTGTTGAAGAGTCAAGGCCACTGGCTATTGCTGAGAACAACACCAACATGGGTGGTGTGGTCTTGGTCGATCGAATGTTGAGTTTCTACAGGATTGCCTCTCATACTAGAAATCAGAAAGTGGGTTTTCACTTTTTAGACCTGGCAATCCCAATTTATGGCTTCAGAGTGACTTCCAGTGTCTGGGGAAGAAACCACACAAGCTCCTTGACTTTAGATTGCCCCATGATTGGGAGCTAATTACTCGAGCCCAGGCAGGACGCGCAACAAGTCACAGGGGAAGAGGACTACACTACATCAAAAATGGAGACCACAGCAAAATGCAGCACTGAGTCACTATGGTGCTGTGAATTTTCAAGAGATGGTGGATGAAAAACATGCATCAAGTGTCGGCTATCTGGCTGCAATGGTGAAACATATTACTTGCTCCAGCTTCAATATTTCTCTCTGGGTTTCCAAGAAAATAATTTATTTTTGAAGTATCATACCTAAAAAATGGGTTGGAAAAGGATTGGTGCTGCCAGGCTGTACTTGTTCAAGACACCCCACTGGAGACGTGAATTTTGAATTTCAATAAAATTATTTGGCACACTATGAACTGCATGGCTGGCTTTTCAAGAGGCAGATAACCGGCAGATGCCAAATTCCAAAGGTACTTGAGCTCATGCTGGACACTCGACAAAGTAAAAATAAATATGAACCAAGAAGATATCAACTATTTGTTTACCACGGTAATGGTGGTCTGTGCAGCCCTTTGAGACTCTTAATGATTAATTGTTAAGTGTTAAGTGTACACATAAATAGAACTTCACAACTGAAAAAAACATTATAAAATTCTATATATTATAAAATTTGTACATACATACATATATATACATATATATACATACATACATATATATACATATACATACATACATATACATACATACATACACACATACATATATATATATATATATATATATATATGAAATGTTGGGGCAGCACGGCAGCGCAGTGGTTAGCGCAAGTGCGGCACAGTTAATGTCATGGGAACCTCCTGCGTGGGTTCAAATCCAGCTCCAGACTTCCTGTGCGGAGTTTGTATGTTCTCCCCGTGCTTGCGTGGGTTTCCTCCGGGCACTCCGGTTTCCTCCCACATTCCAAAAACATGCATTTCAGGTGAATTGGCCGGTCCAAATTGTCCCTAGGTGTGAATGAGCGAGTGAGTTGTCCCCGTGTGCCCGGCGAATGGCTGGCAACCAGCTCAGGGTGTCCCCTGCCCACTGCCTGGAGATGGCTGGGATGGGCTCCAGCCCCCCCCGCGACCCTAATGAGGATAAGCGGTACGGCTGATGAGATGAGATATGAAATGTTGCTCTTTCACTGTATTTGTCTTTAGACGGTACTTGAGAAAATGCTTTCTAGTAGGGACAAAAAGAATCATCAAATTCAATTCAGACAAACAGGCTCACAGAGAGTGTAAACTGACCCACTCTCAATAAGAAACTCTTGGGTTACAGTGTCACACACTGACCTACATCACCACTGATACACACAAACACAAACGCACACTTATTTTTTGTCTTTAACCTTAATAGCATCACCATAGTCAGCATTAATGTGGCAAAACTTAAAATGCATTTAGTGGTATTTCTGTAAATGTTTTATAGCCTAGATGGTAGGGCGCCCGCTTTGAGACTGGGAGGTCGCTGGTTCGCGCCTCGGCCGAGTCATACCTAAGACTTATAACATTGGTAAAATGGCGGCGCCCTCTGTTGGCTGCGGCTGCATCGGCTCGCTAGAACGGGTCAGGTGTATCGACATTTCGTTCTGTGTACATTGTTACAAAGAATGACAATACAAAGGAAATTATTATTATTATTATTATTATTATATTCCTTAAAAAAGTTGGGTCGAAAACGACACAAACTGGGGTCAAATGTGAACCAATCCAATACTTTTGCTTTTCCTTTGTCGTTTTACGGGAAAAAACACAAAATTATTATTGCTTTGAACCATCTTTAATCGAGTGTTAAATATAAAATAAAATGGACCAACACAGGGGTGCCATACTTTTTTTAACTGAGAGCTACTTGTTTATTAATTATTAGCACAAATGGCTCCCAGTTTGATATGCATTTCTAAAATAACGTGTTGTTACTATGCTGTCACTATGTTATTGCTACGTTATTACCAGGCTTAGAGGTTATAACAGGCTCAGTCAACTACTTGTTGAGGCTCATTTTGACCTTCATTTTTTTGTAGATAATGGTTTTAAAACAAAGTGCAAGCAGTGTACTTTTGTAAATATGTGACATAAAACTGCAAACGAAAAGTTTTTGGATGTGTTTCTCTTCAGCGCATTTGCAGAGGGGAGAAAGGAGGGGAAGTGTGCAGAGATCAGGCCCCCACTACCGCTCACCCAATGAAATCCACCCACTCCTACCGTGCTCACCTAATGAAATTGCTTTGTCTGCTTGACTGGCTTTTTTTTTGTGTTTACAGTTTGTATCATTAAGTGTCTCAACAGTGAATATACATTATTTAATGAGTTTACATATTTAGGATTTCTAAGCAACATACAGCCAATGGAGTATGTTGGCGTGAACAGTGATTGTAAACTGTAGTCAAGACTGCCCATAATATACGGGACCGTACAAAAGGATTCATAGTTTTGGCAATTTGTGTGACAAACTTGACATGGATATCACCAGACTTGAAGCGCTACAGAGAAAATTTGCACAGGTAGCATTTTATCTCCAAGCCATATGTACTCATGAAAGGAGCTATAGGTTCCTGACACCTGCGTTAGTGTTTTGGTACAACAAAGTTCTACAAGTATAGTTTTCTTTTTCAAACAACAAAACCTCCAGATTGGTTAATTTAAACATACTGTCGGGGTCATTTTATTTAGAACAATCGAAACAATTGGTTTTGTGTAAAACGACAAAGGAAATTGTGTCAAATGATTTCAAAAAGAGAGCGTGACCCAAGAGTGAAAACATTGAATATATGAAGATGTCAATTTTTATTTTCCCGCAATGAGGACTTGCTAAAGCCTGTCACATATCTTATCTCACATAAGTTATGTTGAATTTCTGCAGTACTAACAATGATTGAGTTTGTAAATTTACAATAGTCAGATAAAAAAAAGACTAAAGCAAGCTGGTACCAAATATTCCATTTATGCAGAGAATGTTGATTCTGTTATTACAACTAATTCAAGAAGTGTCATTTGTCTTTAAGAAAAGCCCCTGGAAGACTGTCTAATTATCGCGAATGCCGCACATTCCCGATGGCGGTGAGAGTAGATGGCTCAGCTGAGTAGACTGCAGGCAATATGCATTAGGCACTTATCTTTACATAACACCACAGTGTCAGCACTGCCGTGGAAAGCTCTGTTTTTGTGGTGTCAAATGCATTGTCTACCAGTAACCCCTTGGTCTGATGTCAACAATTGCTTCTTGCTCTCTGCTAAATAACAAAAGAAAAGCACAAAAGCTTAAAGAGATTATCCATCCATCCATTATATGCACCGCTCATCCTGAGTAGGGTCGTGGAGGTGCTGGAGCCCAGACATCTTCGGTTAGTGGGCAGGGGACACCCAGAGCTGGTTGCCAGCCAGTTGCTGGGCACACAATGACAGACAACTCAATTGCTCATTCACACCTAGGGACAATTTGAAGCAGCTAAGTAACCTGACATGCATGTTTTTGGAATGTGGGAGGAAACCGGAGTTCCCAGAGGAAATCCACACAAGTACGGGGGGAACATGCATACTGTGCCGTAGACGCGCTAACCACTCATCTACCGTGCCGCCTTAAAAGAGATTACTACAGTGTAAATATTGCCTACAATTCTATTTTTTTCATCTTATTTTGTTATTTTAAGTCTTTCAAGGAGCTCTGTGTAAATTGGATTTTTTTTTTTCATTGTAGCCTTTGTTAAGATTTTTATGTTGTGCGTGCAAGTACGTGCATTTCATTGATGTACTAGAATAAACTCTTCTTTTATCATCTTTCTTGGGGTTTGAATTGCCGTTTGGACTGTACTTGAAACATGCCTTTTCTTACTTTCAACCTTTTCATGCTAAACTAACAAAGAGAAACACACACAAACAAATGTTTACGAACATTAAGTCAGCCTCCACACCCCGAGACCCTTCGGCAGGCCAGTTTCAAATGGGGGCCACAAAACAAAGACATGAGGCTTACAGTGGCGGCGCACAAGCCCTTAGTTAGGGAGGGGAGCGCTTTGGGCCGCCGATAGCGCTGGGTGTGCACCCTCCATTCCTTCTCTCTAACGTGTTCCTCCCCTAACACCTTTGCTAAAAGTAAGATAAAAACCGGAAGGCGTGGATAAAAAAAAAGCAAAAAGGCTCAGTTAGGCTTTCAACTTTTTAAGGGCACCTTAAATGACGCACGACACCCTCAATTACATGTTCATCTTGGAGTGCCATGTCTAATCATGTTGTAAACAATGTAGTCTACGTTCTTATCATTGGCAATTAAGATAATTTTACTTCTAATAACCATTGAATCCATCATAGGGTTGTGCAAATATGTTTAAGTCACTCGGATACTGAGAAAAACATTTACAGAACTAGTTGATGAATAGCTAAAAGGGATTTCTGCTGAAAATAGAAAAAAAAAACAGGTGCACGAGTTGCATTTGCTTACGAATGTCAACAAGACCCTAACACGAGTTGCACATAAGGGAGCAACGCTCCTTTGATGCCAACCTTTTAATTCACTGATTTTCCCTGAAAAGCCCCCGGGATCTTTCAAAAGAAAATATCCAATTTATTAAGTCAGCGCCTTGAACTGTAAATCACTGGCACTGTGGCCACACCTTGCTTTATACGTGATGCTGCAAGTTGACATTCCAAGGAATGTACCCACCCACAGAAAAAACGTGTGGGAAGTGGGCCCGGACACACCTTTGTTGCTACAAACACGCCTTTCAATCATGTCACACACACTTCATCAAGCTACGAGACATGCTCATGTGCTTTTCTAGCTAATGGGCGTCACTCACGCACACCCTTCACTTTTTTTAACCTCGGTTTTTGCTGTCACAGCTGACCTTGAAGAGACCACAAGACTACATAGATTAGATCAGCGGTCGGCAACTACTGGGTCATGTCTCGTTTGGTAACGGGCCACAGAGAAAGAAAATTAATTGCCTTATTTTTGCTTATATCATATTAATTCAAGAAAAACACATTATTTTATCACACCGGAAAAAAAAAGGTTTGGGTGCATATTACACCTAAGTTTTACGGTGGTCTATCACTGTATTCGAGCAATAATTTTTGAGTTTACATATATCACTGACCTCACTTGCTCTGCACTGGATGCAGTGAGGGGGGTTTTTGGGGTTTTTAAGGGTTATTGATCTATCTTCGTTATTCATTATCCATTATCCGTTATCGGTCAGTTCATTATATGCTACAAAGCCTAGGAGCCGGGACACTTACTCTCAGCCAAAAGGCTAAGCTAAGGTCCTAGCCCTAAAGCCTTGTTGCGAACATTGCGAATGCACCGTTCCCGGAGGTACTGCAATACCGGGCCGATGCGTGGAGTGGACAGAGCAAGCTCTTATTCCATCTCCGGAATGCAAAAATCGAAAGGCGAGAATCAAACCCAGATCACAGAAATTTAACCACTAGACTATTGGGAAATGAAAATGCATTACATATTATCTGATCATCACACCAGTTTTACTCACGATGCCACGTTGTATAACATTGTAATGGTGCACTATGGGAAATAGTTCAGTTAAAGGAACATTATACAACGTGGTACTGTTCGTAAAAATAGTGCGATGACGAGATGAAATCTTCTGCTTTTTCCTATGTCATTTACAACCCTCGTCAAAACATTACACAATGGATTTGTGCTTCTTCTTACTATCATTATTATTACTATTATCAATATCAATGTTGTTATCGGGTTAGACTGCAAGAATATTGTCAGACATTAAACTGGACCGTAGTACAGAAAAGCAGGACGACAGCTTGGTTAGACCAAAATATTATAGTTAGGTGATCACCGTCGAACGTGTTTGGGTTTTAGGTATTACTTTTAATAAATCTTATATCATGTGATAATAGTGAAAAAAATACAAAATACAAAGAAACTCATCTGTTGATAAAACAATACTAATTTAAAAAATAAGCAAAAAAAAATGAATCATTGTTCTAAATAAATAAAAATGCTCGTGGGTCAAGATATTAGCATTTGTTTTACACAATACGAGCCTCACCTAGAGAACGCGGACATCATTGTCCGCCGACTTGCTGCTAGGCCAAATATGAGAGGTAAAATGCATGTTTTAGTTTTTTGAGTTTTCATAGTTTGGCACTTGTTGGTTGTACTACACCTTACAGCGACATCTAGAGGTAAAATTATACACATTGCGCCTTTAAGCATGGAAAGAACATTTGGAGTTCAAAAGTACTTAACTTGGTATAACAAAGCACCCTCATCGAGCTAGCTGAATTTAATTTGATTCTGTCCTAAGAGCTCTACGGAACGTTTTTAATTGCTGCCGCCATCTCCTGGTTAGTGCCATCATTGCAGCCACAGTCAACTTCATGATGAGTACGTGCATTTTTAGACACGCTTGAATAAACTCTTCTGTTTTCATCTTTTTGGGGGTTTGGGGTGGTGTTCGGACTGAACTTGAAGCAACACTTTTCTTACTTTCATGCGAAACTAACAACCAAAAGCAAAAAAAGAAAAAACACAGGGACGAGCGTGACGTCACTCTCCAGCACTCATCCCATCCCGATTTCTCCTACCTAATGTGTTCTGCCCCGAACGGCTTTGCTAAAAGTAGGATAAAAGCAGAAACACTCAGTGGAAATGAAAGCACAAGAGCTCTTTGAACCAATTTGGGCATTGTTAACACAGTGAAAATGTTCAACTTTTATTATTATTGAGGACGCCTCAAATGATGCACCCTACATTTAAATGACTTCACAAATATATCTAGTCGGATTTTCAGAAGTTATTCCACATGCAAATCAACTCTTAAGTCAACCTGTTGTGACAAGGTAATGTTCCCACTCTGAGAGACAATGTATAGATTCCTAAATTTTGTCAAAGCTACAAAACTGTTAGTACAAAAAAAACAAAGGCCAAAGACTTTCATCGGCAAAGGACACATATTTGTGCCCCTGCCAAACGGATGTCTAAATCCCAGAGCTTTTCCACCATTACAAGTGGGTTTTGTTACAGGTTGGGAAGCTGAAACTGCTGTGTTTGTGTGTGCCTTGCCTCCTCTTCCTCGTCCAGACTGGGCTCGGGGCTCTTGGGGGGACTGGAAGACAGGCTGAACCCTGATGACGAGTTCCTGCTCAAGCTCTGAGACAAGAGGAAGAAAGAGCCATGTTCATAGAAAGCCTTGGCCAGCCGAGTCCTTTGACCCGTCCGGCCACCCACCCGAATAATGCATCTTTGTTCTCCTGTTTGAGGAACTTGTGAAATGTCAGCTTGGCGTTTCCGGTTGGATCGGCCCCCTTAAACCGAAAGCAGTGAATCTAGTTGTTTATCTCAAATTTAACAACTGGAACAGAATACATGGATAACCGTAAAGAAGAAGAAAAAAAAAAAGAGTATATTTGTCTTCAATTCAGGACTCGTGTAACATTTATATATTCAATCAGACCTATTTTCAATGTTTTAAAGCACTTAAGTCAGGTGGGTGGTTTATTTTTGGCCCTGAGATGATCTTGATTCTTTTATTGCATCTTACACAAGGAATTGCTGAGTATTTGTTTTCACTGAATATTACTTTTCCTTGCACTTTATTTTTTGTAGTTGAGTGAAAAATATAAAATTTCTATTTTAAAAAGATTATTTTAGCCCAATTTTTAATATAAAATATAGGCTAGTGATTGTGCCTGAATATTACCCGCCTCTCTGAATTAATGTTCATGTATAAGGGGCTTTTATATCAAGAAAAGATGTCTTTTGTGACAGTTGAAATTTAGAGTTTACTGGAAAAACTATAAGAAAATATTGCTTAAATTATTTGATCATATTGGACTATATATTTAATTAGCTTTACAGTAGGTTTAATTGGAATCCCTAAACTGTGGGATTTTACAATTTTTTTCAACATTCGATGAGTCCTGGGCGTGTAGCTTAATTGTTTAGCTTTTCTATTCGTTTCACTTTGACACCCCTGTTTAAAATTATCTCCAGGCTACAGGATATTGTAAACAACTAGTTGACATAACACGTATACTTGGATCATATAACTTACATTCTTTTTTTCAAACACAAAACTACAAAAAAAGTCTGGTTTGTAAACATTTTGGGTTAAACATGGAAACCCTAGTCTCATGAATATTTGCAACAAGTGTCTGCATACTGATTTAAGGTGCAAGTTATACACTTTTCCTTTGCAGTATATGTAAAACAAAAGCTTAATAATCATATGCCATTTTTTAGTTATGAGGGTTTACACACCCACCCTTGAGTTTTGTCTATCTAAACGTAATTCGTCTTTGTAGATTAATTTTTGTTTAAGCCGTTGTTAGGCCTCTAAACTTATTAATACTACATTTGATGAGAAAATATCCACAAGTAAAATTATGAATACTTTAAATATTTATTTTAGTTCATTCCAAACAGTATCGGTCCGAATCCTTTATTGTAATATATTCTCTGGGTGCTCCTATAAAAACGAGCATTCGGGGCAAATAGCCCAGAGCTACTGCTGTGCTTGCTGCTGACAAATACACGGTGTTACATAACAAGTCTTTTGAACACTGACTGGAGGATCTTAAGACAGTCTTACAAAGTTACTGGCCTCAAATTTATTGTAAAACTACATTTTTATGGTTCGATCTTACTATATTTATTGCATACGTGTAAGTGTTTTATGAACTCACCTGGCCTACTAAGGTCAATGTATCTGGCACGCAACGTCACCGTGCTACATTTGTGTGCTAATGCATGAATGATTTACATTCTGCTTGCAAAGCTCCTTGCCTTACCAAAAAAATACAATAAGAACTTGCTCTTCTAGGAAATTACTTTTACCGGCATCGCTAAAAGTCATCAACAAGAAGCTATTGTTCATATTATTGGGGTAACTATGTTTATTATGATTAGATGTTAAAATTGAATAGCAAGTCTGTATTTTATTTGTGGTGTTTGGTACACCGCCATCGCATTAGAAAAAAATAACTGTTTTGTTTTACAATTTACAGCACACCAACCTATACGTTTTTTTAGTTTTTCATGCTACCTGATATGACCTGCTCAACGTGGCATTCAAACTCGGGGGCCAAGGCAACCGGGTGAAAGAATCAGTTTTTATATTGTACTACTTGAGGGTGTGTCATCTTGGCAGTATTGTGGGAGAGGTGTAGGAATCGCTTTCTCACAATTCTGGCTGGAGTTACTCAAACAAGAGAACAAATGAGTGTGAATAAAAATTAAATTGCAACCACAGCAAACTTTTGTGTTAAAAAAGGAGTCTAGATGAAACCAGACCAGAAGAAGTGAAAGTACGCAGTATTAGTTTTAGGAGATTAGTTGTACTGAAGATGTATCACCAAAACAATAAAGAAAAGTGAACAGGAAGCAGGCCATTTGGATTTAGTAGCCTAGAAAGTATTAGAAGAGTCCAAGATCCATGCCACAAAATAAGAGGGTCGCCCTCCTCAGCATAAAACAAAATATATGTGAAATAGGAAGGGTTTTTTCAACCAAAAACACCAGCTTATGTCGTTGATACTACACATCAGACTGGGACATGTGAAAAATAGGTAGATACAATTTTAACAGGCAGTCACACCTAGAGGCATAACATCAGTGTCAATAAAGGTGTTTGTTTAGCCAATCAGATTTTGAGTTTTGGCCTTCGTGTAATGAAATGGCAGGGCTTTCAAAATCTATGATTGGCTGGGGGCGGTAACAGAAACATCTCAACAAAGAAATGAAGAAAAAAATCCCTGTATCCACTGCCTTTGTCAAACAAACTTTTCAAGCCTAAATCAAACGAAAATATATGCCAGAAATAAACAAGACGGACTAGACTTTCAATATTAGCTTTGATGGTGATAGAAAATAACTTCTGATGGAACTGAAACGCACGCATAATCTCATAAAAATTCTGAAATAATTTTATGAGGTAATTTTTAATGTTATATGTGTCGCAGCTGTAGCTGGAGGAAATTTTTAATAGCCATAAAATGGTTATTGAGGGTTGGATTGATTGAAGGCTGAAGGCCTAGGTGTGAAATGCACGGTCTGCCGCTCGTTGAATTCTTGTTGTTTTTACCAGATGGGTTGAAAACGGTACGTCAACTTTAGTGCAAGTCACTTCTATGCTTTATGATGATTAACAGATTACCTAATGAAGATAGCGAGAAGTTAGGGCGGTGTGTTAGAATGCAGTTGGACGACGTCACATGCGCATGCATACACCGTTGCATCATGAATTACGACCAACAACGCACACAAACAAAAAAGGTCTGTGAGTTATTGTCTTTTCCAATCATGCAATAGAGCAGCTAGAATATGGTGATGCAGGTACAAATGACACAAAAGTATGTTGAAATTAACAAATGCTGCTCATAACGCACAAACAGACACTCGTAACATGGCTGAATTAGCATTGATTTATGCAAGAGCAAAAACTCGAACATGAGAATTAAGCCAAGTTTGAAAGCATCAACAAATAGGACAATTAAACTGCTCATAATGTCCATTAGAAATAAATGATGAGTTTACTAGTTACAGAAGTTACTAGTTACACTTTGATATTTACCATTTCTGTATTACATTGCTAAACTCTATTCATGCATATAGAGTAACAAAACATTATTGTAAGTAAGCACTAACCATGCTGTACATGTCCAAGCATATATTCCTCGCTCTAGTGACAAAGTTAGCTACTGTTAGACAATATTCAGAGCAGTGGTTCGTTTAACTTTTTTTCCCCTCTTAGAGACACTAAAATATCTAACACCTAAGTACATTCAACTAGTGCAAAGCTCTGTGGTTTGGGAATTTACATTAGATAAGACAATCAGATGATTATATTAAACATGCACAAAATAATTACTATGGTATTCTTTAACAATGTTTAAATAAACATGAGAAAAACAAGTAATTATAAATGAATTAGTTTTATAAACATTAAAAAAAATAGACTGCAAGAAATGTATCTATTTGACAGAGTGCATAATAATATCGTTTTTCTATTATTGTCTTGGTCACCTAAAGACTCCCAACACCTCAGTTGGGTTGAGCGAGGGGGCTGGGAATCTCCTCCTCTGAATCAATCTCCCAAAAAGAGTCAGAAATGACTCTAGCCACCTCCCACTAGGGGCATATGGCTGTGGTATATATATATATACATATATATATATATATATAAATAATATTATTGTCTATAAAATTGGCAAAATTCTACCATTTTCATTCACCAACGATTTGACTTGGTTTAAACATTACTTTTTATTACGAATAGAAAAGATTTGTTGAAAATAAAAGTTGAACAAACAATTCAAATTTGTATGTTTGAATAAAATATTCTTCTTTGTTGTATTTTCCTAAGATAAAAACACCATTCAAAAATGTAAAATATAGTTTCTTTTTGCATTTATTTAATAATTTTTACGTAATAATTTGATTTCCTTCCATTTTTGAACCACAGATATGGAGATTTACTTAAAGCACTGGAGCATATTTTTGCCCAACACGTAACTTGCAGTTGCATAACCTGTATGCCAGGGTTGTGGTACTAGTGTGTAAAAATACCACATTGTTGAGAGTCAAATGAGAAATTAACAACATATGTTGCCTATGACATACAGTTCCTGTCAACTTATACAATGTTCCCGTATTGTATATGCTTTTTGATCATTTCACATTGTCTATGCCATATAACAATTTGGGGGGAAAATGTAAAATATATTGCTCTGTAAGTGGGGAAATAACAAAAAATTAATGCTGTAAAAATTATTTGTTTTGTTTATTTGCTGAATAAAATATATTATTTTACACAAATTATCTGTGTTTTTATTCTGACTAGGGTCGGGAACTTATTGGTTGCGGGCTATATTTGTCTCTTTTCATGAGTACATCTGACTTAGAGATAAAATAAAACTTGAATACATATTCAATTGAAGCACGTGCAAAGCCGAGATATCACCTATTATAGTAGGGTTTGGTCCAATACATATTGGGCACAGTCCCAACTACAGTTTACAGTCAAGGCGTCACAACAACAGACATATTTGGGCTGTAAATCGCTAAAGAATCCTTCATATGGAAGCTCATTAAACAATATATGTTCAATGTTGAGACACTTAATGATGAAAACCCACAGAACACAAGGCAAACAGGGAAATAAAATATACTGAAGAATTAGACTTTGTCTGTAACGTGGGTTTAGTGGTTTTGTTAAATGTTGTCTTAAAATATATGGTGTGGCTATCAAAAAATAAAAAAACAATCCAAATACTTGAGTTTTTATGGCTCTTTGGGTCAAAATGGTTCCCGGCCCCTGTTCTACGTGGACTATCTTGCTTTGGGTAAATAAGTGTTGCGTTGTGTTTGTATGGTTTATTATCGCTTAATAAGGGAAATTGCAATAATTAATAAGGGGCAGCAATTGGATGAGGCTGACCTGTATGCTATGATCCAACATAGATGTTAAATAACTGATTTTCTTTTAAAGAGTTTCTTAAATCAGTTCAACATTCAAAATTTAAAGGTACATACCTCATTGCGCATGTAAAGGTGAGCAAAAAAACACTCAGTAACTTGTTTATCTAAGTGGACCGTCGTGACGTAATCGCGTTGCTTTCATGGACCTCACCGTGTTCTGGTAGAGGATCTCCGAATCCAGGCTACTGACGCTCACCCGCGGGACGCCCTGCAAGTAGACTGGCGAGACCATCTGCTGCATGACGGTCGGCTGCTGTACAAGCACGTAGGACTGCTGCTGCACGGTGGGCTGCACCGGCACCAGGTAGCGGAGCGTGCTGTAGTTTCCCCCATTGACGGCATACTGGAGTGGGGAAGCCGAGCGGGCCGTTGTCGAGGTCACAACCGCGCTACTGCTCACCGGCTCGGGCGAGGCCACGTTGACGGTTCGGTAGGTGGTAGTGGTCGTCTTCTGGCTTTGGACGGACATTGTGAACTACCGGTGGGAAAGTAAATTTTGCAGGAGGGGGAATCTATTTTAATGATTAAAGCAAGCGAGTTTCGAGTTAAGTTTTGTTCTTTCCAGGAGAGGAGACTTGAGTCGTCTGATATTACTTCCTCCTCTGCGAAAAACACACGGGAGGAAAGTCCGGTTAGTAAACTCGCATTTGGGGGTGGAGTGGCTGTATGGGAGGTGCTGATTCTTGGCATGCAAATGTCGTCTTTATCCTTTTGTAGTGATGTATCATTCGCGAACAAAACTTCTCAATGAGCGAGCTGTTGGAAGTGAACGACGGGAGTCGGCTCCCCATGAATCAATACCCGTCTCACTTGTTTCTCTTGGTCAATATGCCCTACCCCCAAATCCGTAAATGCGGGAGAGAGAGTAAAATTGAAGTTCTCTTTTTATTTTGATTTGGGACACAGGCTTTGACATCATTATTATTTCATAGATTTTATCAAATCATTAAACAGTGATTAAAATTATGTGTGGAAGAATTAGCTTTTGTCTAGAAAGCGGGGTTTGGCTCTCTCCACCAAAAATAAAAATATATTTGCTTTTATGGCTCTTACGGCCAAAAAGGTTCCCGACCCCTGAATTAAAGTAACAAAAAGAAACGGAAGGCCGTTTGGGTTCCAAAAGAGCCACATCGTTTCTGTAAATCGAGCCGAAAAAGCCGGTCTACAAAAGAAGAGCTGTTATTCCCATCTCTATTATTTTGTAGTGGGTGGAGCCGACAGTTTTACTCCGCCATTTACTCTTTTATAGTTTAAGTCAGTGTTTTTCAACCTTTTTTTGAGCCAGGGAATGTTTTTTACATTGGAAACATTTTGCGGCACACCACTCACCAAAAATGTTATAAAATGACACCCAACAGTATGTTTTATTACAATGTAATTTATAATGTGTCGCTCAAAGAGTGATTGAAGGCTACAGTCACTGTTTGAGCGACTGATTAGAAGTGTATGTAATCGTAATAATACCCCCAGTTTTTACAGCACAGACACTTGACAATGAAATCATATTTGCAGAAAATGTTTCAATGTTTTTTTACATTTTATAATTGACATTCAAGAATTTTTCACGGCACACTAGTGTGTCCCCTGCACAGTTTTTGAAAATCACTGGTTTAAGTGGTATGCCATATAACTGTGTGTTAGATTTACGAGCTATTAGTGCCAATATGTTTCCATTATTAGTGCAAAAAATGAACAAGCATTATTTTAATAAGTAATGTTACATGATAGGTGTCAGCGGTCGTAGTTTGTTGAGCTAGTGAACATGGCACTTCAGATCAAGTCAAATAACATAATTGTGTACAGTGGCGGTTCTACACTAAATTATCCCCCCCTGTTAAGATTTGTCAATTTTAAAGCGCTCTTACTCGTGAAATTGCGGTAAGACGTTTTCTATTGAGTGACGTCTCTACGCACGCACTATATTTCGTTTTGCTGATTGTTGATTGCCATGTTGGATTGGATGTAACCGTGTTCTTGTTTGCTTGCTGTTAAGAATAAATATTCTAAAGCCTGAATCACAATGTCTTGCTTATCTTCTCACGCATGAGGAAATTGCACACTTTTGTAACTGGGAGATAGAATAGGAGCTTGCTCTCTCCACTCCACGCATAGCAGTACCTCCGGGAAGGGTGCATTCGCACTGATCACTTCTTGGCCCTTTGGTTAGGACCTTGTCTTAGCCTCTTGGTTGGGAGCAAGTGTCTCGGCCTGTTGGCTTTGAAGTGTATCATGATTTGACTGATAATAGATAATTGATAATGAAAAATGGACAATAAACTTATACAAAATCCCCCCCCACTCTATCATATCCTTAAGAGGTTATGGACCCAGGCAGTCGAAGTTGCACTCACAACAACGTGGACGTGAAGTATTACACAGAGCTTCGACGTGAGTGAACCAGCTTGGAGTTAAGTGGACATTGTAAGAAGTTTAATGCGACGTATTACGCGAATTTAAACAAAGTTAAAGCAGCAAGACTCAGAATAAGTTTTACGCATCGTATTACGCGAAAATACACAAAGTTAAAGCGGCAAGACAAAAGCCATTTGGAAATTTTGGCGCCACTTGGAAAATGGCGAACAGAGCAGCAGGAACGATGATGAGTCAACTTTTCTTCGACTCGACGGAAAGTAAGTTTGACCTGTGGGAGACCAGGTTCTTAGGTCACTTGCACATTCTGAAGTTAAAATACATTATCCTGAACGAGCCAAGTGGCAGTAGTGAAGAAGAACAGAATGAAGCAAGAAGGAAAAATGCTGACTGCTAAGCTGAGCTAACAAGACTAATAGACGACAAAAGCCTATCGCTCGTAAGGTATGAAGCACCTGATGATGGCAGATAGGCCCTTAAAATTTTGAAAGAACATTACTCCAGAAAAAGTAAGCCAAGAATTATACATTTGTATGCATCACTAACTAATCTGTGGATGACGAAAGAAGAAAAAAATCAAAAGAAAAAGTCACTGACTCTCATAAGAGCAGAACACATAATTATGACTCTTAGAGACGCAGGAGAAGTCATGATTGATGGACTAACTGTTGCAACGATACTAGGTGGACTTCCAGAATAATTTAAGCCCCTCGCTGTCCATGTTACACAAAATGAAGATAATGTCACGTTGGCAGATTTCAAAAGAAGACTGCGAGTCTTTGAGGAGGCAGAGAAAATGAATACGTCTGACTCTACAGATAATGTGATGAAAATGTATGTAAAACCAGGTCACATAAAAACACACGCTGAAGGCAAAAGTGATGAAGAACAGATAAAATGCTACAAGTGTGGACTAAAAGGTCACATAGCTAGAAGATGCTACAGAAGGTATGGTGTAATTACGGTAAAAATAATACACACCATAAATCCTTATGCAAAAAGAAGAATGGACAAGATGGTGCCAGGAAGGTCTTGGAGGAAACGGATGATGACCAGGATTAATTCTTCAAGGCCGAACACACAAAGAAGGAGAAACCAACGGACAACGTTGAAATCAAAGGCATCATGGTGGATGGAGGAGAGACCTCCCAAATCGTCAAAGACATCGAAAAGTTTGTCAAGTTTGATGATAACTTCATGCCGGGGACCCATTCCGTTGAATTAGCTGACGGCACAAAGTGCACCGGGACAGCGCAAGGAAGAGGGACGGCGATGACAAATCTACGAGACAACGCTGGACGAGAACACAGAGCACATTTACGTGATGCACTCTACATGCCTTCATACCCACATGACATCTTCTCGGTGGCAAGAGCAACCAACAGGGGAGCCACAATCATCTTCTTGAAGTAAAAACGTAATTGTCAGTGTTTATATATATATAATTTTGATTGTGTTCCAAAAGTAATTCACAGAGATAAGAGCGAGTGGGGGGGGGGGGATTTGTCAATTTTATAGCGCTCTTACTCGTGAAAATTGCGGTAAGACGTTTTCTATTGAGTGACGTCATTACGCACGCACTATATTTTGTTTTGCTGATTGTTGATTGCCATGTTGGATTGGATGGAGCCGTGTTCTTGTTTGCTTGTTGTTAAGAATAAATATTTTTAAAGGCTGAACCACATTGTCCTGCTTATCTTCTCACGCATGAGGAAACCGCACACTCTGTCATATCCTTAACACCCTCCAATTGCACCTCCTTCCCCATGCCCCCAAAAATGCCAAGGCACATATTTAACCTGAACAAAGGAAGTGTCAATTGCACAAATGCTTCAACAAAAAAATACAAATACACTGTATACATAAAAATAGCAAATATTTGTCAAATAATTGCTTACATAACAATTGCAAATACACTATATTCATAAAAATGGCAAATATCAAAAACTGCTTAAATAATTCCCCATGAACTGCACATTAAAACACGCCATAACGGGCCAAATATTAGTTCAAGATGGAACAATTAGTTTGTTATGTCTCAAGTTTGAAGCTTGGTACACTCTTGGTTATGACAGGTTAGGCTACAGGGCGGCATGGTGGATGAGTGGTTAGCGCGTCCGCTGCACAGTTCTGAGGTCATGGTTCCCCGAATGGGCACAAGCTCCACCACTCTACTGAGAATAAGCAGTACAGATAATGGATGGATGGTTAGGATCTTTGCCATGAAACCAAATTTTAGTAAATAGCAAATGTTTTTCGTTTAAATTACCTAAATATATGAACATTCCGTTGAGTAATACAGGGCCCAATGTTAACTCAAATAATGGAAATAAATAATAATTACATTTTCAACCATTTTGTAGTAAAGCACAACTTAAAGGTGAACGGAGATTGCGTGTTTACTGGGTGAAAACCAAAATGGTATTGTATGAACAATACAAGCACATTGGCAAAAAAGCCAACAAACGTAGACGACAAAATTAACATTAGCCCTTCATTCATGACATGGACCGTCCCTATTCATATATATACAACTAGTTTTGTACCTTTATCTTTTGTTTGTTTTTCCTCATATTCTTTTTTTCTTATTCTTAATTGGGATCCGGATGGGTCTGGATGTTTTCTTTCCATCTGTTTATTTTTCACTCATCTCAAATGTAAACAGATGGCCAGTCCCCAAATGTCACTCAAGACAAGCGGTCAAAGCTAAACCAGTTCACTTGTGTGACCTCATAATTGAATTTCACACATTTTATCCATTTTACATAATTCAGAAAAAATGTGCAGCAGTTGGCCTCTATTTTTGAAGTTATGAATAATTTGCGTTATTTGGAAGGCAGGAGCCGCCAACTAAAAATGTTATGTATAGTAGTACAGTGAATAGTCTAGCTCCCCCAAACCCCACTCCCCAGGCGTTCATTTTGAAAGATTAGTTAGAGGTTAACTGTATATATACAAGGCAGCGAGGCGTCTGAGTAGTTAGCACGTCCATGAGACAGTTCTGGGGATCAAACGTTCCTGTGTGGAGTTTGCATGTTCTCCCTGTGCCTGCACGGTTTTCCTCCAGACACTCCAGTTTCCTCCTTCATTCTAAAAACATGCATGTCAGTTTAATTGGCCGGTCTAAATTGTCCGTAGGTGTGGAAGAGCGAATGAGTCTCTTTGTGTCCTGCGACTGACTAGAAACCAGTTCAGGATGTCCCCTGCCCACTGCCCGAAGATCGCAGGGATGGGCTCCAGCATATATATATATATATATATATATATATATATATATATATATATATATATATATATATATATATATATATATATATATATATATATATTATATATTATATATTATATATATTATATTATATATTATATATATATATATAATATATCAGTGTTCTTGTTTGCCCGCGTCCCTGCGTCCTAGACGCATCATTTTTGCAGGGGACGCATTGGGTCAAATCAACGTGCCCAATAGTCCCAGGACGCAACGTTTTCCACACCAAATTGTCATTATTCCTTGATTCCTTTTTTTTTTTAACAAAGATTTACCACACTCCAAACTTTTTGTCAGGCATATCCGCCATCCGCCATTGTTGTTTAGGTCTCGCGCCGATCTCGGAAAACGAGATCTTGTTGCTTCAAGATGACGTCATTGTTGTGGCGGTTGTCGAGTGAAAGAGAAGTATGCCTCCGAAAAAACAGTTGGTACTAGTTGCAAATCAACTAAAAATTGGTCATTTCTTCCGTGTCGGTAATGAGTCAAAACATAACACAGAAAGTGGTAACAACGGCAATAATTCTGGCACGAAAAAACGGCGGAGAAATTCTTCAGAAGACCGCGAAGGCAAGGAAAACACGTGTTTTGAAGCGAACGATTCGACAAAAGAAAATAAACAAAAGAATGCTAGCAAGAAAATGACTTTTCTGCCCAAATGGACTAAATTATATTCCTGGTTACGCTATGAGGAGGATGATAATGGATTGGACCTTGAGAAGGCATTACAACTATGACGGGACAGCAAACAACGAAGAATATATGAACTGAAACATTTGAAGTGATAACTGCTTTGTATTACCAATTAACTGTGATGATAAAAACTGCATGAATATATAAATATTTCTGCAAATTTATTTTGCCCAGTGTACAATATTGTGAACTGAAAAATCTGAAGTAATAACTGCTTTGCATTACCAATTAACTGTGATGAATAAAACTGAATGAAAATATAGATTAAAATAATTATTTATTTGTATACAGTATCTCCTGTCCAGAACAAACAAACACATAACATCGCGAGATTACAACGTGATGTGACCGCTCTCTCCCGGAAATCTCGTCATTACCAGGACGAAGCATAATGGCCGTCGAACAAATCATCAACTCTTCCGTAAATTGCTCACGAGCCGTCGGGTGTTTGCATTGCTTCATGTCCGAAATTTGATGCTTTGGCCAAGGTAAGAGACAAAATTTGCCGAAACATGTTTGACCATGTATTGCATGTTTTTGTCTTGGTTATTCATTTAGCACTGTAATTCACGGTAACAATCAACGTTAAGATTATTCACCAACGAACGAAGTAACTATATTTTCATGTGATGGCTGATTGCACTACTTTGGTGATTTTGCGTGTGACGTTTGTGCACGATTCTCAAATTAGGCCAAATAGATTTAATAGATAAATGCTTGAAGTCCCAGTATCTAAGTGTCCTTCAATGAAAACACCCAAAGAGCATACACAATGTAATGTGTATAAAATTGCTAACCTCTTTCTTTCACCTTAGTAAATGTGTTATTTTATTGAAATATTGTGCTTTTTCTTATCGATCATGTTTTAACAAATCTGCCCTTGCGGTGATACGTTTTTGACATTGCACTGCCATAGGAAAGACATTTGACCTGATGTAACCTCATTCTCTTCCTCATAAACATAGACTGGGTGCGATGAGACCATCCACTGCCGGCTTCTGCTCACTGGTGCCACTCTAATCATTGGTTAGACTGCCGTTTTTTTAAATAATTTCACAACCTTTCTGCTACCTATGAATTCTCACATTCAAGTGTGGTCCATAACAATGAATTTTTTTTATTTTCACACAGGTGCATTTGTTTTTTCTTTGTTGTAAAACATTATGGCTGGTTCAGGTGACTTACCAGGTGAGTAGGATACAGTAATCTTGTATTACATTTAAAGGGAGAAAAAGGGCGTGAAATTTTGATGGTATTTTTTGATAGCTCTCGAAGGTCCTGGTGGGATGAAGCTCCCCATTGGGATGACCCGCCGGGCGCTCAGCTATGATGACAACCTGGAGGCGCCAATGTCCACGCCTCCTCACGACATCAACATCACAAATTTGTGGAGGCGCCCTGTTGTACCTGAGAGAAAGTTCAACCAGCTGGCTGAGGTGGGACAAATGACTGAAACACCTTTCGGTTTATTCATTTGGGTGGATTTATCTATCGTCTGAACAAATTATCAGCCCTAATTTCCTTTATTTTGGTAGATTGATGATTTTGAGATAAGGAACAAAATAAACTTATCATTTCTGCCAATTTCTACAGTTGTTTGCCATTTGTGACCTGCGGTGAGGTTTCATTGTCTTCCCATAACTTAAGATTGACGTCTATGCGTTTCTACGTTTTAATAAAAGTGTCAACTGGTAATCATGAAAAAAAGTCCATGCAATAAGAAAATAAAATACTGCATGGCTTGATTTGCTATTAGCTTGCTGATACTATCACTAATTATTTAGTTTGGTGCTAAGGTGAGCGCAAACACGGAATCCTTGGTCTCACTACCGCACTGCCATAAGGCAAGAGAATTGCATACCTCTCTGCATCTAGGATGATCACCACTGTAATGCATTACATATTAGGAATATAATGTGAAAATTCTGTAAATTTTCTTTTTTAAAGAAAATCCAAAATTGTGAAGCTTAATTGTAAATAAATTAACACTGACTAACTATAACCACGTATGGTATTGTTCATTTTATATTACAATGATTACAGGTGAGTCACAGCCTCCCATGCCAACCTGACTGTCCATAATTGTTTGATATGTAACAATATAACCTAAATGGAAAGGTGAGGGAGTTTGTTCATGTAGTGAAAAAAAATTGCGATATGCAGGTCTATTTTTTTTTTTCCAAATCTAAGATCAGCTGGAAAATTGTACTTGGTCTAAAGATAATTGCTATAATTGAAGGATTAAACTCGACACAGAACATTTTGAAAATTTCTGGGTCTTATTTCAGCCAACCCAAGCTTTTGATCATCTGATTGATTGTGTGTTTTTTTTTATTTATTATTACATGTTTTTGTCTCCTTATTACAACTACAGTACCTATGAATGGGTCAACAGCTCAATGTAAATGTTGCCATTGTAACAGCTGTTTGCCACTGTTGAAAATGTTTTTATCTTTTTCACCTTTTACAATGTGCTTAATTTAAACTCATTATAATTACTAGCTTCAATGTATTGTATTAGATTCAATATTGTGTTTTACTATCAGGAGGATGAAGGTGTTGCTGTGAGTCAGCCGGCGTTTGAAAGCGCCCCCGCCAGGTCCACTGGTGTGGTGAAGACCAAGGCTTCTTCCCTTATTCTCAACTCCCTAATCACCAGTAAGCGAGTGACGGCTATACCTATACATATTTTTGAAGTTAATTGTTTTATCAGCTTTGATATTCTTTTTTTTTTTCCTTTAATAATTTCCTTGCAGAACAGACCCATGACAGCATGTACAAGTTTGAGCAGAAGGCAGGGCTCACTGACACCAGTTACACTCCCCATAAAGGCCTCACAGCTGAGGAGACCAGACACCATCACCGCATGCCTGAATCCTTTCAGGTAATACACCACAAACACTCAAAAGGTCAAGGTGATGTAACATAATGAATGGTCATGCAATTCCAAGCAATAATTTAAACAATCATGTTTTTTTTCTCCTCCTTTTTTTAATTTTTTTTTTATTATTATTTTTTTTTTTTTACTTTATTCATGTTTGTATCATTGAAGCCTCAATGCATTGTGACATTTTGTTGCTGTATAGAAAATGCAGATCCAGAGCATGGAGGCTCGAGAGGAGCGCCAGACCTCGTCAGCCCAGTCCACACCATCTACCACGCCGCACACTTCCCCAAAACAGCAGCGCAAGCAAGTCAAAACAAAACACAACAAATGAGCCCCTTACCTACCAGGTTAATGTTTAACCAGCCCTCATTTGTTGTTGTGTATTAGTAGGAGCTGGTTCAGCAGCACCAGTTCGGACGTCAGCGTGAGCTCCTCCAACAGCAGCGTGGATCTGGTAGGGGGTGACAGCGGCGGAGGCGTGCTGGAGCGCTGGGGCGTGTTTGGGCCGCGGCCACTTGTGCACAAGTCCACCTCCGATCTGGGCAGCGATCCTTCAGCACCAGGTAAACACGATTGTTTAAACAAAAAGTCTCGTGCTACACATAGTGGTCACGTTTGCGCCAGAATTGTCATTGTTGCGTTGAATGCATTTACTGAGAAACCGTTATGTCAGCCCTGGTAATGTGATATTACATGCGCGGTCATCCATTTGAGGTCACACATTTATTGATTATGGACAGATTTGCATATGCCAGATCTTGTCCAGAATGCTGTTGGAGAAGGCATCAATTTATTTATTTTACTTGAAAGTATGGCCGCAACATTTTGAAAGCTGATTGATCTCTGACTATTGAATCGATTAGTTGAAATATCGGATAATAATTAATCAAGATGTACATTTTGTGAAGTACATTCAGTGGTCATCTGCAAAATCTGTAACAAAATTACTTAAAGCCCCAGTGTGTAAAATTTGACCACTAAATGTAAGCACCAGTGTTAATATTTGACCATTAGAGTTCACTGTTGTCTGATGCGAATCAAACCAAGTGCCACAGCAAGCAACAAAATGGCAGACAAACATGGCGCTGACCTTGGGTATGGATTTTATTGTGTAAAAGAAATGCAAATCTTTCGACCTATGATTTTTATTTTCATAAAAATTAACATTGGTATGATAGGAGGCATTAAGTATTACACATAGTATTTTTGAGGATTCTCATCAGTATAAAATCCAACAGTTTTAACTACTGACATTTGTCGTTTTTGTCAGCGTTATAACAAATGACATTTTTTCTTCAGACTGAATGCATTTAATTTCTAATAAGTGTCAGGCGCTGTCTGGCATAACGCTCAAACTCTTTTATAGCGAAATATACGTGGAAAAATGTAAAGCGCGTGTCATCATAACCATATGGTCTTGAAGGTCACTAGAATCTTCTTGTGCCAAGTTACTCCATTTGATTCAATTGTTCGACTGTTTTCTTTAAATGTTCGTGCTTAACCGAGGTACTGCCATTTTACTCATGGTCTGCTTTGCAAACTTGGCAAGTACGTTTATCTTTATATTTGCCATATTTAGGCTAAAATGCTCCCAAATTTTAAAACTTTTGGTACGCGTATTTGATATTGTTTCCACTTGTCACAGACGCTATTCCGCATGAGCGTCTTTCAGCAAAGATTATAAGCATGTGAGATGCCTCACTCTGTCAGGAAAAACGTGTCTGGCGAATATGATCAACAATGCAATCCATTGATGACTATTTCTACAACGTTGACTTATCATTGCAGACCTACTTGTAAGGAGAAGAGGGGAGTGAGCCTAAACTTAAGGCAAGAAATTCCAACCTGTTCTATTAGCCCTTCCTTAAGGACTCTCTTGTTATTAGATCTTCTGGGTTACAAATGCAGATCTGCCCTATAGTGTCTGGGAATGAAAAAATAAATTAAAAAAACAGTTAAATGACTCGCCAATAGTGACATTGATGCAAAGGGTTTATAATAGTCAAATAAACTGTCATCCTATGCCATATCCTTTGCATACATTATACTAATATTTAAAACTAAAGCGTATCCCTTCATCTAAAAAAGTTAAACACTGCAATAATTGGAATGTAAACTGCTAGGGTAATGAGTCATTCCAGTATGATGTGTGTTCTTATAAAGACATCAGGTGCTATCAGTAACTGAAGATTATTATATCTGCCTAGTACGTTATTGTGGTGCCATGTCTAGTCATGTCAGTTATCATATAGTCTAATTTTGATGTATTTATTAAAATGCCAATTCCACTTAATTGGTGTAGTTATTTTAAAGCAGGGGTAGACAAACATTTTGAGTCACAAGCCGCATTGGGTTAAAACATTTGGCAAAAGGGTATGGGTAAAGAATTATTGATATTTTTTGTATCGGGTGATACAGTCTAGTATCCAACACCATAGCAATAGCAGACGAGGAAAGATAATGTAGGCCTATCCATTTATTCATTCATTATCTGCACCGCTCATCCTCAGTAGGGTCGCGGGGGTGCTGGAGCCCATCCCAGGTGTCTTCGGGCAGTGGGCAGGGGACACCCTGAACTGGTTGCCAGCCAGTCGCAGGGCACACAGAGACAGACAACTCACTCGCTCATTCACACCTAGGGACAATTTGGACCGGCCAATTAACCTGATATGCATGTTTTTGGAATGTGGGAGGAAACCGGAGTGCCCGGAGGAAACTCACGCAAGCACGGGGAGAACATGCAAACTCCACACAGGAAGGTTCGATCTCATGACCTCAGAACTGTGCGCACACGCGCCAGCCACTGCGCCGCCGTGCTGCTTCCATTTATTCTATATTTTTAAAATTTTTAGTTTTGCACATTCCATTCAGGCAAAAATAGCTATTTTCAGAATAGCAGCGGTGATATGCATTTATCAGTAAACAGTCATTGACTAGTCATTCACTTGTCTTTTTTTGTCTATAAATAAACCATGTAATCAAACTGGTTTTAAGACACTCTGAATTTAAAGTAAAATTAGACATTTGGTGCTTTAAAATGTACATCATTTCATTGGAAAAAGTCTAAATGCAAAACAGCTATCTCAGAAGGTGTTTTTGTTGATTGAATTTGCTAAATATAATGATTAATGGAAAAATAAAATGCATAATAAATACTGCACGTAAAGTAAATTTAGCCAGCTATTTGAATGTTTGGGGCGCTGGGGACAAAATTGACACCAAATCAACACATTTCCAATAAAAGGACTTTTAGAAAAAATAATCTGCATGTTATCATAATATTTTCACCATTTTTGTGTGGCGGGCTGGATGAAAAAGCTTCTTGGCATGCGGAATGAGGTTTGCCCACCCCTGTTCTAAAGTTATGAACTGAGCAATCACTTGGCTCATCTGTTAAAGTTTTAAGTCGTATGTTGATGAAAATGTGTCACGCAAGGAGGTTTGCGCATTTGGAAAGTTAAACTAGACAGCAAATAAAAACAAGCATTGGGTTAATAAATGAAAGGATGACCTTCAGACTAGTGACTATTCTGATGGATGAGTATAAAAAGAAAGCAGGTGCAAATATGTTATGCACCTGAGGCAGCAGAGAAGTGACTCGAAAAGAAGGTTGATTGCCTTTACTACCACATGACTTTGGGTAGGTGACTTTGGGTTTTTTATTTGGTGTTGTAAAGCAGGGGTGTCAAACTCATTTGAGCTCAAGGACCACATTGTAGGAAAAACACTTATGGGGGCCGTACTAGTAAATTAATAGCCTTAAAATTGTGCCTTAGCTGTAGCACTGGACATTTCTGGAGTCTCACCTTCAAATTACAATTTTGAATCAAGTTTCGATTATAAAATACATAATAAATTGTTTCACTCAATTTGTTTAATTTAAATTTTACCAAGATATGATCTTTTAGTGTTTATCAACTCTGCATTTGTAAAAAAAAAAAAAAAAAAAAAATATATGTATATATATATATATATATATATATATATATATATATATATATAAACTAGTTTTTGTTGTTGTTGTTGTTGTTGTTTTTTTTAACATAAAGAAAAAGAAAAACAACAATTGAATTCATTTCCACTACAGGATTTTTTTTTTTTTTTTTTTTTTAACTGGGAAACTCATGCAAACTGGAAAGTGATAAAACTAGTATGGTTGGTTGGATATCTTAACCACTAGGGTCATAGGGCCACCATATCCTCTGTGGTGTGTCTTGGGCAAATACAGCCTGGTGACGCCCATCCCTCTCCGGGCCAACATATGTTTCCACCCGGGTTCGAACCGGGGACTTTTCGTGTGTTAGGCAAATGTGTTCACAAGTACACTCCAAAAACATACAAACACTTAGTCATGTGACAACAATTTATATAATTGAATTAAGGATTAAAACGTGTTTTTTTTTTCTGTATTTTGTGTATTTTTATTAAACTATGCATGGATTTGGGAACCTTCATTGTTAGCTTTAAAATGTATTATAGAAATGAGTTCTTGTTTTAGGGTCGCCAACAACTCACTTTGGATTTTAGATGCATCCAAAAGCCACATTTGTTTATTGCATCAAGGCTTTTTGGCTTTGTCAGGAGTGTTTATTTTGTCAAACTAAAGTAATAGATTTTATATATATATATATATAAAATCTATGTGAGAAAATTTACAGCTATAGAAACAAGATTAGAAAACACCAGCGACTGCCACAGATGAAATCATAAGGGGGCTGGACATATTGTGCGTGTTTCTGCAAGGAAGACACTAAAAGTGTCGCTTGTTTACCAGATATGCATATTAACACAAACTTAAATTCTCCACACTCTAATTTTGTTTTGGAATGAGTACTTGATTTTGTTCCTTCTAGGCTGTTGTTTGTAAGGTCTTGGTTGTAATTTATATCTATAAAATAGATATGTAATATATATATATTTCAGACTTTGCAAATGACCACTGAATGTACTTCACAAAATGCACATATTCATATTGATTTATTATTATCCAATATTTTAACTAATCGTTTCAATAGTCAGAGATTAATCAGCTATCAAAATGTTGCAGCTCCACTGTCAAGTACAAAAAATCAATTGATTTCCCACTTATATATTATATAGTATATTTTATATATATATATATATATATATATATATATATATTTATTGTTTATTGTTTTGACTTGTGCTTTTCATTCGTATTTAAGTTATATTGGAAGAAAAAAAATTCATTTTTTTAACCTTGGTTTTAAAGTAAATATCTATGGGTCAAAACCGAGCCCAATATGATAGATGTTATAAGAGCTAAGGATTTTAAAATAATATATATCTCAGATGTGTTGTAATGATAAGATAACCTTTTTTTAATTTATGTAATACTTTTGAGGTTAATTTCAACATTTTAAATATTAAAATTGCGGGTTATACTAGCAGAGAAAAGGCCCAGGGACCAACAAAATAGGAAAAGGAAAACTTGTCATGGTTAAGGAAGATTGAAGACTCTTGTTGCCACCGATCTGCCAACATGGGGCGGGTTAACCCTAAAACCAACATTTTTCAATCGAGAGCAGATCAGGCCCAATAGGGGGTTGGATCCGACCCGCGAGACAACGCTCAGGGAAGTGCAAGAGAAAGAGAGCTGTAGGCTGAAATAGGTCCATTTGATGTTGCCAAAGCTAGGTGCCTCTCACAAACGCTGCACTTGTATTTCTCTCTCTCTCTCTTCCTCCATTTTTCTCTCACTCTCACTCTCTCTCTCTTTCACTCTCTCTGTGTTTTTTTCTTTCTTTGTTCCTTTTTGTCTCTTTCTCTCGGTCTTTTTACCTTATTTTTTACCTTATTTTGGTCACTCTTCATTTTTTCCTTTACTCTCTATCTCCTGCTTTCCCCCTCTCTTTCCTCTGTCTCTTTCTCTCTTTTCTTTCCTCATTTTCTCTTTCTATTTCTCTTTGGATTTCATTCTTTCTCTTTCTTTCCCCCTCTCTCACTATTTCTGTTTTTATCCCTTGTTTCTCACGCTCTCTCTCTCTGTTTCTCTTTCTCTTTTTATCCCACCCTCTCTACCTTTCTCTCCCTATCTTTCTCTTATTTCTTTCTCTCTTTTTTTTTCTTTCTCTCTAATCTACTGAACCGGCCCCCGAGAGAATGTATGTACAATCGTGTGGCCCCCGAGCTTAAATGATTTTGACAACCCTGATCTAGAGGCTAACCGATACATTCCAATCACTGGGTATAAAAAGCATAGTTTAGTAGCAAATGTTGCGTTTAAGAGAGACATCCACGCACCACACTTGAGTGCAATTGTATAGCCTTAAAAAGCACTATTTTAAGTAAAATATCACCAGGGTTGGGTGTACCTCAAATGTTCTCTGGTTGATAGCCAGCATGTACAGCTACAATGAGTGGTTTGCATTGGTATTAGTGCCTGGCTTTGGCAACGTGATGCAGCTCATATTTCTCTGGTGTTTCTCTCAGAATTGTTTCGCGGACTGGATTAGATCTGTTGACGGGCATAACACAACCCAAGGGCCATATGTTTGACACCTCTATTGTAAAGCATGCATTGTAACAAATTTTGTGATGGTGAAGCAGCCTTTGGCTAGAGCTTCAACAATAAATTGATGTCGACAAAAATCAATAATATAAATGGTCAACAAATGAATTTTATTGTCCACAGACACGTGAGGCATCTCTACATAAATATAATCTCTGCTGAGAGTCGTTCATGTGCAGTAGTGTCTCTGGCACTAATGTACATAAATGATGGGCTCAACATCAAGTGCACATACCAAAACTTATGAAGTTCGAAAGCATTTTAGCCTGAATGTAACTTTGTGCTTTGTGCATGAATGAAACTAGCATGAACACACCATCATCATGGAAAAGGTGTCAATTGAAAGGGGAGCGCTAACTATCATAATGGGAAAAATCTTACGAGTCTGTTTAACGGAAATAAGGTGGTGAATCGAACGGATTACAAGAAGCAACGTCTAACAAAGCAGAAATGTTTTTAAGCGTATTACTATTTATTTTAAGTTTCTTTATCCAATATTGTGTGTTTTGGAGTAAACTTTTTACTCAGTTGGATTCTATGGATTGGCCTTGGGGACGTAATGTTGAATTGCGCAAGCTTTATAGTTTTCGGATATCTTGTTTCAGACTAATCGTGATGTTTCTCTGATGAGTATAATTTGTAATGGTCATCATAATTTTGATCCTAAGAGTTTAAGCTTTCCAATGATATATGGCATAAAATATGTGACTGGTGACATTGTACAGACGTGTATTTTTTTTTATTTATTTATTTTTTTTTCCCTTCCCTCAAAAGTCCAGCGGCCCACCGGCGGGCTAACAGGACGTTAAGCGGTTATGGTACTGTATATTATTATATCATTCTGTGTGCCGTGGTTTTTTTATGTAAATATCTTGCGTTTAAATGTGGGCACATGCGGTTATAGTCAGGTGCCCCTTATGTATGTTCAAAATGTTTTTCTTTCAAAATTTACTGGGTGCAGCTTAGTACAGTAAAATTCAGAGTATAAGGCGCATCACCTTATACTCCGAATTTTACTGTACTAGTGTTGTGGCGGAAAATGTCGCTCTGCATAAAATGCCACACAATCCCAAGAATATACCACTTTCTTAAACGTCACTTGAATGACTTTGTATCTCCTTTTGAGGGGGAAATATAATAGAACATTAAAGTACAAAAAATGTGCACCTTGTATATAAAATATTTTTTGAGCAAGATGAAAATATTTACTTTGGCGAAATGACGCCTTCTGAACTTTTTTGTCCTGATTGGTTTAGTGTGAAAAGAACATGTGAAATGATGTGCCCGGTAATATTGTGTTAAAAATCTCACAAGTGTGACCGGAGTATAAGTCGCACCGGGCCAAACTATGAAAAACAAGTACCGTATTTTCCAGACTATAAATCAAAGTTTGCAAAGCAGACCGTGCGCATCACAGCAGTACCTCTGTGTTGCAAGAACATTTATATGGAGACTATGTTGGATAGTTGAACGAAACAGAATGTAAATCACCTTGGTAAGATTCAGTTAATCTGCAGTTTTGATGACTTGCATTGTAAATTTTACGCATTTATATCGCTATAAAAGGGAGCTTGAGCATTATGCCAGACTGTTAAACATATTTGAAATTAGTTTTGTGCGGTCCAAAAAACAATCATGAGTTGTCAAAACGTTAAAAAGGACAGGCGTTGGTTCTATTTTTACCGAATTAGCTGTTGACCATCGAATGTACTTCACAAAATGCAAATAATAGTAGTTTTACTTACTTAGAATTAGAATATACCTTTATTGTCATTGTTACAACATGGGTTGAATATATTGTGACAACGAAATTGGACGTGGCACTCCAGTCCACATTTTACAGTGAGGATAAAAAAAACAAAGAGATAAAGGAACAAAGAAGATGTTTGTACTGTCCTTGTTGCGTAGGCTTTGTTTTCCTCCGGAGGGGGGTGTATGAGGGGGTGAGGGACAGACAGAGATGGCCAGATCCAACTAGATGCTTAGTCCACGTATTGAATGGATTTGGGAAGTACAGTGCGACGATAAAAGCTCCATCGGGGTGGGCAAGCTGCTTTTTATAGATAGCAGCGGGCAGGAGATTTAGCGCTATGCTAACGTTAGCATCCGGTGGAACGTAAACAGCAACCACAATGACCACAGTTAGCTCTCTCGGTAGATAGAAGGGTCTACACGATACTGCTAGAAACTCTATATAGAGTGAGCAGTGTGTGTCTACATCTGTTCTACATCTTCTGATGAGCTTTATTTTATTTTAGTAAAAGATGCATTTGCACCCATTTTCTTGTGTTTTATTATCACTTGCCACATAATTACCAACTTCATGCAAGTGAAGAAAAAAATAATCCGATTATTTGACCAATCGTTTCAATAGTCGATGATAAATCGACTATTGATATATTTGTTAGTTGCAACGATAATCGCATGATGTGAGGTGCCTCACTGCTTCCATTTTATGTTTCTCAGCAGGCTTAGCTCTGCAGGCATACCTGGGCGTCCACAATCCAAACGCCACACAGGTCATGAAGTCTCAGGGGCCTGCTCGATTGGCTGACAACGCAGACGCCCAAAAAGCGGCCGCCCCACCCAAGATGGAGATCCCGACTATGGACGGTCGGCGGCAAGGAGCTCGCCCACACAAGCTCAAGCCTCGTGACATGAACATCCTCACCCCATCTGGATTCTAGACGCCGGACCCTATCCTCTTCCCCGATTGGCTGTCTTTTAACAGTTAGGTCACATGGTTCCTCCTCAAGCTGCTGACTTATAATTGTATGAAGGACTTAAAATTCATAACATTATTTGTAGTAAACTTGAACATATACAGGATTTTTCAAAAAACTTGATGTAAATATCACTGAAAGTTGGAGGTTAGATCGGGCCCAAAATGTTTTTGTCAGAGCCCAACCAATTAACTCGATGAGGGACTGAACCCAAAGCAAATCCGAATTTTTATTTTTGATTCATGGTGACTCCAGAGGAGTGCATCACCAATGAGAAGGGGACAGAATCACGAGGGGGATTGAATCCACTGCGGATAATCCACAAAGAAAAAGAAACAGTACAATGACAGGTGAATAATAAAAAAAAAAAAACCAAAACCTGGCCCGAACCCTAACGTAATGATAGACATTTTAGGCCAGACCCAAAAACAATTTTACAGATGTTCAATATGCGCACCGCCTGAGACATGGCATATGTCAAATCAGTTATCCAGCTCCTGCCAAACATGATGAAGCGTATCTTGGGTAACATTATCCAGCAGATTACGTTTTTTTTTCTAATTTGTACACAAATTATCAAAACATGAGTTAGTCCAGGGAATTACTGATATTTATTGTAATAATTAATCATTAATATTAAATAAATTCATTTTTTGAAAAACCATGTATTTTATATATATATATATATATATATATATATATATATATATAAAAATAAATAATTAGTGGCCTTATAAACTGACGTGAAGTAAAAGCTAACTATAGTAGAACTGCTCCACAGTAAACAGATAGCAACCTAGTAAGGTTGTTATTGGTTACACCAACCGAGATTGTTGGAATTATTACTTTATCAATACACACTTACATTAGTAATCTGACCTTCCCCAAACGCCACTCATGCAACAATACGCACGCTCGTTCTGCAATAGATAGGTATCAGGAAGCCAGCATTTCACACACAAGTGGATTTATTCCTAACACACAAATCTAATACAAACAACTGGGTCTCGTGTCCCTCTCAATACAATCTTGTGCGTCTCTGTTCCCACCAGCAGGCGCACCTCTCATCCGAGTAGTGACGTGAAGTAAAAGCTAACTATAGTAGAACTGCTCCACAGTAAATAGATAGCAACCTATTAAGTTGTTATTGGTTACACCAACCGAGATGAAGATAATGCAGGTAGTGAAGCAAGATTGACTAAATAATTCAAAATAACATGACTCATCATTATAACAACTAGCTTCAAGTTCTTGTCAAACGAGTGTTTCACCTCTAATCAAATTTAGCATCTTCCTAATACATGACCTCATACAATACTGTCGATACTGTCTGTTGATATCGACCATAATATTTTTCTTGAAATAAAACATACCAAACTTTTTTGTTGTAGACTGTTGATTCAATATAAAGAAGTAATGGGCAAAGTCCTGAAATCTTTGTGTCAATGCAATATTGATATAACCTAAAGATGGTTAAATCAAAAGTTTGTGTTGTGTTTCATGTATCTATTCACATTGAATTTTTTGTGAGGATCAAAAGAAATATTGGCAAAGTTTAAGCATCTAAACTGAGGAGGAAAAAAACTGCCCTTTCCTCGTTTTGCTGAAGCAAATTAAATGCAGCTGTAAAAATCTTGTTACTTGTGAGTGACACCTCTTAACATTACCGTGATTTTTTTCCTTGTTACAGAAGAAGCCCGCTTTTGATTGCACTTTACACTAACTTGTCACAATCTTCTTGATTATTCCAAAAAGGTTCACCAAGTATCTGGTAGACATAACAAAAAAGCCGTCTCAGGAAAGAAGTCGAGACCTGAAATAATCCGTTTGTATATAGTTTCTTGCTTCCGTTTTTCTCTGGTTTGATGTCTTATGTAATGTATACACAGTTAAAGTATATTTTTGAATTTGTGGAAAAGCTGGCAAAGGAGGGCATTAAAATTGTTCTCCTTTGTCAGGCTTTCATTCCCCCCACCTTTATTTGCACTGTTTAGTTTTTGCACTATTTTAAGTAGACTGATCCGTATTGCTGTCATTTTGCTATAGCATTCCTGCCTCTTTTAATGAAAAAAATTAGCAATTTTGAATATTATTAATATTTGACCCTTATTAAGGATGGCCTATTTAACCAAGGGCCAAACGGAACGGAACGGGAAAAATAAAACACTCCTTAAAAATGTAAAAGAAACCCACGATTAAGTTTCACCAACTGATATTACATATGATTGTGCTAAACTTAATATATGAAAGCAAAGTGTTCTAAATGATTTAAGGGAAAAAAAACTTGATGTACTGTACCTTAGGCTTTGATTTTGATTAAAAAAAGAATTCAAGCCTTTGTAGCATTGTATACAGTGAACAAAAAATGAGAATTGTGAGTATTTTTTTGGTTTTGTGTCTTTTTTTTTAATTTTCATTTTTTGGCTTTTGTTATGAAATGCTCTTTTCCGATCAATGTGTATATAGAAATACTTGTCAGGTCCAAAAAAAAGAAACTTTGTGACCCAAGTGCCGTATGTTGCCCACCCATTCCCCAAATGGACTGAAATATGTTTCAAATGTGTCCTATCTGTCTTGATTCATTTTATCTCAATATTTTGTCTAAACTTGAGAATAAATGTGACATTCTCATCACCACAAAAAAGTGTTTTGATTTGCTCGTTGGAATATCCTGGCGAAGATGAATTTTGCATTCAGTTTTATCGGTCCCGTAATAACTTCAAAGCAGGGGTCTCAAACTCGCAACTCTGGCTGGGGTGCCAGTTTGAGAGCCCCGCCTTAATCTGAAAGTTAAAGAGACTGTGTGAACGATTTGACCTCTAGATGTTGCTATATTTTGTCATGGACCTGAAATTAACAAGGAAGAATACAAACTACGTAACCTCAGTGACCATAAAGCCCCCCCTTTTTATTTATTTTTTTGCTCAACCTATTGCAAAGAAAAAAATGAAAAAACTGAACAAGAAACCCGTTGCATCAAAAATTGTCATCTCCCTCTCTTTGAGGCTCATGTAAAATGAATACACGTTTCGTAACCACGGAGTATTTATAAAACATACCTATTTATAAAATGGTGAATGTATTTTCGCCAACTATTTTAATCAATATATTTTTTTAAATGAATGACATGTATTTACCACTAGGAGGCACCGAATAATGCACACTGTCGCTTTAAGTGCAGCCCTAGCGGATTTCCGATTAATTTATCACTGAATAATCAAAGTCAATTTTATCCGTCAATTTCCCAAATGTACTTGACACACAATAAACCAAAATTTCCCAATCTCTCAAGCACAGACAACAATTTAACAACAATGAAGCGCAAATGCACGGAACAGTCCTGACCTAAAATAATAATAAAATTGTAATTTTTTTTCCAGCTAATACTTAAGCAAAAACAAACTGACATATAAAACACGACGTACAATAAAAATCTTCAAAGTTGAATTTACTTGTTTTCATAATCATTCTTAATGTGTGTTTTATTTTTTTAGATTTTATTTTGTGTAGGGATTTTTTTTTTTTTTTGAGGACAGTGGAATGTTATGTTGTTTATTTTGTGGAAACCCCAATTTGGCCTAACTTAACCCAGACCTGAGCTCTAGCGGCCGCCAAGTATATTGAGTTTGAGACCCTCCTCTAGATACTCGACGATTGGCACAAGAATATTATAATTATCCATTAGCTTTCCAACACAATTACCAAACACAATGTACTATTAAAAATTGAAGTGCTGGTACTTATGTAGATATTACATTAAAAAAACAGACATCTGAAGAAAAAAAATTGCCACGTCACAAAGTATGGGGTGTATATCTGATTATTTTCATGTTACCTTCATTAACCCCTGGCCTAAAGGTTTATTTCCCTTTCTTTTTCAAAATTGTAAAACTTCACTCATGCTAATTAAATTCAGACTTGCTATGTGTTTCGTTGAGTATAAAAGCTGCAATAAAAATGTACCGTATTGCCCGCACTATACACGCACCTAAAAACCCCAAATTGGCCAAAAATTTGAAAGTGTGCCTCACCATATGGTGCGCCTTATATACATGAAATTAGGGTGGATTAAATTGCAAATGCATAGTTACCATTAAATAATACTGAATACGGTAACTGTTCTGCCATTGGAAATATATAGAGTGGTCTTTGAGTTCCCTCTTATTGTTGACATGTTAATTGTATAAATATGCTTATTACATTTCAACCAATGAAGAAAGGGGATCTTTTAATAACCAAAATGCAACAGTATAATGTATGTTTGTTAAGTATTGTAGAGCTTAGTTTTATTAGCATATGTCTAATCAAATATATATATATATATATATATATATATATATATATATATATACACATGTATATGTCCACTGCCCGATGATTGCTGGGATGGGCTCCAGCACCCCCGCGACCCTACTGAGGATAAGCAGTGCAGCTAATGAGATAAGATGAGATATATAATATATATATATATATATATATATATATATATATATATATATATATATATATATATATATATATAAACATGTGGTTCACAATCATTTGTGCTGGTGTGAGGTCACTGTTCTGCCCTCTTTTGGTTAGCTTGTTAATAGTTTGTTCCTGAAAGAGGAAAAAAAGGATAATGCAGAACTTTGACAAAAGCAGAAACTTTCAAATGCTCCTTTTTGTTGTTGCACGATGTTCACTAGCTGTTGTTTGATTATTAAAATGTATCACTGAGTATGTTGTCACTATAGCTTGAGTTTTCCAGCTATAATAAGGTTATTTTTTTATCATCACAGCATTACTTCAATGATAACATTGCTCATTTAGTTGTTGTAAATGCACTTACTGTATGTTCATCCAAATATTTGAATGAAGTAATTACTTGCTGGATCCTTTCATATCAGTACTTTCTCAGCAATGGTTTTCCACCATTATCTTATTATACAATCTTCAAAATCCAGCTGTTTGCAGTTACAACAAAAGTTTCTTGATCGTTAAGATAGTTCCTTTTGCCTTGTAATGTGAGATCCCAGAGGTGCCTGTTGGAGCTTAATTTTTACGTTTTGCATTTCTTGGGAGATGCGTCTCCATCGATTGGTCCAGAGTTCACTCTGATGTTGTCCTTGTCATGATTACTGATCCCGAATCCTGTGGCTGCCTCGCTGGCGCCAACAGCCCTGGTCGCTGATTGGCTCCTTGCCACTTTTTAAACCCCCCGGCTCCCTGTTACCGGCGTCAGACCGTTTGTAAACCTATGCTCCCAGCTAGGCAAGCTCACACCTTCCAACATTTTCCTGCCCTGTTTTCTTCTGCCTGATACCTGTTGCTGACCTGTGTCTGGAGCCGTTTCTGCCCTGTACTGCCATCCCGATCATTGACCTGTTTTGCCCTGTTTCCTGCCTGATATCTGTTGCCAACCTCTTTTCTGGACTCGATACCGCCCTTGCTCTCCCCTCCCGGCTAGTGACCAGTAACTCTGCTGCCTACGATTATCCTCGCTCGACACGGATGTGCCACTTCCGCGTTCCAGCCATCTGCTGTCTATCGATCATCGGATCGTGGAAGCAAACACTGCTCTCTCTCTCTCTTTATCAATAAAACTGAGTAAACGAATGCCACTGGGTCCTGTCTCCATTTTTGGCTTGTGACAGTCTTTATTTGAAACTTTGTAATAAATGTAATAAATAACTAAATCAACTGCATTGCTTCTCTCCAGCTTTTAAAGTCTGAATACTCGGGTCTTCTCCCGAAAAAGAACACGAAAGTCCTTCGCCTTTACTATTTACCTGACGAAAAAGAGGATACTTTGGAGTGAGAACAGCACAGTATCCATTTATCAGTGTTGAGCCTTGCGTTTCACACTTAGGCCTTCGGTGCTAGTATTTAGTGATGTGTTAAACTGGCTCTATTATCCGGCACCAATCAAGAGCCAATTCCCTTCGAGATACTTTTTTCTCATGTGATTGGTCAATATGCAGGTTTTATTTTAAGGGTTTCCTTATTGACTATAAATGTGTTGAGTCTAAAAAAGGTTAAGATTGTTTTTTCTTTTATTTATTTTTTTTACATCTGTAAATATTTTTTTATCTAGGGTCCCTGTGTTTTTCAGGGATAATTTGCTTTACATAAAAAATGTAAAGTTTATTCTTGTATTTAAAGGTTGAGCTGACAAACACTTTGGAATTATTTAAAAAGTATTTATGGACAAAACATGATTACATCACATGATTCAGATGTGATTTAGGCCATTAAAGAAGGCCTTGTCCACCACTGCCAATTATGAATGAATGAATTAAATTTGGTGGTGAAACCAGATGTCATAATGTTAATTTATCTTCCATGAAATAATTTTTTTGTAGTTTTAATTCCATGCATATTATAGTTCAGTGCACCATATCTATGAAACCAGTATCACAAAAGACGTTTTTTTGTAGAGTGCGTCTTACAGTCCGGAAAATACAGTATATGTATCCATTTTATGCAAAACTACTACTTCAAATTCGCCTCCATCCTCACAGGCTCTTCAAAATCCGCTCCCTAGGAAGGCCACGTCTCTCATCTTCATTTTTCTGCTCCCGTATTTGGATTTTTCCGTAAGTCTGGAAAACGAGTTCCATGTCAGCCTGTAAGGTGGAGTTGCGGTGGTCTGCTGCAGCCCTTGCCCGTTCCACCTCCCGGATCCTGACCTCTGCTGCACTCTGGCTTCGTCTCTGCAGTTCCAGGCGGTTGCGCAGTGCTGCTACCTGCTGCTCAAGGGCTTCGTTGCAGCGCTCCAACCTATGGTGAAGACGCAAGAAGTTTCCGGTCAGCATTTAACACAAATTCCAGGCTACAAATCGCTACTTTTTTTCTACATTTTAAACACTGCAGTTAACTATACAATGTCGCTATTCTTGCAACTTTTGACGGGGTGCGATCCCCGGCAGTGTGCCTTAGCCTGCCTATAGAAACTGGCTTAAAACTGGTGTGTACCAGGGAAAGCTTTGCGAGAGTATGTGGCAGGTGTAGCTTAAGATGTGATTTCAAGGTTCTGTTGATATTATACAAAATCATGCATGGACTTGCTCCCTCATATCTTTCTGATTTAATTTCCCCCTATGTTCCGGTCCGGAGCCTTAGCTCTGAAAACGCTGGTCTACTAGTGATTCCAAGAGCCAAGAAGAGATCCGCAGGTTCGAGAGCGTTCTTCATCGGGGCCCCGGTGCAGTGAAATGCTCTTCCCCCTGAGATTCGATCTGCAACCTCAGTGGAAATGTTTAAATCTAAGCTTAGAACACACTTCTACTCTATTGCATATGAATAACCTATATTTTATGTTGATAATATGTGTATTATTTGCCCTCATATAGGTTTTAGATGAGGGGATGGTGTCATAATAGTCTGTAGTTTGCAATATCTTTGATCTGTGCAGCCCCTTGACACTCTTTGTGATTAGGGCTATACAAATAAACGTGACTTGACTTGACTTGACTGATGACCAGATGTGATTTCTGCCCAGTGCTCTAAATGTTACAGTGAAAAAAATAATTGAAGCACAGGTAAACGGCGGGAGTACATACAGCGCCTGTCAACCTACCCTTTCCCCCTGTATTTAAAATGTTTTTAATCATTGTACTTCCAAAAAAAAAAAAACCCTTAACATTTTTTTTTTTCGTTAGCCCCATCTAGTCTTTTGTCTCTAATCCAGATGATCTTGGTCACTGGTCGCAGATAACAGTTTTTTGGTACCTTTCAGTACTTTTTCACACTTTTGCTACTTTTAATTACTTTTCCTTTCCTTTTTGTATATTTTAATGCTTTTGAGTATGTTTTAATACGTTTTCTTACTATTTTCTACTTTTCAGTACATTTTTCTCCATTTCATTTTATGGTCCGATTATATTAACACTCCACTTATTGAAACATGAATAGTTTGTTTGTTTGTTTGTTTGTACATGATTCAATTGTTTGTTTGTTTGTACATGATTCAAATTGAATCTTTTCTTCCGGCGCCGTCACGAATGGCAGCCACTCCAGCAGCTCCGTGTTATTTTCGATTGTTTTGTTCTCGATTGTTCTCAGCTCAGGGATGCTGCTGGAAATGTGAATTTCCCTTCGGGGATGAACAAAGTATCTATCTATCTATCTATCTATCTATCTATCTATCTATCTATCTAGTTGGTTTAGTATTAGACACCTGCAAAGGAGATTGCATCAGATGCCAGTTATTTTGACTGTTATACTTTACTGTTGTTTGTTATATTGACTCCTGAACACTGTTCACATCATTGTCACTATTGGCCAATAATGTTGTTGTTTTTTGATACCCTCACCCTTTTGGGTGGGTCAGCTTTTTGTAACCTAGGCATTTAATAGAAAGAAGTTGTCCCAGGGCAGGACCTTTTAGAACAGGTTGGAATTTCTTATCTGAAGGGTAGGGTCCTTTTCTGTTTTACTTGCAATTTTTAAATCCTTTGATGTCTTCTCGGCTTAATTTGAGTGTCTACTGAACTATAAAATTATCATATCGTCAAGTGGTCTGGCCCACTTGATATTTACCAATGTGTTACAATGTGAAATGAGTTTGAAACCCGTGCCCTGGCGCCTGGTCCTAATTTTGCATACCTGTTTATCCTTGCCTGATACTCTGCTCTCTGCTGGGTCATCTGCTGATGCAGTTCGTCCAGAAGCGACTGAGCATCACCAGATTGTGATTGAGCCTCTGGAGGACCTGATGGAAGGAAGACTTCTGAGCTTCCGGTGCTTAGCGTGCTGAGGATCGAGATGGATGTTGGGGTGTTCAGATGACGACCTGCGTTAAAGTTAAAGTTGCTCTCGGCATCAGCTTTGTATGTTTCATCTCCAGCTTTCTGACTTGAAGGAGATCTCATGAGTGTCATGTCTGGACTGTCCTGACACACAGGAACCAGGCTCTGGTCCAGCAATAAAACCTCGCAGGAGGACCACGATGAGGAATCATCCACTGTCTCCCAGGCCTCCTCTGATTCTTCACTGGAGTTTCCTCCAGTGTTGGGATTGAAATGTTCCCCAGAGACGTCCTCCACTGTCTGACTGTAAACTTCACCATTCAAGTTGTCATAATCGGATGGGCTGCTGTCTTCCTGGGCCGCACTGTTGTCCCCATTAGCCTCTCTGGGACCTTTGCCTTCTGCATATGCAATCTGGGTAGCACTGGAACTCCACAGGTGACCACCTGACAAGGTAAGAAGTAACCAAAGGGCAAGTACATGGTAACTGTATAGAAGGTAAAAATCTTCAATTCAATATTATAAATGAATGTATGCTTGGTAGTTAAAACAGTACTTGAAATCATTTTATACAGTTATCTGTACTTCTACATCAGGGGTCGGGAACCGAGTGCTCGCGATCCATATATAGCTGTTTTGATGATTACATATGGCTCGAAGATAAAATAAATAATAATAAGTAATATACCGTTCCATTTGGAACCGATTATGGTATGTGCAAAGCCGAGACAAATACCAGCAGGAAAAAATCTGTGAATAATGATAATGCCAGACATTACTATAACTTTATAGATTTTACAGTGAAATAAAATGCGCTGAAGAATTTGCTTTTTTCTGCAGAACAGGGTTGGTGGTTTTGTTGAATTTTGGCTGAAAATATATGTTGTGGCTCTCTTCCTCCCAAAAAAAAATCAACATATTTTTGCTTTTATGGCTCTTTGGGCTAAAAGGTTCCCGGCCCCTGTTCTATAGGCTCAGATAGTACTTTTTCCACCTCCATCGGCTTCCTTTTTTTGGCTTTTCCAAATCTCCAACCACCCTGTGTGCTCACATCTAGGCTCTACACAGCTGCGGACATTTCCAGAAGGTGAATCAAAACTGGCTGGGATCTGGTGTTCATTTCTGGTTTTATCTTTGTGGTGGTTACTCGATGGAGGAAGGGGAAAGAAGCAGTTTTCTGGATGCGACGAAGTGTAGCGATGGCCAAGGAATCGTTTGTCGTTTGTGGTTACCTCCGATGTGGCTTCAGCTGATGGGATAGAGCTGCAAGAACAGGTAAATCAGGTATCTACTTTTGACTACATATGCTGTGAAAATTGATGTATTATATAAAGAGTGTTGTGGAAAATAGACTCGCATTTGTAGAATACAGTTGCATACATTAGAAATGTAGAAAAACCTGCTTACGTTGCTTACAGTAGTGAGGGAATGTTGACATCATTCGAGAAGATCCTTGACAAGATAGTCGAGTTTACCAAAATGGGCATGAGACCTACAAGGCCTTTCTGCAAGGACTCTCTGAGCAAACTGAGGCAACAACATGTCCTAATAAGGGTACGAACAACATGTCCGGGTTGATTACTGAGGACTAGGGCCGCCTTTTGGGCTGAAGCTATAAAAGCATTGTTATTTTTGGAGTTCTCTGAGTTCTTTTGGGATGACGAAATAAAAGGCTCCCCCTCATGGCTGGTTCCCGATGTACTTAATTCAATCACGAAAGAAGACTTAAAAGATTATCGAACCTAAAATTTCTCCTACAAATGGCGCCCAGACGTGTTTTTTTGGCTCAAATTGACTTCTCGTCGTGAACGCTGCCCCGAGAAGCGGTTGAGGTAAGGACAAGGTTTTTCTTTCCTTATTTCGGTTGGCTTGTCGGGGTAAGTGAAGTACATTGGGGCCTGTGACATGAGGGCTAAATTATGAAAATGCGTGCACGTGGGTAATCCGTCTGTAGTCCGGCAACAAGTTGGACGGATTGTATGAGTTGATATGAGGTTTATGTCCGGAGACAATCTTGTGCTCAGGGACTGTTGTGATGTTTTTGGTCGGGCTCCGGGGAGTCTAGATGAAGTAACAGCAGACATGGGACCAAGTCACACATGTGCAAGTCTCAAGTAAGTCTCAAGTCTTCACCTTCAAGTCCCAAGTAAGTCCCAAGTATTTTTTTCTTGGGCAAGTCATGTCACAAGTCAAGTCCCGAGTCTTAGATTGCCAAGTCCAAGTCAAGTCACAAGTCATAAAAACAGCGACTCGAGTCGACTCGAGTCCAAGTCACTAAGTCTCAAGTCCCCATGTCTGAGTAACAGTGAACTAAGTGTCGGTGTTTGTGCATTTGGTGACGGTTCGGTTCTCCGTGGCGATGTTAAAAGGGATCGGTCTAGAAGGCGATGATAAGACTTTATCAGTTGCTGATGTTTTCGGTGACGGAAAGTAGACGATCTATTAATGGTCCTACGGAGGTGTGTTTTTTTTTATGTGAAGAATTATACCGGCAGAGGTTAATGAGCAGATGTTCAGATGTTGTATTATTGAGATGACCTTGCGTATAAACAGCGTCTGAGGAGCTGTGTGTGTACTGACGTTTTTTTTTCCGTTCTGAGCGATATCTCGCTCGGGAAGTTTCTTGTGATGTGGTGTGTTTTTTTATGTGAAGAATTATACCGGCAGAGGTTAATGAGCAGATGTTCAGATGTTGTATTATTGAGATGACCTTGCGTATAAACAGCGTCTGAGGAGCTGTGTGTGTACTGACGTTTTTTTTTTTCCGTTCTGAGCGATATCCCGCTCGGGAAGTTTCTTGTGATAAATCTGCCGCTCCGTGGCGATGTTAGGGGAGATCAGTCTAGAAGGCGATGATGACACGTCATCAGTTGCTGATGTTTTCGGTGACGGAAAGTAGACGATCTATTAATGGTTCTACGGGGATGTGTTTTTTATGTGAAGAGTTATACCGGCAGAGGTTAATGAGCAGATGTTTAGATGTTGTATTATTGAGATGACTTCGCGTATAGACAGCTTTGGAGGAGCTGTGTGTATACTGACGTTTTTTTTTTTTTTTTTTTTTTTTTTTTCTTCTCGCTCTGAGCGTTATCTCGCTCGGGAATGTTGGCTGTTGATGTGTGCGTGAGTTGTTTGGTGTGCGTCTTTGCCTTTTGCAGTCTTGTGTGTATCTTTCGCGCGTCTGAATGCGTGTTAGGGATGGGAGTGTGTTTGAGACAGTTGTAATCGAACTTTGTGTGTGGGGGTGTGTGCCAGCTGGCGATAATTGTGCGTGTGTCTCTCTGTATGTGTGTTCTGTTCGGTTCGGTTTCTCCTCCGCTCGCTCGACCCCGCCCGCCGGAGTGAGTGTGTGCGGATGATTTCTTAACTGTTTAAGGGCTGGGACGACGTTATGCGGAGGAGAGCCTTTGTTTCTTTTTGTCTGTTTTGTTTTTCGTTTTGTTTGGCGTTGAGAGGGGAGTTAATAATAATAATAATAAGGACGTATGGATGAAAGATGGAGTGACTGCTTATTCTCGCGGGCGAGGACACAGTGGTAGTAGAGAGTGGTTTAACGGCATGAGGGGTTTTGGGAAGCAGTGAAACCGGGATTAAAAAAATATTGCGCGATTGGTGTGTGAGATAAGTGTAAGATACTTACGTTACTGGGGAATACGTTGGGGTGACAGATTTGTCCAGCGCTTCGTCTATGTGTGGCCTCTGATTTGGGATCTGGTTCCGTTAAACACCGCAAGGCTCTGAGGGAGAAATACGTGTGCGACGAAGCCCGTTCTAATGGGAGGGGCCGGGTCCGCCCGAAGACGAATATTTATGAAAAAGGGTTGAGCTGGAATGAAATGTTTGTGTCTGAGCAGAAGCGGACGTGCGAGCCAAGCAGAGGAGAGGGCCCCCCCCATTCTGAGCCTGCTCAGCCCACCCCGTTTGGGAAAGTCAGCAACGGACGACTGAGTCGACCCGAGTTTTGAAAGGTACGAGGTCAGTACACGATAATTGGATGACTATGAACATTCTTGTGCCAGTGAAGCTTTTGGGATTGCGTCATCCGGACAAGGCCAAGCTGATTGAAAAAGTGTCACAGAAATGGGAGAAGAGGACAAAGAATCTTCAACCAGCGTGGCCGCAAGGGGGTACGTTTGATACATACGCTTGTGGCATCATGGAGGTGAGGATCATGGACTACGATTCTAGCAATGGTGGCAAAAAACGGCAGGAGAAGAGGAAGACAGAGGAGGAGGTCTTAAAGCTGTTTAAGACTGAAGGAGTGCAGTATAGGGAGAAAATTAGGGAAGGACTGCTTCGACTGAAAGACAACTCATTGAACGCTGAAGCGACGACTGAATCAGCTGGGTTGTATCCAACTTTAGTCGGAACAATGAAAATAAATGGGGATTTCAAATATGATGAAGGAGGAGACGAGATGGAATCGCCAGCACGAGACCAGGGCAACGTGTCAACAAGTCCTCAACATCCTCCTATTCCGAAGCACTGCAGCACAGGGAGAAAGTTCGATGGAGCAGAATGTAGAGAACCGCTCGACTGTTATGCAGAAAGGACTGGAACAGTCAAAGGGAAGTCGGGTGAATCGTTTTGGGTCGACATGGGAGCCAGAGGTGTCCGTCAAGCAAGCAGGAGCTTTGATCAGGATCAACGTGCGATCCGAGCTTCCATTAGGGAATTGGAACGGGAAATAGACAGTCTTCACGCGAGAGCTGAGGCGAGGAGGGACGATGAGAGGCCTGGACCTTCGGCGGAGGCGACTGGTCAGTATGACTTGAGAAATAGGCCAAATATCCGGCCGCCAGAGAGGTATACAGACCCTGGTCAGTTTCCAATTTTAATCAAGGGGAACAAAGGTCAATACATCCCTTGGCAGACGCTCGATCTCGCTGGTCTGATCTCCCGACTGCCAGACGTACATGAAGGTGCTGGGAAATGGATTCGACGGTTTGAAGAAGAGACTATTGGCAAGATGATAGCCATCGGCGATATCAAGTCGGTATTGGCACAATGTGTAGGTGCTTCAACGATGGAGAATATCTTGCGTCACAGTAACAATGGATGGATGATCGATGTGATGGCGGATGGAACTGAATTTAACGCCTACCGTGCAGTGGTGTGGAGAGCACTACGGGATGAGTACCCTGCCAAGATTGATCCAAAGGCGTTGAAAGGTGAAACTCTCGGCGAAACTGAAAATCCAGCTTCGTATATCGGCAGGCAGCTCAAACGATGGAAGCAGGAGACGGAGGAAGAAGTAGAGAACAGCCCTATACTCTCGACCCTGTTCCGCAATGCTGTCATCGGAGCCCTGCCAATGCAAGTTCAAAGCAAGCTGGAAGATGTCGTAGGGTTAACCTCAATGCCATACAGGGAGTTCCGTGACCATGTTGTCCACACCATTGACAAATTCAGAAAGGATCAACAAAAGCAGCAGGACTTAGAAAGAGCTGAACAACGGAAGCTCACTCAGATGCAGCTCTCTGACCTGCAGAATAAAACAAAATTGAAAACTCAAGCGCCTGTACTGGACCAACCCTTCCAGGCAAACATGACAGCGCCGCCTATCGCTCCATCGGCCCAACAACCGCTTCCGGTCGTTAATGTTTATCAGCAAACGCCATTTGGCCGGCAACCCTACAGAGCAGTACAGGGTCGAATGCCTGCCTGGGGTCGGGGTGCTAACAGGCGAACGCCCACAGGCCAAGCAGTCGTGTGCTGGAGATGTCAGGGGCTTGGCCATTTTTGGCGGGAATGTTTAGCAACCGGTCCAGTGGGATGGAGGGAACCATGGGGGGGCCCGTCAAGGCAAGGAAGAGGATCTCAAGGTGCAGGCCTAAGATATTGGCAATAGGGGTGCCCGGAGAATCCTAAAGGGGAGGCTCAATTTACAATACATGCAGGGGAAACTGGCAGGGAACCAATAATCCAAGTAGAAATCAAAGGCGCCAAAATCCCAATGCTAGTTGACACCGGAGCTACATATACCTGCATTAGTTCGGAGTATGCCTCAAACCTCCCCATGTCCGGCAAATTCATAAGAACAATAGGATTCTCGGGATCAAAACAAACCATTCCAATTACAGAACCAGTGAAGATCTCTACTGAGGAGGGTGAAATTACGATACCCATTCTTGTGTCAGATGAAACACCAGTGAATCTGCTGGGAAGAGATGCTTTGTGTAAGCTTGGAGTCAAATTGTGGTGCACTCCGGACGGGGTGTATCTGGACAGGATTGGACTCAAGAATCAATTGCTACAAAGAAGCGAATCCGCAAGGGTCTATTGGCTGGGAAATCTGCAGGAGCCAGTAAATGAAATTGTGAAAACCTGGGGACCTGACATCAAAATACAGCTTCCAGAGGCACTCAAGCCAACGACAGATTACCATTGCACTATGTATTATGACTCATCCTGCAGTATGGTCTATGAGGAGATATGGGACAAACAAACAAGGAACAACACGGTGGAAGTTTGGGCCAACTGCCTCCTGATTGGCCGTCAGGGTGCAGCGCTGAACATCGTGCCGAACGATTTCACCTCGCAATGGTTCAGAGTGCCGGCTTCGGAACCACATATTGCGTTGGTTGTCAACAAAGGATTCAGATCTGAAGACCTAGGTCCCATGGTGAGAGCAGCAAAGTGCGTGAGGTGGATTGAAACCGAGGATTCGGGAGTGACGGTCTCGGACGAGGGGGATATGGTGAGAATACCATGTGAAGTGAAAATGGTTGCGAGACCTTGGATGGTTACCATACCAGAAGCAACGCAAGCTGTTCAGGATGAGGAGAAACAAGAAGATGGGTTGAGACAGGAAATGCTGGAACAGGTTCCGAAGGAGGTGTGGTCAACCCACGACACCGATGTTGGGTTGGTAAAATCAGCGAATCCAGCGGAAATAAAATTGAAGCAAGGAGCAAAGTTGCCATGTCGACCACAATATGCGCTGAAGCCGGAAGCGGAAGCAGGGATACAGATGACGATCGATGGACTGCTCAGGGCTGGAGTACTAATTGAGATGCTAAGTCCATGCAACACTCCGATTTTTCCTGTTCCCAAACCGGGTAAATCTGGATACAGATTGGTACATGATTTGAGAGCGGTAAATGAGGTTGTCCAGGATTGGCCAGCTGAAGTTCCAAATCCAACAACCATCCTTACGAATGTGCCTCCGCAAGCAAAGTACTTCACAGTGATTGATCTTTGTTCTGCATTCTTTAGTGTTCCGTTATCTGAAGACTCGTGGTATGTTTTTGCATTCACGTACCGAAATAAGCAATACAGTTACACACGGTTGCCACAAGGCTTCAAGCACAGTCCTCATATATTCAACCAAGTGCTACGTAATGATCTGGAAGGCCAAGACATCGATGGTACGCTGATACAATATGTTGATGACCTGCTAATCTGCTCGGCAACGCTCGAAGAATGTCATAGAGATTCAATCATGGTCCTACAGGGACTGGCTGGAACAGGACACAAGGCTTCGCAGGCAAAATTACAATACTGTCAGCCGCAAGTGGAATATCTGGGAAGACTCATCTCTCAGGGGAGCATTGCAATGACACCTGAGCAGCTCGAGGGGGTCAGCAAAGCTCCGAAACCTCGGACGGTCGGACAAATGATGACCTTCCTTGGGATGACGGGATTCAGCTCAGAGTGGATTGAGGACTACGCATGGAAGACCAATTCCTTGAGGGACTTAATGAAAGAAGCAGGAACAACGATGCTGAGTGCGGAACTACAATGGACAGACATTGCGATGGGCGCTTTCGAAAACATCAAGCAGGAAATGCAAAGGGCGCCTTCTCTGGCGACACCGGACTACACAAAACCTTTTTTGCTGTATGTAGCGAATCGATGTAATATGTATGCTTCAGCTGTGTTGATGCAAGAGACGTGCAGTGGCAGACAAAAACAACCGATTGCCTACTACAGCACCAAACTAGACAATGTGGTGCAAGGATGGCCGCCATGTTACCAAGGCTTGGCTGCAGTTCATTATGCTTATGAAAAAGCCACAGCGGTTACTATGGGTTATCCAGTAATAATTTACACCCATCACAAAATCTCGGGACTGATAAATCAAGGCAAGTTTGTTGTTACTCAGGCCAGGCGTCTGCAGTTCATGACACTGGTGACATACCCGGACGTTACGTTGAGGAGGTGTACTACAACAAATCCAGCCAACACCATACCGTTTGAGTTTGAGGGTGAAGCACATGAATGCGTTGCAGACACAATGAAGTACACCAGGTTGAGACCAGATTTGGAGTCCACTCCGCTGCTGAATGCAGACCTGACATATTTCGTTGATGGATCGTGCTTCCGAGATTACCTAGGTAATCATGCTGGATACGCAGTTGTCAGGCAAGAAGCTGAACGGTATGTGACACAAAAAGCGGAGAAATGTGAACAGCCCTGTTCGGCTCAGCGTGCTGAACTTAAGGCCTTGACGGAGGCGTGTAAGCTAGCAAGAGGAAGGACTGCCAACATTTACACTGACTCGGCGTATGCACATGGAGTTTGCCACCATTTTGGAACTGTTTGGAAACAAAGAGGGTTCAAAAAATCGGATGGGAGCCCAATTCAACATCATCAACAAATCACGGAACTCATGTCTGCAATGATGTTACCATCGGAATTAGCCATCATCAAGTGCCTGGCACACAGAAGAGGGGATGATGCAGTGATACGTGGGAACAATGCGGCGGATGAAGCAGCCAGAGGGGTGTCAAAGAGCAAAGTTGCTGTCCTCGCACCAATGGTTTCACTGGAACCGGTAGCAACGCCAGAAGATATAATACTGATTCAAGGCAACGCTAGCCTGAACGAAAAGACACTGTGGAGGGAGAGGGGTGCTACCTGTGATGATAAGGGACTTTGGAGATCGCATGAGGGACTGATCATTGCTCCAGTGTCTCTGCTGTCTATGTTGATATCAGAAGCGCACAATATAGACCACTGTGCAAGGGGGGAGGTTGTAAAAAAGCTGCACAGACAAGGCTACTGGTCTCCATTTTTACAGGCCACGGTAGACGAAGTGCTCAACCAATGTGAGATATGTGCAGAAAACAACATAAAGAAATGCGTACGGGCACCGATTGGCTCTGTGCCAGCCCCACAGGGGCCTTTTAAGCATTTAGTTATTGATTATGTGGATATGATAAAGACAGTTCGAGGAAAAAGATACATGCTCGTCGTGATCGACCGATTTAGTCGTTGGGTTGAAGCTGTGCCATCAATAAATCTAGGCGCAGAAACCGTGATTCAGTTTTTGATCAGAGAAGTTATTCCGCGATTTGGCATACCGTCAGAAATAAGCTCGGATAACGGTGCGGCGTTTGTTCAAAAGGTCATGAAGGGCATCCTACGACGATTACACATTAAACAACGGTTGGGTGCCGTATATCACCCGCAGAGTCAGGGCATGGTGGAACGAGTAAATGGGACCTTAAAATCGAAGATAAACAAGATCTGTGCAAGTACTAAGCTAAACTGGGTGGATGCGCTACCGTTAGCACTGATGAGTTATCGTATGCAGACTAATCGTATCACGCATTTGACACCACATGAAATGCTGACGGGCAGGCCGATGCCCGCGCCGCATTTGAGGGGTCCGTATAAGGGGCCGCCGCTTGAGCAACTACAAACTGAACTGAGAGACTATATGAGACAATTGACGGCTATCCAGAAGGCCATCTACCTGCAGGTGAAGAGACAAGAGTCCGAAGTCGAACGACCATTCGGAGGGACGGTGGTCCCAGGTGATCTCGTCTACATCAAGGTGTTTCGACGACACTGGTATCAACCGAGGCGTGAGGGGCCGTACACCGTCGTGAGGGCGACGCCGACCGCAGTCCAGGTCGAGGGCAGCTCAACCTGGTACCATCTGAACCATTGCACCAAGGCTCACGCGGTCACCATCGAGGGGACCAACGGAATTCAACAGGGCAGTAACGTTGAATTGGGGAAACATGAGGTGGATGATGAAGTTGTGTGTGGTAATAAGTTGTCTGATATGGTTGTCACTAGGAGCAGAGCTCGGAAGAATGCAGCGACGGATGGAGGTCGCGGGTCCGGGAATGCAGCCGGAGATCCGACAAGCGGCGATGCAGTCGCAGACCTTGACGCATCAAAGAGACAGCAGCCCGGTTAAGTGTGACACTACTGTACGACATACCAAAACGGTTGAAAATTTGGGAGGCACTATTCGCAATGGAAAACGAATTGTTAATACTAGTATCCCGAGCGTTATGGGAATGATACGACGAGAGAGAAACGTGCGACTAGTTGGGGAACCGGCCGACGGTCAGCTGGACTTGGGGGTGTTTAGGCCAGGGAGTTTTGACCCGACGGGAGAACGTGGGTGGGAAACCGCAAAGTACAACACGTGGTATAGATGGTTATGGTATACCGCGAGGGACATGACGGATGAGGAATGTATAGCGTGCTCGACGGCGCCGCCAGGCGTTTCGATTGTGGTTCCAGAGAAACATACGATGGAGTCATGTGCAAGGGAGCAGCGGCGGATATGCAAAGACCCGAGGTTTGCTTCGCAAGTCTTTGTGGTTAAACCTCCTCCGCTGCCGATGTGCACTATAGAATGTAGGTTTACTTCTGGTCATAAGGGTGGACATTATTATCCGAGGCTGACATCGACTCCTGAGAAGATTAGGTATAGGATGTGCAGGGAATTTCAACGAACGACGGACCCGAAGAGCCCTCCGAAAGTGTATAGGATTGATCGAACCTCTGAGTATGAATGTTATGCGAGTGGTGCGTATAGTTATAGTGGATTGGTTGGGCGTTGGGTGGGGAACACGACAGTGAAGTGTAAGACAACTTGGGTTATATCCTGGTTTCCGCACGCAGGGATGGATCCTTATTTTCCAGAGAGTACGGTGTGGTTTGAGAATCCGGATGTGCGTGATCAGACGTGCGAGAACGTGACTATGTCGATTCCGGACGTACATTATTTTAGGGACCAATCAGTCACGGTGGCAGACAGTTACTGGATGTGCGGGGGTGACGCTTTGAGGAGCGGGCTTCCCCGGAATTGGATTGGATTGTGTACGCTTGTGAGGATAAAAATACCTGTCCATATAATGTATAAGGGGGTTCATGAGGTGCTAGGGACTCATAAGGTGACCAGGGTTAGGAGAGCGTATGTTCCTGATGGACGAGTGTATCTGGATGCCATCGGACAACCGAGGGGGATTCCGGATGAATTTAAGGCTAGGGATGAGGTGAAGTCTGGATTGGAATCGATATTCATCTGGATAACTCCAAATAAGAACGCGGAATGGATTAATTACGTTTATTACAACCAACAACGTTTTATTAATTACACAAACGAGGCCTTTAGTGCGTTGGGGGAGCAGTTGCATGAGACATCTAGGATGGCTTGGCAGAATCGTCAGGCCCTCGATTTTCTCTTAGCCAGTAAGGGGGGCGTGTGTCATATGATAAAGGACGAGTGCTGTACTTATATACCTTTGAATACAGCCGAGACGGGTAGCTTCACGAAGGCAATGTCAAAGATCCGGGAGTTGAGCAGTGAAGTCACGGTAAATACGGAGAAGTACAGTATCTCTTTTGATTGGTTCTCGTCTACATTTGGGTACTGGGGTGGTCTATTGGCAAAGGGGGGTGTTCTTGTAATAACCGTCGTGGTGGTTGTGTGTTTGTTGTGTTTCTGTATCATACCTATTTTGAAAAGGGGGGTGCTTAAGACCTTTGGGGAACAGATGACGGTGTTGGCTGGTGCTAAGGCGGCGGAGGCTCAATTAGCACAGTTGGTGATTGAATACCCAGGTTTATTTCTGAGTGAGGAGGGACAGATGACTCGTTTGGATACGGCACTTTAAGTTGTCGCGCGGCGTCGCTGGGTGGGAAAGATAGGGGAACATCTACGTGTAGGGGCACGGAGAGTGATCTTTCATTAGTCGCGGAACACACTTTAGCGCTAGGTATAATAGCTACGCATGTTTTGTTTTCTAATTGTGATTCTCTTGTTGGTATGTCACACTGCCGGGGAGCATGCTGCTGTCTAGGATGGTCAGGATGCATCGTCGCTTCCGGGTTTTGGGCTGCATAGAAACTGCGCGGGATGCCTGCTGGGATGAACACTCACTCCAGCATCTGACTTCGCGACACCCGTTGACGACTACGACTATGCATGGTCTTCTAATTGTTCACGGGGATCAGGCCAAAGGCCAATGTGTATACTGTATCACTATCCAGTCGTGCACTCATCGTGAAATGTATTAACGACTGTTACCAAAAATTGTTATCACTTATCAGTTCGATTGTTCATTTACCTTTATCACGTACCGATCAATCGTCGGCGGTCTACATGTATAATCCATATGTACGGATAAAGATAAATGAAGGGGGGGTTAGTGCATGGGTCAGATGTTTGGAGTGTTGGGGTTTTTATCGAAACATGAATAACAAGAGTTGGGATAATCGCAGCAGGCTGACCGCCAGGATCTTATTTTCATTTTTATTTTTTCCGATAATTCTGTGTAGCTATGATTTAAGATACTTTACCAATACCCTGTATTGATTTTTCAATTTTAATTTCCATTCAAAATGGGAGTATAAACTCCCAAAGGGGGGATATGTTGTGGAAAATAGACTCGCATTTGTAGAATACAGTTGCATACATTAGAAATGTAGAAAAACCTGCTTACGTTGCTTACAGTAGTGAGGGAATGTTGACATCATTCGAGAAGATCCTTGACAAGATAGTCGAGTTTACCAAAATGGGCATGAGACCTACAAGGCCTTTCTGCAAGGACTCTCTGAGCAAACTGAGGCAACAACATGTCCTAATAAGGGTACGAACAACATGTCCGGGTTGATTACTGAGGACTAGGGCCGCCTTTTGGGCTGAAGCTATAAAAGCATTGTTATTTTTGGAGTTCTCTGAGTTCTTTTGGGATGACGAAATAAAAGGCTCCCCCTCATGGCTGGTTCCCGATGTACTTAATTCAATCACGAAAGAAGACTTAAAAGATTATCGAACCTAAAATTTCTCCTACAAGAGGTGTGCTCGGATGGATACTAGGTGGTTCAAGAGCTTCTGCTCGTCTGGGCTAATAAATTGTATCTTTTTTAATATTTTTTAATAGTTCACTGTTGTTGATAATGACTGTTAAGGTCTTTTAAAAAAGTGCACTATTTCCCCTTGTGTCAAATACCTGAAAAAAGTCTTAATAGAATATTGATTGTGTGGATTAACAGTTGGAAACACAGAAGGTACCTGGTGCTCATTCCCGGCTCTGGACATCGATCTGCGATAAGTGGCAGCGACATCTGTCGTAAGCAGGGGGGTTGGTGCAGATGCGGTCGCCCGAGTGCCCCTGGTGAATCGTTTAACGCTATGGCTGTAGGTGTGACAACTGGTACCGAAACTCTGGAAAAGAGTGACTGGGACTCTCTGATGAGTTCCAACATCAGCACCTGGACTAGTGCTGCACCTGGAACACAATCCTTCAAAGTTTTTTCCGACATTTATATCTTAATGTGTGAGCCCTGGCATTATAAGTGTTTACCACCCATGATGCTTTGAAGGTCGTCCGCTTTAGCCCGGAGTATATTTGGTCCAAAGACCATGGCCAAGTTCTGGCAGCTCATCTTGTTCCCTTTTGAGTGACTCTGGACCTCGTTCAAAAACCTGTGCAGAAGAAAACAAAGGCTGTAGTGCCTTTACTTACTGGTGCTTTGACTATTTACAGAGTAGGTCTTACTGGCATATAAATTTGAGAAGGTTGAAATTCGCCACAGGTAACTCCTGAAGAAGATTCCGCAACTCCAACAAGCCCTGTGATAGGACAGACTGTTTAGGTAAGCTGTATTCGTCTTCGTCTCATAAATTTTGCGCAGTTTATAACCTGTGTGCGGGCTCCAGAAAGTTTCTGGCCACTAAGCAAGAAGTCTTGGTAGCGGCTAAAAGGAACCAAAGGTTCTGGCAGCTGTCGCAAGTAAAGTTTTAGCAGTGATGCCACTGTGTGGACATCTGTGTTACTGCAAACACATGCAGCATGGTTTAAACATCTTAGGGGAATCCACTGACTAGATTTCCAACAAAAATGTGGATTTGATGTCCAAACCTGTCAAAGGTAGGCCTTTCTCCAGCGTCAAAGGCACCCTGTAGCTCCCTGACCAAGCTGGCTCGTCCCGGTTGGCGAAATAAGCCCACTTCGCGAAGTCCGCGCTCTCGTATAAAAGCCACGCACTGTTCCACCACCAGTGGGACCGAGCGTACGCCGTAACGACGCTCATACAGCACAGTCTCTTCTAGACGCTGACCAAAGACACCTGAGAAGTTATGTCAGAGTAGTCAAGTAAGTAAAATTTGAATCAGAAGACTGCAATAGTGGATTAAAGATGAAAGTGATTTTAAAACTTCCCCTTTAGAAGATTTCCTTACTTGAAACGCTTCTCTATTTTTAATAATCATCCTGATCATCATTTGGTTACAGCCATGCAACTCCGCAAGGTTTACGATTTTTGTGCCTTCCTTGTATTTCTTCATAATTGCAAGCTTCTTTTCTATGGTTATCATATTTTTACACTCTTAGCATCACTGTAAGCATTGGGAACCATCACAAATCAATATAGTACAAAAAAATACAATATTGTATTGCCGACTTGCTAAGTCTTTACGTATCACATAATATTATCAACTGAACAAAGGGAAAGGCATTGTGGGCAATAGTTTAGCCAATAGCTTTTCTCCATTTTCATGATGCTGTAATGCAAACCAACTGCAGAAATGCATTTACCGTAAATTCCGGACTATAGAGCGCGCCTGTATATAAGCCGCATGCGCCCACATTAAAACATGTAACACAATCACAAATTTAACCCAAACCCGACTTTGAGTCCCACGATTGTAACTGAATGTAAGTACACAGTCCAAAAACCACAGCCGGCAAATTGAACGGAAAATGATACCGGTACTTAAAGTTTGATGCAGAGCTACAGAGTCCGGGGCCCGTTGAAGATAATCCAAGGAAAAAAAGTGTGTATTTCCAAAGGTAAGGATGGGAAAAAAATATACATCCACTATTGTCCGCTGCGTCCACAAACACGTCTCACCTTTACTCCACTTCCCGTCAGCCCCCGTTGTTTTCGCACCTTCTTTTTGATTCGCTCGTGGAAAACATATCATAATAAGTCTCGAAAATAAATACATTACAAAAATATACTGTTGCAAATACATATTATGCATGGTTACACATATTTGCAAAGAAAGACGGTACACCGAGAGAGTTTTCAAAGCTTCAATAATAATATTATAACTTTCATCCCAAACCGTGCCTGTGAAGAGTAGCAAAACGCTACTAGCAACACGCTCGCAACACAGTAAACGGCTTGGTTAAAAAAACATACCGTACTCATAGTATCACGGTAAACTATCCTCATCTTCCTCCTTATAACTGACGTCATCATAGTCGTCTTCCCCAGTATGGGAAAGAGACTATGTTATATAGACGTCGTGCCACGCTCCCTTATTCAAAAACACGCAAGCAACACGCTCGCAAAGTAAAGTTTACGTGCAGTAGCTCTGTATCCTTCTTATTGGACTACTCGATTGCATTTAGCTTGAAAGCTGCGTCACGTGCCTTTCTTTTTGCAATTTGCATGGTGAGGATATTTCTACGCTAATTTAAACCGTGCACAAGCTAAGAAGTTGCAGTCTTCCTCGGCACATATATTCCACCGGTCTAAATCTTACCTTTTGTGCTCGAGCGCCGCTGGCGGCTGTTAGAGAAATTACATAAATTGGCCGCATCACTGAATAAGCCGCAGGGTTGAACGTTTGGGAAAAAAGTAGCGGCTTATAGTCCGGAATTTACGGTAATATGTTTGAGATCAATCGCAAGCAGGCATCTTAGAGACGTAACACTACATACACTCAAACATTTCACAGTTAGTTTTTAGACAAGCAAAATAAGAAATTGTTGATGTTTTACAGTAAGGAAAATGCCCTGAAGGGAAGCCGAAAAACATCTTATTATATACCTTTGGTCTACTATAGTTGTGTCCCATTAAAAAAAAACTCATGAAATTACTGATCTGTGTCAGAACTGATTGGACCCTTGTTTTGTTTACCTGTAAAGGGGATCCAGACTCCTTTGTTAAGGCTTTTTAGCCACTCGTCACCCTGCCCAGCGCTGTTGGACAGGAAGAAATACGAACCAGGGCTAGCCAACACGTCTCTGTTCCCTGTACATGGCAAACACTTTGTTTTACAGGTTTGCTTGTAAAGGGACAAGTCCCCCTCAACCATTTAGCCAATCAAGGATTCTTGAGGAGAGTGGCAGAGCAGAGGCTACTTAATAGGCCAAGGAGGAAATGAAATTATGTTAATGCAAGATAAGATCGCAGGAGGCCAAGTCTTCAACCATCTTAATTATTGTCAAGGCAATGTTCATTGACTTACAGTTGGTTAGTATTCTTTTGTATTCATCATAGGAAAAGCCTGAACTGATCCTAATTAGTGCATTAGGTCTTGTAATTAATTTATAACACTTATATAAATAAATTCAACTGCCAAGTGAAATTAAGCCATAGCATTTCATGGAGAAAAGGTTGCTGACAGGTTGAAAACTGTCATTGGAGTGTGTTTTGTTTGTGTGTGTGTATGTGTGTGTGTGTGTCACCTTTGAAGCCTGTTCTGTCATGTTTCCAGGACTTGAAGCAGCTGAGTCCCATGCTGCAGGACTCATGCACTCTATCTGGCAGGTTGCTGCGGCTGTACTAATTGTTAGACACTTAATTGCAGATTCTACAAAGTTGAACTAGTTTTAAAAACAAGCTATGTTAAAATTTGCCACATTCTGGGTCTTACGGACTGATATCAATTCGGCCAGATACGTTCCTGGGCTGAGTTGTTATGTTTCTTCTTACACTGCTCCTCGTGCAGTCAGAGATCAAAGGACTATGGGGCAAAAGGTTGACATCCAGGAAGTTATTGAGTGGGTCCTAAACAAGCTAAGCCATGGGGGTATTTTTGAATGGTTCTGAAATTAATTTAGTGAGTCATGTCGCTGAGTTCAACTCGGACGGTTTCAGTTTTTCTCAATACATCCTCCAGTTTGAGTGGGATAGACTCAGGCCTTACACCTGACGATTACTCCATAATAGCTGGAAAGGCGAACAAGTCTGGAAAATATGTAATGGTTTGCGCTGTTGTTGGATCCATTCCAGTTAGCTGAGTCCTGGGACCACTTGTGTGCAGTCCAGATTAATAGTCCAAAATGCGTGTAAGACTCCATGCCATCACCAAAGATCACCACAGATTAAATCAGTGCTATTCTTTACCTTAGGTAAAACCTCCAAGTTTTATACTCCATCCATTGTTTTGTTGGGATCATTTTTGAAGTTCTAAATGTGGATATCCAAACCGAACGTTTTGGTAAGTTGCTGAGGACTGAAGTCTTCTGATTTCGTTCCTTTCTTTAAGGAGGCCTCTCTATGTTATTCTGAAGGAGTTTCCAAAAAGAAGAAGCACTGCAAGTTGTTTTTCGTAGACTCGCTGATAAAGTAGATGTGGATTAATGTCCCAAACTGATTCCAGAGGTAGGAATCCCCAGGTCAATAACCAGTCAGACCTACAAAGCCGGCTTTACTCTCATGTTCTTAAAGACAAAATCTTTTAAAATAAAACAGGCAGTTTTTGGTTGAACTCCATTTTAAAGTCTGAATCCCACAGCGGACAAAACCCTTTTCCGTGGACCTGACATTGCTTCGGAAGTCCATCTCTTCTTTGTCTTGACATGTGTCCTTTCTACTAGGAAGAAACCACATATGCGGCATTATTCCATCCATCTTGGAAGTTGTAGTACATTTTTCAATTTCGTACCCTGGTAAAAATTTTTTTTAAAAAAGCCCAATTTTTATGTTCCCTTCTTCTAACTGGATGTCCTGTTCCGTTTTAGAACAGCTTCCCCCAACTCCATCCCGTCCTCTCTTTTTTCCCTCCTTCCTTGCCTTGCTTGTCCCTCTTTGTCCAGCTTGTCCTTCCACTATCCTCCCTCGCTCCCTGTTTCACTCTCTCCCTCTCCATTTCCCAGCACTATGCGTGGCCCTCTGTTGGCCCCCTCCCCATTTACCTCATCAATAACGTCGTTGCTGTGTGTATGTGTGCTAGTGCATTAGGAAAATTGGTTCTCTGCGACGCAGTGCTGTTTTACTCCAGTAATCACGGCACAGAGAGAAAGATGGAGAGAGAGATGATCTGGCACAGATTCTGCAGCTGAGATATGGTCTGCAGCACAGTGCACATGCACTTAAGCACAAACATACTATCACCATGATTGACTTTAAAACAAGACAGGGTGGTGATCGCTGTCAACTTTCAAAGTGACTGTACAGTTGTCTCGAGATTTCAGCTCAATAGTTTCTTTGTTCAGATATCTTGTCCCGGTGTTAACTCCCAGCAATACATACATGAGCGGCTACTTTGTTAATTGGCAATCCGTAAAAACTCCCCTGAGATCCATTTTCTTTCCACGAATAGGGAAGCCTTCTTTTGAGGACCCAGCTTTCTTTGGGTGGCAGACGCGTGGTGCACCCTTTGACTGGTTTCCAATTGATTTACTCCAACATATAACACCAGGAACACTGCAATATGAAGGGATTCCCTCTTAACTATTGGATTTCAATTTACTGTTAGAGTTACTATAACGACCTAAAAGTACTTTGAATCATATAGAACAGATGAACAGTTTTATAAGTTATGGAGCTCATTGAACCTAAAAAAGCAGTGGTTCTGCAAAGAAGGAACACAAAAATATGGATTTTTTTTTTTAAAAAGACGCCCCTTGAAAAGTCAAGTTGCAAAGGTTTAAATGCACAATTTCCATGTGAAAACAGATTTCAAAGAGCTGTGCAGAATTTGGAACTTTGTCACTCTAGGCCACCATCTTCCATCGCAAAGTCATGATCGCAGCCTCGGTCAACTCAGGTATGTGTATTTCTTAGACGTGCTCTTCTTTTTTATTTTTTGGAGGTTTGGGTTGGCGTTCCGGACTTTACTAGAAGCAGGCTTTTTCATACTCTCATCATTTTCATGCTACACGGACAAAAAAAACAGCACTTAGCCAGCCCCCATTCCTCAAACCTAACGTGTTCTGATAAAAGTTAGATAAAGCAGATAAAGCAGTGGAAACCAAAGCATGAGGGCATTGTTTGCACATAAAGATGCCCGCCGACAGCTAAAGATGTGAGCATCAGCTGAAAACAGAAGACAGGACACAAATACCAAAAGTCTCCGATTGGCTGCCCAGCACCCGCCTTTACAAATCTCAAACCTCGTACCAAGCATGCCCAACGAGCACATTCAACTCTTTCGATACACATATATATATTTATGTAACCGTGGTGTACCTGTCCCACCAAAGATCCACATTCACGCTGGACTGGATGATGAGGTTTTTATTATAGTTGCTGCAATTGAATGAGTCACAACACAACACGTGGTAAGCTTCTCTGTTGGCTTTGATCTCGTTGACAGCTCGTTGTAGACTGCCAAAAACCCCCATCTTCCTGTCGCAAAGTCTAAAGCTAAACCAAACCGTACCACATACCAGCAGGTGGCACTTTTGGCCTCATCATTGCAGGACACTTATACAGAAACTATACAACATATTTCAGCAGGAATTTCTATAAAACAAAAGTTATTATTACACCCGTTACATATATATAAAATGCTAAAAAAAAATCGGAGACTCAATTACACTCAGTAGAAGGAGGTAATATTCTGCAAATGAAAGTTCACAACCGCCATCTTCACACCACAGAATGGGACCGGTAAAATTTGTTTACATGGCGAAATTGAGATACAGCAAATGGATGATATAAACTTGAAGACAAAGGAAAAGAAAAACTTATGTATGTATTGTGCAGCACTCGATGTCACGAGGCGCGGTGGGGTCGAAGGGGTGATCGGACCAGAACGGAGGCAGGAAGGGAGAACTCAATTGCGTGACGATCCAAAAGTTTTATTTAACAAAATAAAAGTTGTCCAAAACTCTGGGACATGACAAAACAAACAGTTGATTCTTCCAACTCAACTAAACTGGACAAGGCATAACAGAACGGGAGTGTGTATATGTAATGAGCCCGCACCCGCAAAGCCCAAAATCCAGCCTTAAATAGCAGACACTCGATCAGTTGAACTGCTTCAGCTGGGTCCAGAGGGCGGGGCAGACCGGTCGCCAAGGCGACCATGACAGAGCCCCCCCTTTAAGGGACAGCTCCCGAGGTCCCAAAAAGAAAAAAAAAAATTACTACCTCGCGCCCCGGAATGGTTCGACGCTCACGATTGGGGCAACCCCGCTCCCTCCTCCGAACACGCAGGAACGGGGAGAGGCCATCTGCGTCGGGCGGATCGGAATCGGCGCTCGGGAGGGGGGGGTCCGGCGGGCAAACTGGACAGGCGAAAACAGACAGACAAACAAGGGAGTCGAACAGGCAGGCAGGCCGGGGAGTCGAACAGGCAGGCAGGCCGGAGAGTCGAACAGGCAGGCAGGCCGGAGAGTCGAACAGGCAGGCAGGCCGGAGAGTCGAACAGGCAGGCAGGCCGGAGAGTCGAACGGGCAGGCAGGCCGGAAAGTCGAACGGGCAGGCAGGCCGGAGAGTCGAACGGGCAGGCAGGCCGGAGAGTCGAACGGGCAGGCAGGCCGGAGAGTCGAACGGGCAGGCAGGCCGGAGAGTCGAACGGACTGGCAGGCCGCAGAGTCGGAGTCGGACTGGCAGGCGGCAGAGTCGGAGTCGGACTGGCAGGCGGCAGAGTCGGAGTCGGACTGGCAGGCGGCAGAGTCGGAGTCGGACTGGCAGGCGGCAGAGTCGGAGTCGGACTGGCAGGCGGCAGAGTCGGAGTCGGACTGGCAGGCGGCGGAGTCGGAGTCGGACTGGCAGGCGGCGGAGTCGGAGTCGGACTGGCAGGCGGCGGAGTCGGAGTCGGACTGGCAGGCGGCGGAGTCGGAGTCGGACTGGCAGGCGGCGGAGTCGGAGTCGGACTGGCAAGCCGCGGAGTCGGAGTCGGACCGGCAGGCCGCGGAGTCGGAGTCGGACCGGCAGGCCGCGGAGTCGGAGTCGGACCGGCAGGCCGCGGAGTCGGAGTCGGACCGGCAGGCCGCGGAGTCGGAGTCGGACCGGCAGGCCGCGGAGTCGGAGTCGGACTGGCACGCAGGGGAGACGGAATAGCAGGCAATCGGCACGGGAGACGGAATAGCAGGCAATCGGCACGGGAGTCGGGCAGGCAGGCATGAGAGTCGAACAGGCAGGTGTCAATTCCTCCCGGGACCCCATTCGAGACACAGCAATGGCCACGACGGGCGGGGCCGTGGTTCGAACGGGCAGGGAAGGTTACCTCTGCTTGCCAAACGGCGTCCTCCAGCTCTCCCCAAATCGCGCAGGGATCGTTCGCTGAGTTCAAATGTTGGCGGGCTCATACTGTCACGAGGCGCGGCGGGGTCGAAGGGGTGATCGGACCAGAACGGAGGCAGGAGGCAGAAAGGGAGAACTCAATTGCGTGACGATCCAAAAGTTTTATTTAACAAAATAAAAGTTGTCCAAAACTCTGGGACATGACAAAACAAACAGTTGATTCTTCCAACTCAACTAAACTGGACAAGGCATAACAGAACGGGAGTGTGTATATGTAATGAGCCCGCACCCGCAAAGCCCAAAATCCAGCCTTAAATAGCAGACACTCGATCAGTTGAACTGCTTCAGCTGGGTCCAGGGGGCGGGGCAGACCGGTCGCCAAGGCGACCATGACATTCGAAGTGATAGCCTGAAGCTGTCAAAACTGAAGAAGCATTTGGAAACAAAATACAATTCTCACAAATATAAAACTGAATACATTAAAAGACAACTTCAAGACCTGAGGACATCACAACTGTCTTACTTCTTCATGCTCGAAGCAAAAACAGGTACTGTATGCATCTTACCAGGTGACACACCGCAATGCGAAGTTTGAATGAGCCACACACCATTGAAAAGGACATCATTTTATATCCCACTTTGGACATGGTCCAGTGTTCATTTTACCTCTGAAAAGTGATGGGTCCCAGGGACTCGCATGCTCAAAAATCTATGGGTCCCTACAGAGATCTATGGGTCCCCAAAATTTAGTGTTATCGCGGTTGAAATTGTAAATCGGCGACACATATATGATATAAATCTATATATTCATTCAGTTTTAATCATCACAGTTTATTGGTAATACAAATCAGTTATCACTTCAAGATTTTTCAGTTCACAACAATATTGTCACATCTCATCTCATCTCATTAGCTGCACCGCTTATCCTCAGTAGGGTCGCAGGAGTGCTGGAGCCCATCCCAGCAAACATCGGGCAGTGGGCAGGGGACACCCTGAACTGGTTGCCAGCCAATCTTAGGGCACACAGGGACAGACAACTCGCTCGCTCATTCACACCTAGGGACAATTTTGACCGGCCAATTCACCTAAAATGCATGTCTTTGGAATGTGGGAGGAAACCGGAGTGCCCGGAGGAAACCCACACAAGCACGGGGAGAACATACAAACTCCACACAGGAAGTCCTGTAGCTGGATTTGAACCCACACAGGAGATTCCCAAGACCTTAGAACTGTGCCGCACACGCGTATAACCACTGCACTGCCGTGCTGCCCACAACAGTATCGTACATTACACAAAATATTATTGCTGAAATAATTATATTATTCTATATTTTCATTCAGTTTTAATCATCACAGTTAATTGGTAATACAAAGCAGTTATCACTTCAAATTTTTCAGTTCATATATTCTTCGTGGTTTGTTGTCCCGCCATAGTTGTAATGCCTTCTCAAGGTCCAATCCATTATCATCCTCCTCATAGCGTAACCAGGAATATAATTTAGTCCATTTGGGCAGAAGTACTTTTCTTGCTATTGTTCTTTTGTTTATTTTCTTTCGTCAAATCGTTCGCTTCAAAACACGTGTTTTCCTTGCCTTCGCGGTCTCCTGAAGAATTTCTCCGCCATTGTTACCACTTTCTGTGTTATGTTTCGACTTGAACTTGACACTGAAGAAATTACGAATTTTTTGTTGATTTGCACCCAGTACCAACTGTTTTTTTGGAGGCATACTTCTCTTTCACTCGACAACCGCCACAACAATGATGTCATCTTGAAGCAACGAGATCTCGTATTCATCGACAGCTGAAAAATGAAAAATGCCTCTGTCAAATGAAACATAGGTCAGCAAATTAAAGACATGTCAGAAAACATTAGACCACAGCTCACAATGAAACGGGTGGTCATTTGGCTTAACAAACTAATGAACCTACTGACATAACAAACGAACTGCAGAAGACATTTTTCCTTTCTGGATTTACATTTGAGTTCAGTCGGCCCAAGCTATGTGCGTCAGTATCACAACTGACGGTGCTGCCTCCATGACAAGAAAATTGCCTTTTCACCGAAGTAGAAATTTTCTTGGTTTGGTCGTGGCTTGTAATTGTGCTGGGACGGTGGGTCCTGTAGTCAGACAACTTCTTTAGAGAATATAAGAAAAGAAGGAAATGAGAAAGTGGCTTTACCGTACAAGATAATGTTAGGATATAGCTATGTGATGGTTGCCCATCTTTTAGGCAAGAATGAGTCATTGGTTCTCTATATACAATCAAAAATGACGAAGTGAACATTCGTAAAACGGCCAGATCTTGCCCCCATTTACTGCGATAAATGAAGAATTACTCTCTATCACCTCAAAGACGTCTCCTTAATAATGTTTCTGTAACTTTAAATGTTTTGACTTTTTCTAGATTGGTCCCAACTCCCAACAGTAGGATAAATGAAATGGTTTTTAGTAAACCTAAACCTTAACTTAATGTCACGAAGACAAACAAACGTGACTGAAATTGGACAGAAGCTTTGACTAAATTAAAAAAGCCCTAATGAAATTAACACTATCAAGGACATTATAGCCAGTTGAGAGGATCATTGTGAAACCTCAGAACAGGCCAATATATATTAACAGCGGACTGTATATCTGCCTGATCGATTGCCCTCAGGGAATTGTAATCCCAGCAGAGAGCTTTAACAGTCTGTCGATACAAGCGACGCTAGCTACATCCATGATGACGACATCTCTCTGTTTGCTCAAAAGCTTTTCGATGGATGAATGCATCTCATCTCGCTAATTAAATGAATGAATCATACTGATATTACTATTTTTACCACTACCAATCATATATATATTGAGTGGTCTTTGTATGCTCTCTTGTTTTTAACCTGTTAATTTGTTTGTTGCTTGAATTTATTTTAGCGGTGAAACACACATTCTTTCTACATTACAACCAATAATGAAAGGGGTTCTTGTAATATCCCATTTTTAGGGCTCTGTCAATGTTTTAAAAGGTTTTTGTCTGATAGTTATATTTATTTATTTATTGTGTCCTTAATCAAATACATATAAATAATGTTTGGTTCACAATTATAAATGTAACATCATTCTCCACCACCACCAGATTTGCAGCCCTGACAGATTCGCCACCACCCTCGCCTACAACAATACCAACAATTTTTTTCATTTTTTTATTTTTAAAAATGTGACCCTAACCCTAACCCTAACCTTCTAACCCTAACCCTAACCCTAACCCTAACCCTAGATTTACTGTTTTAAGATGTACAGAACGTACAGACATACCCAAAAAGACTCGCAGCAACAGGTGGTTGTACAAAGTATTACCTCTTTTGGTGAAAACGTTTCACTCGATACTGTAGTACTATACCTTTTAATGAATATCAGTCGTATATTTTTAACATTGAGAGGTCTGGATAAAAAGCCTTCATGTGGCCCACAACCGCTGTTTGCTTACCCTTACCATCACCAATTTCTTTGTTGTATTTTTGTTTAATTAATGAAGTTGTTTCCATCAAGAAGGCGCTAAATAATACACCCGGTCCTTTTAATGATCTGTTTGGTTAAATTCCTAAGTGATGCTTTTAGTAATTGCCACGACCAAGAACATAATCTTTCGGCCTGTTATGTAACCAGGATAACTTCCCCTATCTAGTAACAAACAGTTCCCTTCTCGCTAGTGTTGTGTCACGGCAAGAACGTGAGGCAGCTGCTGGAAATTGTTGCGCTGGCTGGCTGGCATTGAGATTGCCCGCAGCCAATGGTGTTGAACTGTTAATTTTAGCTTGACTTTTTAAATTGGGTGCTGTTGCTTTGCCCGCTTGCCACCCATGCTAAAGATACGTGTAGACTTGTGTCAATTAAGACACAAGAACATTGCCAAGTGGTTGTTTTTTTTGTGAGGTGCTAAGTATCAGGTTTTACAAAATTGGTCTTTCAAAAACAAATTTCTAATTATTATTTCTTTCACATGGACGCTGTGAATTTCTAAAGTAAATCCCAAATAGCACATGACCTTTGTTGTCTTCATAGAGAGCGGTTATCTTGAGATAAATTGCATAAGTTAGTAAACAGTATATGATATAGTTTTGTATTCAAAATATGATGTGTTTGTTATTTTCCATAGTCAAGATACATCCATTTACGATCAATTATTTAAGCAACCATATCTAAAATGTTCTTTACTTGTAATTTTTTAATTTTTTATCCACAAATACTTCCATCATTTACTATACTATACTATACTATACTATACTATACTATACTATACTATACTATACTATACTATACTATACTATACTATACTATACTATACTATACTATACTATACTATACTACAAATTGACTGCACTTTACTTTGACTATGTTTCTTTGATAACATATGATGACGTATGGCATGTTCTGGTTTGTTTTCAAATGTAAGTGTTTGTTCCAGATGTATAGTTGCAAAGCCAACTCACCAGAGGTGGGGAGAGTAGCCAAACATTTTACTAAACTAAAAGTACTTTTACTTCTGAATAATATGAATCAAATAGAAGTAAAAAGCAGTTATCAAAATAGTTACTTGAGTAAAAGTAAAAAAGTACTAGGTGAAAAAAGTACCAAGCAACTCTAGCACTTACTGTGGGACTCTTGTTCGTCAGAGAGTTTGTTTGGGTGAACCCAGTGTGGATTAAAAATAAATGAAAAAAAAAATTGAGACAGAGAGAGAGAGAGAGAGAGAGAGAGAGAGAGAGAGAGAGAGAGAGAGAGAGAGAGAGAGAGAGAGAGAGAGAGAGAGAGAGAGACAGAGAGACAGAGACAGAGACAGAGACAAACACAGAGACAAACACAGAGACAGAGATAGATATACACGGTGCATACAATTCACAAATGCCACCTGGTGGTTATTTGGGTTCCTGGTCAAATCAAACATGGTAGAGCCTGGCAGAGGTCTCTGACAAAACAAATGCACTTTAGCAGAGTCAGAAAGACGCGTACTTAGGTGGAGGGGATTTAGTAATGGGTACACTGTAGCCTAATGTAGCAGAGTAGGAGTACAGTTTTTTTCTTCACAAATCTACTCAAGTAAAATTTAAAAGTAAAGTAATTTAAATCTAAATGTAATGGAGTAAATCCATCCATTATCCGCACCACTTATCCTTAGTAGTGTCACAGGGGTGTTGGAGCCCATTCCAGTTATCTTCGGGCAATGGGCAGGGGACACCCTGAACTGGTTGCCAGCCAGTCGCAGGGCAAACAGAGATAGACAACTCACTCGCTCATTCACACCCAGGGACAATTTGGACGGGCCGATTAACCTGACATGTATGTCTTTCGAATGTGGGAGGAAACTGGAGTGCTCGGAGGAAACCCATGCAAGCACGGGGAGAACATGCAAACTCCACACAGGAAGGTTTGATCCCATGACTTCATAACTGTGCTGCACATGCGCTAACCACTGCGCTGCCGTGTTGCCCCGTAATGGAGTAAATATAACCCCTTATCTCTGCAACTCACAGTTAACAAATTACCTTTTACGTTCCATACATTATGTACCGTGTTTTCGTAGTGCAATGGTTAGCACATTTGCCTAACATGCGAAAGGTCCCTGGTTTGAGACGAAGTTGTTGGCCTGGAGAGGGATGGGTGTCTGCAGGCTGTACTGTCCCAAGACACACCACAGGAAATGGTGCCCGTATGAACCTAGTGGTTAAGGATCCAACACGTGATGCACCAATTGCGCGCGTTGTTATGTTCATATCAATGCATATCTGGATTATTTTTGGTGTTGTAAATAAGTGAGTGACCCATGTTGGCCTTTAAGCTGTCCAGGTGAACCGTGACACATCGTAAAATACTGTGTATCCTTCCATCACAAAACCATTATCTGCTGGTAAAATTGGAAAGGTCTTTTTTTTTTAAAGGAGCCCGTGCTGGTTAATCCTCTGTATTGGGTTCATTGGTGTTCCCACAAAGTCAAGCGGTGCTTGCCACCTTCCGACCCGTGTCTCGTTTCACCAGGGTAGGCTGTGACTTTTCACCCAATGAGGTGTTTCGATGAAATGTCAAAAGTCTCGCGTTTTCACACTACATCATGTTTTATTGCACTGTTCAAGACGATTACAAACCCCAACCCACCCCAATGTGTTAGCATTAGAGTTGGGCGACACCTTGATTTTTGGAATCAATCCGATCCAAGTAAATACCAGGTAGCATTGATCTGTACCGATCTGATACTGATACTTTTTGCTCGGAAATACCATGAGCTTTAAATCAATTAATTTCTGGGAAAAATGCTGAGTCAATAAAATTAAACATACTGAGTCACTTTTTGGGGGGTAATTTTCAAATTTAAGGTAACATATCTGACTGTGAAAGATGGGAGTAATATCTAAACTCCTTCCCTATTTTGGGTGGACAGACACACAAACAAACAAACGAACAGACATATGCAGTGAAGAAAATAAGTATTTGAACATCCTACTATTTTGCTTTTCTTCCCACCTAGAAATTATGGAGGGGTCTGAATTTTCCCTAAAAAAATTTTTTTTTCACAATTGTTTTTGTCATATAGCTGCAAATAAGTATTTTAACACCTGAGAGAATGAATGTTAATATTTGGTGCAGTAGCCTTTGTTTGCTATTACAGAGGTTAAACATTCCCTGTAGTTTTTCACCAGGTTTGCACTCACTCCAGAAGGGATCTTGGCCCACTTCTTCACACAGATCTTCTCTAGATCAGTCGGGTTTTGGGGCTGTCGCTGGGAAACAGAGTTTGAGCTCCCTCCAAAGATTTTCGATTGGGTTCAGGTCTGGAGACTGGTTGGGCCATGCTAGAACCTTGATATGCTTATTTTCGAGCCATTCCTTGCTTTTACTGGCTGTGTGCTTTGGGTTGTTGTTGTGTTGGAAGACCCAGCCATGACCCATCTTCAACGCTCTGACCGAGGGAAGGAGGTTGTTCCCCAAAATCTCACAATGCACGGCCCCAGTCATCCTCTCTTTGATGCAGTGCACTCATCCTGTCCCGCGTGCAGAAAAACACCCCCAAAGCATGATGATACCACTCCCATGCTTCAGAGTATGGACAGTGTTCTTCGGAATTTACTCTTCAGTCTTCTTCCTCCAAACACGCTTAGTGGAATTATGACTAAAAAGTTACATTCACTGACAAAAACAACTTTCTCCCGTGACTCCTCTGTATCATCCAAATGGGCATATGCAAACTTAAGACGGGCCTTGGCATGAGCTGGTTTAAGCAGGGGAAACTTTCGTGCCATGCATGATTTCAAATCATGACGTCTTAGCGTTTTACCTACAGTAACCTTGGAAATGGCGGTCCCAGCTCTTTTCAGGTCATCGACCAACTCCTGTTGTGTAGTTCCGGGCTGATTCCTCAGATTTCTTAGAATCATGGAGACTCCATGAGGTGATATCTAGAATGGGGCTAACCTGCGATTGAGATTGACCGTAATGTTTAGCTTCTTCCATTTTCTAATGATTGCTCCAACAGTGGACCTTTTTTCACCAAGCTGCTTGGCAATTACTCCACAGCCCTTTCCAGCCTATTGGAGGTGTACAATTTTTTCTCTGGTGTCTTTGGACAGCTCTTTAGTCTTCGTCAAGTTAAAGTCTTACTGATTGTATGGGGTGGGCAGGTGTCTTTATGCAGCTAACGACCTCAAACAGGTGCATCTGATTCAGGATGATACAAGGAGTGCAGGTGGACTTCTAATGGACGGACTAACATGTCTTTCAGGGTCAGAATTCTAGATGATACACAGGTGTTCAAATACTTATTTGCAGCTGTATCACACAAATAAATTGTTAAAAAAATCATGCATTGTGATGTCTGGATTTTTCTTTTTAGTTTATCTCTATCACAGTGCACATGAACCTTCTATGAAAATGTCAGACCACTCCATGATTTCTAAATTAAAGAAATAGCATAATAGCAGGGTGATCAAATACTTATTTTATTCACTATATATATATATATATATATATATATATATATATATATATATATATATATATATATATATATGTATACTTAGATCTAGCTGGGATGGGCTCCAGCACCCCCGTGACACCCTACTGAGGATGAGCGGTGCATATAATGGATGGATGGATTGATGGATATACTTAGATCCTAAAATCAGCTTTCAGTTTGCTCGCGGCTAATAAGAAATATACCGCATATATTGCTTACTCAACCGTTTTAGAACACATGTAATGAGAGTCAAACTAAAATAAAGCAGAAATGTAACGAAAATACATACATAACAAAGTGAACATGAGAACTATAATACCCTCCATTTCACAATATTTTGAAAATATGGTCGGTAATGTACATAAAGTGTATCCAAATTGGATCAAATTTGAAAGTTATAAATGTAAATGTAAATATTATAATGAATGCATAACCTTACAACCCATGTATTGATTGTTGTTATGGGAACAAAGGATTGATCCCAAGACAATAGAATCGATCCAAAAACAAGTACTTGCTCTGTATCGATATTTGGATATATCATCCCTCCCCTTAGTAGGTAAGGCACTTGGCATTGGGCACTGAAGGTGGAGGGAGGAAGAGGAGGGTAAGGACTGGAGTTGTACAGCGGGAGAGCCTGAAGAGTGAGCATTCAGCCAAAAGCATCGAACACAACTTAACAGCCTTACCTCAGCACTCGTCATATAAAGGTAAGATGTTTTTTCCCTCTTTGGTTGGAGTGAAAGAAAAGTTAACTGGCTGTTAATGTCAATTTTTATGTAATATTATCAGGTTGTCTTTCCGTGAAAAAAATGTGTTAAAAGAAGATATTATTTTAACAATTTGTTTCTTGAAAAGCTTGTTGAATTGCTTTAAAATTCACATAGCAAATACAATATGTGAGTCATTGGAAAAAATGTTTTCTCTCTCAAATTAATATTTTCAAACCAAAGGCATTGGTTCGGTTTTGGCATTGGTGGGGACATAGGACAATTTTTAAGTGAACGGATAATATTGATGCAGACAAAATAATGATTGCTCGATATTAGTGGGTGCATGTCCCCCTTGTCCATGCCAAAGCTACACCTTTTACCAATTAATCTATAGAGTAACCTAAGTCTATAAATAATTAGCCTAATAGTGAAAACACAGCTCCTTTTAAGTATAATTTCTCATCTTATTTCTTTATCAAAATAAATGAAATTATCTTATCCAGCAAAGTGTGGACCTATTTGGGGAAATGAGGAACAGGAGTTCAAAAAAGAAAATGTTTATTAACAAAACCAAGAACAAAGTAACAAACGACCAAGATCGCACAAAAAGAATTGCATGTCCAAACAAAATCCAACCTGAAAAAGTCTAAACTAGAAACAACGACTAAAGCTAGAATGGAAAATGCATGGAGCAAAGTAAGAAACCAGTGGTCACAAAACTGAAAAAAAAATCTTTACAAACAAGAAACAAAAGAAAACTAACCGGAGGTGGCAGTGGATATCAAATGACCAAAGTAACAAACAAAACAAGTGGAAGCATAACAAAATGTTCAAACAAGAAATAGGACCAAAAAAAATGCAGCAGCATTTAGAGTAAAGTTTAAGATGACCCAACCAGGAGAGCTGTTCGAAAACTCAATAGAAAAGGTAAGGCTGATTAGGGACAGGCATCTGTGTGGTGATTGGACACACCTGTTCCCAGTTCCGAACTCAGGCGCCCTCTAGTGGAAGGTAGTGTAGCGGACCCTAACGCAAAGGGTAAAGTATGTAATTTGGATTATTTTAAGTATTTGCTACCAAGTTTAGAAAACAAATATTGTGATTGAGAAAAATGATAACGAAAACATTCTTCATTTTCAGAATTAAATGTTTACATTTTGCTAGAATAGAAACATGTTAAAATATCTTGGAAATAGGAAAGAATATACAATTAAAATGCTCCTATATTCCTGCCATTAGATAGAACAAAAAAATGCTGTATTACTTAAGTGAATTTTTTAAAGGGAAAGTGTGTATTAATTGACCGCTAGATATCGTTCTATTTTGTCAAGCAAAATAAAACGAGTGCTTAAAGCTCAAGGAAACAACAGTGACTCAAAGTGACAAAACCAAATCAGTTTTTTTCCTATTTTTTCTGAGCCTTTCATAGAGTTTTCGATTTTTTTTGGTACCCCTAGTGACAAGGAGACGGTCATTTATGTCAGCCCCCTCAAGGTAAGGCTCTTTTTATGGAAAATAAAGGCAGATTTCTCGACCTTCGAGTATTTTTAAAAAAATGCTCGTTTTCATGATATCTTATGTGTTTTTGCTTATTATTTAAAATACTATTGTTTTTTTTTTTTTTATTAAATGAAGTTATTGATACCACTTCAGGCACCAAAATAAGCACACTGTCCCCTTGGAGAAATATTCCGTAAACATCAAATTACATCCGGGTGGTCATTTTCAAAACCAATTCCTGACAAGACAAGAAATGCCACTTTTACAATAACATTCCTACCAAAACAGAGTGAGAATGTACAAATTTCCATATTAAGTGACATCGGTTAGGGTTAGGGTGCAGTACATATTTCTCTTTAGTGACTAGAAAAAATTAGTGTGTTTCTATAACAGACAAGGTGCGGGTCACAATGTAAAATCTAAAGAAGCCTGAACATAAAACAAGATATGATTCTAATTCAAAAGGATTATGAAAACAAATATGATCTGAAAAAGTGGAAACATGAGACGCTGCGAATATGCGTGACACTCACGCCGCTGAATGGCATCCGGGCAGTGGCATAAAGATGTTCAGGATCTTAAGTGAGTGACAACATTTCTGCATGTTGACAGGCGCCAAATGTCTTCCTGGTCGCTGATTTACACACTGCCACTTGAAATCACTCAAACTCCTACAATGTGCGCACCCTTGAATTCTACGTTTCTACTGAGTAGTTTACTGACAAAACTTTGGCCTTGGCCTACATCAAGTATGTGAAAGTCACGGCCTGCGGGCCACATCTGGTCCCTGAAATGGTTTTCTTCGACCCTTGAAACTAATTTCAATCATTATTAGGCTATGTCATACACGAGGAATTTTTTTATTTGTTTTTGTTGTACGTTATGTTAGCTATGTGTCTGAATATATAGTCATGGTTGCCTGAGTTTTACAGCTATATTTGTATTTTTTATTCATCACATAATTATTTTGATCATCAAATGATTTGTTTAGTTGTAATAAATGCACCTTATTCTTAACCATATACGAGAATTAAGTTGTATTAGCTTGTCTCAATGTATCCATTTATACAGTTTTTATACTCTTTAAAATTGTTTTAAGTGATGTTCTGATTTACTGTTGACAGGGAGGTCTTGTGTCAGCGCTAATCTTATCATGCCACCTGCAAAATCCAGTTTGTCCAAGCTTCACGATATCTGTTGTGACTACCTGACTTCTTCTGGAAAATCCCATTTAGGTTAAGTTTTAACCTGGATATGAGACAAACATTCGGTGGAAAAAAGTTTTTTCCTTCTTCAGTTGCCTATTAATTTGAAGGGACTTTTTTGTCATAAAAATGAAAAAGAAATAAGTGGATATATGTTTGTTTGCTTGTGTAATTCTTTTTTTCTTCTACCTCAATTGCACATTCTTCGCTATGATATTATACAATATGCTGTTTAGGTCCTGGTGGCCCTATGTCTCCAAAGGGGGCATCGCAGTTTTATGTTCTCTTCACGGTACGACTAGGAATGTGTCAAAGTATTATTTCCATATGGAAATCTTATAGCGATATACAGTTTACTTGCACCCGTATGCTGTTTATAGCCCGTATAACAGAATGTCAAATACAGTGTTCAAAGGGGGCCAAGGACACCAGTGTGAACTGAACCCCAGGCATATCACATTTTGCAAACACCTATGTCTCCTATGTCTATGTCTGTCTATGTATATCTCAAACTTCAAAAGCTTATATCTTTGCTTTTAATCCTAGACAGTTCTTTGGTGAGCAGGGGGACCTTGATCTGGACTGTCATCACCATGGGCCGGAAAGACGAATACTTTTGTACTTGGTTAGGTATTTTGTCAATCCTTTACATTTGGCTTGTTTAGTAGGTTATTTTGCAAAATGTGTCACAATTCTGTCTTTTCTGGTAGACCACAATGAGGCAAACCAAGACTCAATCCAAGCTGGGAAGAACAACAGCGTGAGTGACACCCAACAGTGCTCGACGGAGACTTCCAACTCAGTACGAAATATCCTTGTAAAACAAAGTAACTTGACAACATTATCGTTTACTTGGAGTAGTTTCACTTAGCTATTTAAAGGTGTTCCCAAACTGTTTTTTTCCCAATAAGGCACCTGAGGTATGATGTTCATCCCCACAATTATTCAAATATGTTGCAAATACTCCATGTGCCGCAGACTCGAGATATTTAGTCCCAAACTTGACCAGTCTGGCTTTTTTCCTCTAAAGCGCCGTGACATCGTTGAAGGGACACACTTTAAAAATTGCATCTCCTATTAACACACCATTCGAGGCACCTCCAAAACAGACAGCAATTGTAGTGAACAGCGACTGCATATCGCTCGATTCTACTTGGAGAAAATGGAACTTTGCTTATCCTGTCGCTAGGGGCCTTGTGACTGTTTTGTTGGAGTTGCATGCTTAGGCCTCCAAAAGTTGGAGTAAGTTTACCGGCTGCCTTTACGTCGTGCGTTCCTTGTGTGCCGTCTCCTCCTTTTAGGTAGCTGATTGTTGCTTTTTGTCTGTGTAATGCGGTCGTTATAATTTTGTCCAGCGGGCTCCCCGTTAGCTCCGGGGCTTCCGAGGGCTTGCTATTTTTTTGGAACCTGTTGGCGCTCATTGGCTGCCCACCGTGTATTGTCTGACCTGCAAGCCGGGCGTTATCAGCGGTTTTGCCGAGTCCCTTGGTTTCTTCTTGGCCGGTTTAACGTTTGTCACTGTAGCCGTTTTCCGTTGTTGAATCCAGGTTAGCCATGCTGCTTAATGCGTGGTTTTTGGTCGGACAGCCTTCTGTGTTTCCGTGGAAGCTGTGGCCACCTTTTGTTGATCAGTCCCTGTTATCTCCCCATTAGCTTTTCATGTGTTATCTTTAACAGTTAGCCCTTTTTGGCTTCTTGCCTTTTGTTGTACCGTTACTGCATCCACCTGAAACACAATACCTAGTCATTCTCCACAAAAACTACCAAAAATTTGCTTGAAACACTTGTAACCTCTTTGACTGATTAACACATAATCCAATATTGTGACTAGGTTGCATGCATGCTAGTGTTCTTCACATAAAATGACAGCTCAGGAAGTGCATCATCTTGGTAAAATAATTGGAATATAAAGTTTAAATATATATAGATTTCATCCAAAAACAATGTACCATTTTTTCACATTTTGTATGTTTAAGAGTTTGGGTATACCTTTAACCAAATTGTCTAAAACCCCCTTAAAAACCTCCCCACTCACTTAAAAGTCACGTTTTTCATTGAAATCGTATAGTTGTAATGGTTTGGAGCTGTATCTGTTCTTCACCTTAGCTCGAGTCCACTCGACTTAAGGACGAGGTTACGGAGAGTCGGGTTAGGGAGAGTGCCGAATACGACGAAGAAGAGGGTCATCTAGTCTACCATGTTGGCCTTGTGATTAAAGAACGCTGTAGGTGTTTTTGTTGTTCGTTCTTTTAAAGTAGGTCGAAAAATGACCACACAACTGTCTTTACCAGATGAGGTGGTGTCCACTTTGGGAGCTGGAGCATTCGCAAAGGTGGTGGAGTGTATTGACCAAGAAAAGTAAGCAATATTTTTGACATCCAAATCCGGGCTTTTAAACTCAGCTTGGCTCTGGTGCCAGATCCAGACTCTCTGTTCTGACGCAGGTCGGATCAGTAAAAGAACGTCAACTCCAAATTTTTAGCTGTTATGCTTCATCATTCAGCCTACATTAATAACTTACATATTATAATTACTGATGTCAAGGGATATTTACTAAACATAACATTTATTCAAAAAAGATGTGGGGAAATAGATTTTCGTCCTTGGCATTGAGTGTTTTAACTTGTGAAGTATAACAGTTGAGTGAATGCAGTTTTACACTTGAACAAACTCACCACACTATAAAACTCAACACTTCCCTCTAGCACAGGGGTCAGCAACCTTTTCGGTGTGGAGTGCCACTTTTAAATGTCCTTGTAAGTCAGTGTGCCACACCAGGACTATTGACTCGCAAAACATTTTTTTATAACCAACAGAGCTGTGATTTTACACCAGTCAGAATATACAACATGGATATATATTTAAATTGTATAACTGACCAATTTATCTTCCACAATTCTTGTTCATCAACAAACTAAAAAATGACGGTGAGCAACATGTGGAAATGCCTGTAGACATCCATGACTTCAACTATTCTTCATCAACAATGAACTACAATCAAAATCAAGCGATATGGACAGCTACCATACCATTTATCAATAAAATCTTTTTTTAGAAACTATCAAAACTTGAAACTAACACACACACACACACGCACACACCTTTAGTATATTCGCCATCAGTAAAGGTTTTCCGTGCTTTGCCATGCGGTGAGCAATGTGATAGCTTGCATCAGTGGTGGCGTTTGTAGCAGTGACAAATGTTTTCAGGGTCTGTTTTTGTTTGCCATACCTGGACACAACGCGTTTTAATGTCTCCGCCTTTCCAGACTCGTCCTTGAATTCGTGTTCATGTTTCGTCTCGTAATGATGCTTAACACTTGACGTGCGAGGTACAACACTCTTGAAGCATAATGCGCAAACAGCACAGTAATTTTTTGCACAAAGCCTCAGTCATCTGTCCACGCTGGCTGAAAAGAACGAAATTTTCTTGCTGGAGGACCTGTTGTGATTCGTTTATTTATCGCGCGCCGTTGTTTCTGTGGGTGGGTTAAAACACAGATCTTTCCTCCTCTGCAAGGCGCGGCGCAGACACGCTCACACATGGAGCAGAGGAGTGGGGCGCTACCGTAAAGCCTCTAAATAACACAGCAATGTCTGAACTGAAAATGTCTGAATTTCACCTAAAAATGCACATGAAAAAAAATCATGATTATTTTGCTGTGCCCTGCCGTGCCACTAGTTAACCCCTCGCGTGCCATTGCTGGCACACGTGCCATAGGTTGCCAACCCCTGCTCTAGCAGCTGGAAAGATCCTTTGGCTTGCATTATTCTATAAAATCATAACTTTTGATAGAACTGACCTAGAGAGTCGCTTCTTTATTTATATACCAAGACATATATGGCAGGCCACATCAAATTATCCAACAGTCCCCTGTGGGCTGCATGTTTGACATGTCTAATCTAAATTGAGTCTGTGTGTTTTCTTATTTTAAAGAAATACTATCTTGATACAGTATTTCTAAAAGGAGACTGTTCTTCATTTAAGTTTCCACTGAAAGAAAAACATTTTTTAGAGGCACCCATGTAGCTGTGAAGATTGTGCGCAACATCAGAAGCTTCCGTCAGGCGGCAAAGTGTGAGATCACCGTCTTGGAGGAGATCAAAACTTTGGACGACGATAACAAATTGTAAGTTAATGAGAAGCATGGAGGTATTTTTAAAAAATGCACAAAATCCTGTGTGAATTATATTGACACATAAGGTTTTGTTTTATTAATGCTTTGATTTCAAATATAAATTAATGTCATGGAATACATTTTAGTTGAATTACTAAAGATTTGACAATACAATAATCAAATTATTTTTAACACTCTTATTTATCTATGTTTTTAACATTTCCTGGCTGCCTTTGCCAAAATTCAACAGATTACCTAATTTTAATCTTAATTCTTAATCCCTAGAATTGTTAATAAAACCAGTCAGTATTTGTTGCAGATTGTGGGCAATATGTGAAAATTGACATTTCTCAATAGCATTCATCAGGTGTAACATTTCCATTATTTTGTTTTTGCAAAAGAAAATAAATCGTCGCTCTAATGAGGGGCTCTGTGGAACCCCATATTTTCAGAAATAGGGTCAAACACCAGGCAGAACGGCAGAGCAGTGGTTAGCAAGTGTGCGGCGCAGTTCTGAGGTCATGGGATCAAGCCTTCCTATGTGGAGTTTGCATGTTCTCCCCATGCTTGCGTGGGTTTCCTCCAGGCAATCTGGTTTCCTCCCACATTCCAAAACATGCATGTCAGGTTATTCGCCGGTCCAAATTGTCCTTAGATGCGAATGAGCGAGTGACTTGTCTGTCTCTGTGTGCCCTTCAACTGGCTGGCAACCAGTTCAGGGTTCCAGCACCCCTGGGACCTTACTGATGGTAGGCAGTGCAGATAATAAATGGATTGAGGTTAAATGTCATTATAATGAAAGAAAATTCCCACGTCAATAGTATAATCTCTTAAAATAACGTATGCAAAACCAAATTGTTTTAGGTTTAACAAATTAATTTTAAAATGCTCTTGAAAATAACATCTTTTGGCGAAGAATTGACACCTGACTCCCTTTTCCGTGCTCTATTTTGACTTCTATTATAAATCTGTTCAATAAAAAGCCAAATGGTTTTTTAGGGGATGTGTCAAAACTGAGCAATAGAATTTGTTCTTTTTCCTCTTCACAGTGCCTGTGTACATATTTTGGACTGGTTTGAGCATCAAGGCCATATCTGTCTCGTCTTTGAGCTTCTGGGGCTAAGTACGTATGAGGTCCTTCGGCAAAGCCAGTTCCTGCCCTTCGATGTGGAGCAGATCCGACATATGGCTTTCCAAATCTTTCGAGCTGTCAGCTGTGAGTGAAGAGTTTTTAAAAAATGTTTACCACGTTGTTCCACTCAATTTAATTCATTGAGTCACCTCTGGTCAATACAAACTCTGGCATAGCAACTAAGGACAAAGCTAAATGATTACTGCATTTTGAGTCGAAAATTATTTACTGAAAATAAAAAAGAACCAAATATAAACACAAATTTATAATGAAGTGTATTTTTACTCATGGAGCAGAACTTCATACATAAATTTCAAATACATTTTCTTTCCTATTTTTTCAGTCCTGCATCGCAATAAGCTGACCCATACAGATCTAAAACCAGAAAATATCCTCTTTGTCTGCTCCGACTACGCAATGGAGTATAACCACCATAAGGTAAAGCTCTCTTAAACTCCAAAACAAAACGTGAAATGAAAAAAGTTTGTTGGTTCCAGAAACATGATGAGCGAAAAATGCAAAGTCTGGATCTAAAAGTTGTGGACTTTGGCACCGCCATTTTTGACCACGAGCATCACGATTCCTTGGTGTCGACACGGCAATATCGAGCTCCAGAAATCATACTTGGTATGAACAGGCAAAAAAATAAACAAACATTTTTGAAAATAAGAAATACAACTAATTTCATTATAAGCCTAAATTATTGAACAGGAAACAAACAAGTGCATCAATTTTTCCCATTTTTTTCCTTATTTGAATTCAATGGACATTGTGTTGCTCCTTCTAATATCTGCCATATTTTTGAATCTGTGTGATCAGATTTAGGCTGGCATCAGTCTTGTGATGTTTGGAGTTTGGCCTGCGTTCTTCTGGAGTATTACCTTGGACATATGCTATTTCCGGTATGGTCACACACTAAATAATTGCACGTTAATGTAGTTTGCTCAGCAGAGTCAAATTGAGCTCACTAGGAACAACAAGGCACTCTAAGTACCCTATATGTTGATTCCACTCATAATGGACAGTGTTGATCGCGTTACTGAAAAACAGTTACTAGTTACATTTATTTACTTCATTTAACAAGTATTTCCATTTGCCCCCAGGTTACGGACACTAAAAAGTAAGGTGTTGGTCTGAAAGTAACTATCAATTTACAACTTACTGTATACTTTATACTCTCGTTGAAGCCAACCACCTAAAACTGCATGCTTTAAAATAGCCACATAATAAAAAAATAAAAAAAACAGAAGAAAGCGTGTACACCAAACTTTGCAAGCGGTAAACCCATTATACATCTTGGCCTGTGCAAGCCAACACTTGGCCGAGACATTCCATATCCATTTTGTTTCTGGGGTTCAAACCCCTTTAAAGTTCTCCCCCATTTCTGGGTATTGTCCAGGACGGCGTTTTTTCTCCAGGCATGGTGTATCGCCAAAGATAATTTTACAAAAAAAAAAACCTCGGCACACTTTTACCCTAAATTCTGTGTTCACATTTGCCCCATTGATTTTTGTTCCTCTATGAGCTATGCCCCATCCCCATACAACTGGTGACACACAACCAAATAAGTGCACATAGGCCCATTGATGTTTTTGCTCCTGTATAAGCTACGCCCCTTGCGCTACCTACAGTTTGCAACTGGTGACACAAAACCAAATATGCACACATAAACTGACCCTCTGATTTCAGTTATTTATTTTATAGTTGTACGTACAGCTTAGATAGGCATATATATGGTAGCAAAAATATTTCCATTAGTAGATATTCTGCATCCTCTGGCTGTCTGCTTCAGACAATGCCACAGTGACTGTATTTGGTTATTTAGTTCTGCTTTGTAAGTAAATATAAACAGTGTTGAGCACGTTACTTAAAAAAAAGTAATTAGGTATAGTTACTCACCACTTCTTCCAAAAAGTACCAGTTAGTTACTGAATTACTCTATAGTAGAAGTAGCTGGTTACCAAGGAAAGTAACTATTTCTGTAGATTTAAATAAATTTATGTATATCAAATAATTTTAAATTTTCTGAGCAAATGTGAAACATCGTGTTAACTTGTAGAGATGGGAATTCCGACTATTTTTAGAGAACCGACTTTTTCAGCTTGGCTCACTAATTTAAAATGTTCATAACGACTTTTCGGTTGTTTTTGTTGCTTTAAATCCTACATAACAGTACTGTATGTACAGAGTGACCTAAAAACAAGAAAAAAGAAAAAAAAGACAGAAAATAAAGAAAGAAACAAAAGGCTTCCCTCATTCACTTCCAGGGAAGTTTGCGAAAGACACGAGTCGGGTGCTGTCAAGTATAGGACTCACATTTTTCGTGACTCAGCCGTCATTTGCCTTTTCTTTCGGCGCTTAGCATATACTATATTGGTAATGGCTATCTAACTTAAAAATAGTTGATACTTTGAACGGTGACCTGATTCGAAAAGACGTGACATAAACAACTCAGAGTAGATCGTAAAACGGCACGGCTGAAAACAGCTTCAGGCGTGCGGGCGCACACTCCTGTTGTAACAGAAAACAAAAGTTTAATTACCAACGGCGGTATTTATAACGGCGTGGTTTGCGATACTCGATGTAAATATATCCATCTTTTTGACAGTGGTACCGCTGGATTAAAGGTTGTATGTTACATCATGGGCAAAGAAGGAACAGCTAGCAAACACAAGCCGATGTAATTTATAATCTGCTTTTAATAAGTAGCGGAATAACGCACCAGGTTGTAGCAACAATTGAGTTACAGAGTTTCATTGATAACGCATTACAGTACTATTTGTTACAGAGACAAGTAATTGCATTCCTGGAAGTTATTCCTTTGTAACAAGTGAGTTCCAACACTGACACCTTCTTTGTTATTCCAGACTCATGACAGTAGAGAACATTTGGCCATGATGGAGGAAATCCTTGGACCAATCCCGCCACACATGCTGAAACAAACCAAGTACTTGGCACTCAAACGGTCCCAAAAGAAATACCCTGTGATAAGTGGAAATTGTTTTTTTTTAGAAAGCAGCACTATGTCCTTAATGGACGACTGGACTGGGACCAGAACAGCTCGTCGGGAAAATACGTCCAGAAACACTGCAGACCTCTCAAGGTGTTCTGGAAACAATAAGTCAGGCAGGAAAATGACTTAAGCTAATGCCCTTTTGTTATGTTTGGCGCAGAGTTTCCCGAGACGCAATGAGGATGAACGGCAGTTCTTGGACCTTCTGGCTTGCATGCTGGAGTATGACGTGCGTCGACGCATCACCCTGGAGGAGGCGCTATGGCACCCATTTTTTGTTCCGGCCAGAACTGACAAACAGCAAACAAGCTAGCGCTGAAAGGCACAAACACTCAGGTGTTTTTGCTCATTTTAAGTATTATTTTTCCAGTTTTGTTTTTTACTTATTTATCTCATTGAATAAAAAAACATATGCCGTATTTGTTCGTATACAATGCGCACTCTTGTACTACACGCAGCCATAATTTCTTTTTTTACTGGTATAACATTGTGTTTGACTTTTTCTCAGCTCAAACTTAAGCATTGCAAGTGATAAATGTTGTTGAATACATGATTGAAATAATTCATTGACAACGCAAACTATGAACACAATAACAATAAATGTGTTTATTCAATTCCTTCAAAGTCCAATTCATCTTCAGATACACCAAAATATTGTTTCTCTTGTGGTGCTTTTAGGACGACTTTCCGGGTTTTTTTTTCATCCTCTAAAATTTGTCCCTGGTACTGTGACTAAAAATAGTGTGATAATAAAATCCAATCTTATGCCTAGTATTTAGGATTTATCAGTCTTATCCCCATGACCTGAGTTCGATTCCCATTGCATCCAATGATTTGCGATTGTGGTCAGCAACATTTTTCCACCGGTCAATCATTGCACAGCGGACCCAAACTTTTAGTTTTTTTCTAAGGAAAAAATATGCGTTATACACAAATAAATAAAGTCACTTGAAATGACCACAACTGTTCAACAATATTTTTAACTTAATTTCTTATGAAATGAAATGATCTGCATTTATATAGCGCTTTTCAAGTCAATGACTTCCCAAAGCGCTTTACATTGTGCTTCACATTTCCCAATAGCGGCCGAGATCTGTGCAACCATGTAAGGCGCTAACCTGCATATTGGGGGTATTGGGGGTTCAGTGTCTTACCCAAGGACACTTCGGCATGTAACACGGACAAGCTGGGATTTGAACTGGGATCCCTTAATCCTAAAACGATCGCTCTACCTCCTGAGCTACTGCCGCCCATTTCTTAAATCAAATTAAAAAAAAAAAAAATAATCAAAATGAGCAAAATAATCAGAATGAGCAAAATAATCAAAAATGGCTTTTATTTTTTTACCACCTTTTTAATTCTTAAAATAAGACATTTTTTTAACTAAAATAAAAAGAATACTTAGAATTAACAAAACTACCCTGACCTCTGGCAAACAAGACACTTTTTAAAAGAGAATTACAAGCAAAACAAGTGAAAGAAATTTACTTGAAAATCAAGTTAAATATAAAGTTGAGTAAAACAGTAAAATAAGAAAAAAATAATTGCTTGTGGGGTAGGATTTTGTATGCCGTATTTAAGTTAAGGGACCATGAGCAGCAGCGAATAGCAAAACAAACAAATAAATAAATAAATAAAGAGAGGCATTTTATCTACCCTTGATGTCTAATTGTATAGTTTCAATTGTGTTTGAAAAAAAATAGTTCTACCTGGCTGAACTGAATTTTGTCTGATTAACAAGCATTCCTGTTACTGAATGACTTAAGCATGTTTTTTTGTTAATTCTTGATAATAAATACACTCAACTTTGATGGTATTATCACTCAAAATCCTGTTTAGACATTTTTCCCTGTGCTACACAACCTCCTTCTAAAATTGCATATAACCCAGAATGCTTGATTAGATTACAAAGACCCAGGCAGCCTGCAGTCGCACTTATGTCAATATGTATCTAAGCTGAACCTCTTCGCTGTAGCCTTGTGGCAGATTTATCGAGAGTGTAGCAAACCAGGACGTTTCCATGACTGAATAATCAACTGAACGTATGAAAACCTTCGATAAACCACTCAGTGCTTGGGTTTGTTATCTCCGGTAAAAGCATCAAGAGCATATCAAGAGAAAATGTTGTGCAATACAGTATGTGTGCATTGGATGCACTTTACTTTGAGAATAAACCTACAACACAGTTAAAGGATTCTGGGTTTGGTTCTCTCACAAGGGTTTTGCCAAGATTAAGACGGTGTCTGCCACCCGAGATGCCGGATTGCATGGTCCTGCCTACACGAACTGGTCAAGGAGCCAAACCCCTGCCTATCAGGCAGAAAAACATGTCCACGATCTGCATCCTGACCTCCCTTTGCCAGCAGGCGTACACCAATGGATTGATGAGCGAGTTGGACATGCCCAGCAGCCACAGATGGTTCTCCAACACCATCACCAGCTGGCAGCTCGTACACAACAGCTGCACAATACTCACCACAAAGAAGGGGCACCATAAGGTTAGGAAGCAGCCCACCAGCAAAGCCACAGTCCTAAGGGCCTTGACGTGGCTCCAGTACCGATTCCTGGCTTGGGGCCACCGCTGGGCAGAGCTTTTTGAGCCCACCTGACTGGTCTGGAACATTTGCCGTTGGTGGGTGCAGGCAATCTTGAGGATGTCCATGTAGATATAAACAAAGGCCAGTAGAATGGGGAAGAAGCAGACACTGAACAGGACGATGATGCCCATTGGGTAGACGACTGAGAAGAACGTGCACAGGCCGCTGTAGCCATCTGTCTGCAGCTGGCGGACCATCACTGAGGGCATGACCGGAGGATTAATTGTAGAGCTGCAATAATTAGTCGCTAATCGCTAATAGAAAGAAAATCATTAAATCATTAAAAAAGAAGACGTCAGGTGTTTAAAACTTTTGATTTCAAACTATTGGGAATCATTGAGTTCTTTAGTTACAGACTTTGCCGTTGACCGCTGAAGGTAATTTACTAAATGTTCTACTGACGAGCCTGTTCTTGGTTTTCTAGGGTGAAAAATGTTTATCTGTTTTTAATTTCTAATTAATTTGCCTGTCCGTAAAAAATGGACAGTGGTTTATTTATGGATTTGTGTCTGAAGTGACTGAGCACTGTGCCTAATTGGCTTAAGATGGGATAATTTTATTTAATAATTGTACGAATTCAGGGTATGTTCAATAAAAGATGTATTTTTCATTGACCACATTTTTTTGTACATTATCATTTGCTGGATAATTGAGTCTCCGTCATACTAAATTCAAGAAAAATATAGATAATCATCTGATTATTCAACTTATCATTTTGATAGTTGGTGATGTATCAACTATTGAAATAGTCGTTAGTTGCAGACCTAATTATTTGTGGAAATCTGAGTTTTGATTAAAAAAAACAAAAAAACAAGATCTGGCTGTACCTGGTAAGAATCCCACCAATATCGAACAAGCCCAAAGAGCCACTAAGGACCCGGTAGCTGTCCCCATTCCGGAGAGCATAGCGTACCTCAGGGGCACTTTGATGGCGGCGTAGCGGTCCAGCGAGATGAGAAACATGGACAAAATCGATGCTGTACAGGGTGACATCACAAAAGCCATCCGCATCAGACAGCGGTTCTTTCCTGGAGTCAATGTGAAGTTACCATCTCCTTGACGGTAGCGATAGTTCTCTGTGGAGGTGACGTTAGTACCGAAGTCCTCCACGGCCAGGCCAGTCACGGCCAAGCCCACCAGGATGTCAGCCAGGGCGAGGTTAAGGACGAAGCACCAACTTTGGCTGCACCTTTTGGCCATGAGTCGTAGGAGGGCGGCGGCCACCAGGAGGTTGGTGCCCACAATGAGGCAGGAAGCACAACTCAGGACAAAAGCAGTCACGCGAGGCCTTACCTCTGCAAGAGTCATGCTCACTTTTGCCGTCACTAGCCAGCGCCTTTAATAAATTGAACTATTTTCGACATGTTCGCAGAGAATCTTGTCTGATTGAGTTCTTTAGAAGAAAGAGGGGGGAAAAACGGATGCCTGAGTTAAAATACAACCCTGCAGACCTACTTTACTCGCACCCTCCCTTGGCTAAGACATTTGCCATTATGGAACATTTACCGCTTGGCTTCATACACAAACAGATACAGCTAATGATGTGAGTTTGTTTCACTATGCGTACCTGTCAACTTCAGCCAATTCCCTGCCTTATAAATGATTCCAATTGTCCTTTTTAAAGCCGTAATAAACCTTATAAAAACAATGAGCTGGATCCAAGAGCTATTTTATAATAATAATTATCAAAAAAATAATAAAACATTTTATTTCAAAGCGCCTCTCAGGAAACCCTAAGATCGCTATACACAGAATATCAAACAAAAATAAAATAAGAACAAAACAAATAAGCAATAAATCATTATTAATTTCAGCAGCCCCTGAGGTAGAGCGCTTATCTTGGTACAAAGAGGTCGCAGGTTCGATTCCCAGCTCTTCTGTGTTGAATGTCAAAGTGTTCTTGGGTAAGACGCTGAACCCCTAATGCCCCCGATGAACAGTTAGGCGCCTTCATGGCTGTCACCGCAATCGGCGTGTGAGTGAGAACAGGAGATGATTGAAAAAATAATAATTTCACAATGCAAAATTTCTAATCTTATCTAAAAGTCCTTCCCTGAGCCGTTTCGTTTTTATTAAATCGAATGAGTTACAGAACGCAGATTCACCTCTGTAGTCGGTGGAAGTCAAAGAATAGCAATTTGATTACCCGAAAGTGACAATGATGTAAACAGTGCATAATGATCCAAATAACAAACATCTTTGACGAGTGTTTCAATGAAGTTTTGTTTAAAAAAAAAAGTGCCGTTAGGCGTTTCCACATTGCTCGCTGCGGGATAAACACGCATGCCAGCGTAGACAGCAGACAGGACCTTTTAATATCACAGCAATCGTTAGCAAGATATTGCTTGGAAACCCAAATCACTTCATTTTAAACACAACCTTCGTTTTGCCCCCACCCGGTGACGGTGTGAGTTACAAAAGACGTTAAGCCCAAACTAGACGTGTTTCTCTTTGATATTTTTAAAATATTTCTTTGATGCACAAAGAAAACATTAACAGATTATAACATTTACATCAAATTGGAGATTTATTTTTAATATTTGCTGTGTCATGATCCACCATGTTTACCAAAGGCCCCAATGGCCCAAGGTACCGGAGAATCCCCAGACCAGCAATTAATTTTCCACACATACTCATCAAGGATCTTGTATAAATGGAATGCGCTGACAGCCATCTTTGTCAGATTGTTGCTCTTCAAGCCATCCCTGCCTGACTACAATTCTGACCATGAAAAACTTCCTTTATTCCTCCAGGTATGACTTTTTTGGACGTTTGTTTTTGTATTGCCCAATTTGTTCCTTCCTCCCTTAAGAAGTGCTTTTTGTTAAATACCTTTCCCCCCCAAATAAAACTGTTAACTCTGCTTGTGTGTCTGGTTTGGGTCCAACCAACAAACCTAACATGATGTCTTTGTTGATCATATTTTTGTCTGGTTACTTGACTTGATTTCTTTCTGTGTTATTGTAGCTCGGTGCTACAATTAGTCACCCCTTACATGTTCCTACACACTTCGCTACAGACGGCTTGACGTTGTCAAAGTTTATTCTTAAATAAAAAGAGACTAAATATATATGCCTTTTTCAAGGCCAATTTTTTTCCCTCCTGAGAAAATTCTTAGATTCCTTGGAACAACCCAAACTCAGGCCAAGAACAGTCAGCAGTGGAGAGAGCTGTCCAGAGTTGAGTCCTGACGTCCTGGTGCCTGATGACCAAGGCAGTTAAGGGATCCTTGAACTACATTTTAAAAACAAAATAAACGTATCATAACTAAACTAATGTTCGAATACATGTATGATACAATTGATTGGAAACACGTCTGCACTGTTATTTTTGTGAGCGTGGTGTTAGTTTACTTTTAAACTCAAACAGTTCTAATGCTGATCAAGTACAAGGAAAATACTTTATCTCATGCTCCAGGCGGAATATACATTGGGAAAGAAATGAAGGAAATGACTTTTGTCTCATTGAGGTCATTTCGTTTATCACCTTTACATGACTTGGTTTAAAAGCTTCACAGCAACCCGAGAGTTTTTTATCAAGCTGTCACCCTCCTCCTCTTTCTAATAACACATAAATAGCTCCTGCCACATTTGACACAATGCATCAGCATTATCCAAGCGCCGCTGAACCTTTCAGGACCTTTTGAAAAACAAATGCCTCAGCAGTTATTGTGGCTGGTGGACTGTGGGCACAAGGTTGGGCTTACGTTTTGAGTTTTGTCTACACCCAGAGATAACACCTTCTGAGGAGTTGGTAAGCCAAAAAAAAAATTAATCACAGTATAGTGTGTGTGTGTTTGTGTGAACGTGACGGTTTGTTTATATGTTTTGCCCAAATGATAATTTATAATGCCAGTGGCTTGTAACACAGTATATCATACCTCCCAACACAGTAAAAAGCTATTACACTAGGGGTGGGCAAACTTTTTGAGTCACAGGCAAAGTGTTGAAAAATATGGTTAGTTTTTTTTTTTTTTTTTTTTAAATAAATACAAACAAAACGTACCTTCTCGCTGACTGAGGGCAGTAGAGGCATATAGGAGCTGAACTCCACCAAAGATTCTATCCATTTTTGGGACTTGTTATATTTGTGAACAGGTGTTCTCTGTGATGAACAATAATAAAACAAACTCTTCAATGAAAAAATAATGTGCTTCTACTCAGGGTTTGACACCTGATATTGATGCACTTGTAAAGGCAAAAATAGTTTCAAAATCCAGCAGCAGCAGGTAGACCGCAGGAGTGCAACGAGAGAGAGGGCAAAAGATGTGAATTCACAACATTTTTTGCACGGATCATAAAAAATGAGGTTTATCTGGTTAAATGTTAAAGACAATATTGTACAGTATTTTCTCAGTGTCAGTCAGTCCAACCTTGAATATGATGTTATTGCCCGTTCACAGGGTTGGGTAGGGTTACTTTAACTTGATTACTTTCGATTACTTTTGGATTACTTTTGGATTACTCCAATACCAAATATGCTAATAAAAGACAAAATAAACGAAATATGAATAAAATTATGACTCACAACACGTGGTAAGCTTTCTCTCCTGGCTTTGATCTCTTTAATCTCCGGCAAAACTAACATAAAATGCGACAGAAACAAAATGAAAATAAATCCAAACAGCTTGCCAACATCATTTTTGCCGTTCCATGTATTCCGTCACTCCCCAAGCCTGCACAAAATTTAGTAATTTTATTCATATTTAGTTTATTTTGTCTTTTATTAGCATATTTGGTATTGGAGTAATCCAAAAGTAATTGAAAGTAATCAAGTTAAAAATTACTTAAAGTTAAAGACATTATTATTAATAACATCTGTAGTGTTAAGGCCGGTTTCGATCCATGGTTATTCACTTTCAGAACAGTGCTAAAATCCTTTATTCAGAAATATAAATTTATAGCTCCAATACTAATATTTGACCACTAGAAGGCACTGTGTTGTTTAGTACGAGCGAAGGCCAGTGATGCACGGAGAAGGGATTACACGGTGAAAAGGTCATGCAAATTACTCGACCTATTTTTTTAAAATAACGTTGGTATGATAAATAATGTATTTTTGCTTAGTAGCACATTAGCCTAAAACGTGACAGTCAAGTCCAATAAAATTTTATTGTATGGCCCTTAAGCACAAAAATGTCTCAAAGGACTGCACAGGATTACAATTACACCATTGCCTAATCTTAAACCAACATGTGGAAGGCCCTTGGTTGGAGACAAAGAAAACATATGTTGGGCTGGAGAGGGATGGCTGCCACCAGGCTGTACTTACCCAAGACACATCACAGGAAATGATGCCCCTACGATTCTATTGGTTAAGGTACAACGAACCCCCCCAACAAAAGTATGATGTTAAAAAACACCCACTCAAATCAATGTGTTGTTTTGTTTTTACTGAAAGAAAGTTTTTTGTACCAATAGGAGGAACTAAATATTACACACAGACCCTTAAATACAAATATAGAATGAAAAAAACAACATCAGTGAACACAAAATATAAATGTGCAAGACCAAATAAACAAAATCAAAGAAGGACCACGATCAATTACAAGCTCCAAAACAAAAAACAAAATTAGAGCAAAAGTCTCTGTGTAGGAGAACTTTCATGTCGTATCTATTAAGATGCATGTGTGGCAAAAAAGTGACATGCCGCTGGTTACCTGATTGGTTCCCCGTCCTATTTAAGCTCAGTCCTTTCACTCGCCTGTTGTCAGTCTGTCAGCGAACCTGTTTTCACAAGGCAAGCATTTTTTACTCTGACTCCCGTCTGTCCCGTTTTGTCACCTGTTTTCCACTCCTCCGTTCCTGATTTCCTGATTTGTCTCCTGCTACAACCCGTTTTTTGACCCCGGCCACGTTTTGATCTCCTGTCCCGGCTAACGACCCGTTTTTGTTTTTTTTTTACCCCGACCACGTTTTGATCTCCCGTCCCAGCTAACGACCCGTTTTTCCGTCTACTTCGCTACGATTTCCCGCTCCGGAAGATCCACTTCCGCATTCAGAACACGTTCCGATCCAGTGAGCGGCTTGCTTCCCGCCTCCAGCGAGCACCGGATCGCTGGCGCTGACTTTCCTCTATATTTCAATAAACTTGTAACGTTACGCATCTGGGTCCTCCTTCTGTTCTGGTCTTGACATCTTCTTTGCAGAGATATTACTTGCAGTTGATTCACATTATGTCCAGTACACTTTTGTCAGTTTTTGGTCCTAGCTAATGTTTCATAGTTGTATTTTTATAGCCGGGTCAAAACCGACTCAACAATAAATAATAACAATATAAATGTCTCATCTCATCTCATTAGCTGCACCGCTCATCCTCAGTAGGGTCGCGGGGGTGCTGGAGCCCATCCCAGCATTCATCGGGCAGTGGGCAGGGGACACCATGAACTGGTTGCCAGCCAATCGCAGGGCACACAGGGACAGACAACTCGCTCGCTCATTTACACCTAGGGACAATTTGGACCGGCCAATCCACCTGAAATGCATGTCTTTGGAATGTGGGAGGAAACCTGAGTGCCCAGAGGAAACCCACGCAAGCACGGGGAGAACATACAAACTCCGCACAGGAAGTCCGGTAGCTGGATTTGAACCCACACAGTAGGTTCCCAAGACCTTAAAAACTGTGCCGCACACGTGCTAACCACTGCGCCGCCGTGCTGCCAATATAAATGTAACAATTTCAATTAGAGCATTTTAATATGTAGTGATTTTTCTTTACTTGATTTTGTTAAAAAAGACAATCCTGACAAACTGGCCTTGATGCAATAAACAAATGTATTTGTTTTTTGTATGCATTTAAAATCCAAACCGGGTCGACACAAGAGGATTAAAGCTCCAATGTGTAATATTTGACCACTAGATGGCACTGTCCCAAAAAACAATTTCTGTAGCCAAAGACCTTTCCTTTGGCTGCCACCTGGCTTTCTATACACCCGGCCAATTTGGCCCCTCCCATAAGTGGTGAGCCCATGGGAACAGGGACCCACGTCGTCCCATTGGGCTGGGCGTCATGCAGACACCATACTGGTTTGTCCTGGTGAAGAAGAAGCTAAACCGAAAGGCAAAGCTCTGGATTTACCGGTTAATCTATGTTCGTATCCTCACCTATGGTCATGAACTGTGGGTCATGACTGAAAGAACAATAGCCCGGATAGAAGCGGCTGAAATGAGTTAGAGAAAGGTGAGAAGCTCGGTCGTCCGGGAGGAACTCAGTGTAGAGCCGCTGCTCCTCCACATTGAGAGGATCCAGTTGAGGTGGGTCGGGCATCTGATAAGGATGCCTTCTGGACGCCTCCCTCGGGATGTGTTCCCAGCATGTCCCACCAACGGGAGGCTCTGGGGACGACCCAGGACATGCTGGAGAGACTATGTCTCTACGCTGGCCTGGTAACGCCTTGGGATCCCGTTGGATGAGCTGAATGAACTGGCTGGGGATAGTGAGGTCTAGGCTTCCCTGCTGAGGCTGCTGCACTGTGTTGTTTAGAACGAACGAGAGCCAGTGATACCCAGCACAGCGTGGCGGCAGGATGCCGGAAAAACATGGCATCAAACTAAGTGGGGATTCTACGGTATAAAAGAAATCCAAATTATTATTTTTTATGAAAATTAACATTGGTATACTGGTTCATGTATTTTTGCCTGGTATCCAAATAAATATTTCTTTACTGGATGAAAGTTTCTTTCTAACACTAGAAAGCACTAAATATTACACACTGTCCCTTTAAGGACACCTCAAACGACGCACCCCACCTTTAGAGACACAAAATCATCCACGTTAATTAAAGAAAAAATAAAAAGTTCAGTCACACGTGAAAAATATTTACTACGTTGAAATTGGAACTTATTTTAGCAAAGTCTTTCTTTGAAAGTTACTTTACGTTGACGAGAAAGATTTCATATAGACGAAATTGACAAATTTAAACGTGATTTACAGAACGTGCAGTACAGCATAAATTGTTGTACTCCCAAACGTCACACAGCAGTTGCCCCCTTTACACCTCATAAAACAGAAAAACATCATTGTTTTTTAAAATCATCTAATTCGAGCGCACTAATTACACTACCGATAACGCCAATGTTCTCATGAGTCATGACTCATGTAAGCTGTAACGAAAGCTATAGAAATGTTTTACTTTGGAAGTCCAACCCGGAATCCGAGAATGTGTCACTTCCGTTTCACTTGACATTAGCTACTTGACTAGCCCGACAGCGACGGTCAACAAGTTTTTTTTAATTTCTAGCTTTGTCGGAATAAACTGCGTCTCGTGTGATGGAAATTTAGACATCTGTGGATGTTATTGACTCCCTCCAGGTATGTATATTAAAAATTATTTTATAGGCAAGTATTTGTGAGTGTTCCAACTGGCTAGTAATCCTCAGCAAGTGTTAGCCGACAAGAGCTAATTCAACACGTTGGCGTTTTTTTTTTTTTACAAACTCCGCCTATTATGCTGCATCATTTCAATTTTCACCCACGAGTTTAATTTAAGTATTAAACATTAATGTGCGTTAGGCGGGTTCGTTGTCATTTGTGACTTCATAAACAATTTCGTGTTCTATTCGATACTTCTTCGTGACGGTTCGGTTCCCTCCAATAGAATTCCGTAGCGCTTGACTGACAGCCGATAAGAGCGTGTGAGTTGACGCACGGGTTTGTGTCTTTTAATGCCAACAATATCTTGTTTTATTCTCCATCTCAATATGTCTTTAGAAATATACATACGCAATAATAGTAAATAATTCCTCCCCTGGTCAGTGCCATTATGAACCTGTAAATTCACAAATCCCTCCCCTACTTTGATATTCCGCGTCATCATTTGATTGACATGGTAGATAGCCAATAGCAGCAAAGTAGGCAATGTGCCTGCGCTCCCCTTGCTGTGATCTATGCGAATGCATACATATTTTAATACTTTAATGTACTCTTAATTATATCCATTACATAATCTCCATTACGCAATATCCCCATTCGCAGTTTTTCATCAGGAAAGTAATTTATATTCTACGTTGTCGTTCGAAAAGGTTCGTCCTCCTCGCGTTAGGGTTTGATTGACGTTGTAGACAACAAATAGCCTCTCTGCGGCTGTCATGACGATGCCACGCGTCACTGTCAGGTCGCAGTGTGCTTTCTGGTGCTGATGCTGCTGAGGGAGCCCCCGCCGATCTCGGTAGCATCATGTATTTTGCTGTGCTTTTTCGGCTGCTGTCACAGCGCTGCTGCGTGGATCTGTGCCTGGGCGGCTTGCTCTTCTTCCTGGCTGGTCTGCAGCAGGCAGAGGCAGCTGCAGTCGCTGGAGCCCCCACGGTAGAGATGGTCAACCTGAACTGGAAGCCGTTTATCTACGGTGGGATGGCCTCGATCGTTGCAGAATTTGGTAGGTGATGCACCAAGGAGTGTGACATGCCAACTGTCTTTGTACACATGTGCAATCAAAAGCATTTTTAGTTCTTTGTATGTACAATGAAAAAGAAGTGTCAGATTTTAATACCTTTATATGTAATTTGTCCTTTGCTGTATAAGGGAGGTTTTGGATTTTGCTTCTTATTTGTCCTAAGTATTGGTTTCTTATTGGTTCATCTAGTGCAGCCATATCAAACATACGGATCCGGTCAGCAGGTTGATTTAATCCAGCCCGCTTTAAATATCTTAATATGTAGAAACAAGAAGAGAGTATCAAGCTCATTTCTATTATAAATTGTGATTTATTTTTCTCTTAACAAATACAAACCAAATGTCCTTTTTCACCGCTATAAAAGGTGTAAAAGAGTTTACGTCCAGCAAAGTTTCTATATCCATGTTTTGCACTTCTTATCTTTGTGAACAGGTGTCCTCTGTGATGAACAATAATAAAACAAAGTTGCACTCAAGGTTAATGAACACACACTTGAAAGACAGTGCTAAATGTTAAATGTATCAGGATTTGACACCTGATATTGATGCACTTGTTAAGGAAAAAAATATGCCAAGTTTTAGGAGCCAACGGCAGCAAGTACACTGCAACAAGAGGGGGGGAAAGGTGGGATGACATTTGTTTGCACAGATCATTAAGAATAAGATTTGTCTGGTTACATGTTAAAGACTATACTGTGCAGTATTTTCTCAGCTTCCGTAGGCCCAGCCTTTTATATTATGTTATTGCTCTGTTTGTATTTCTTTTTTATTTATTTCAAAGCAGTATGAAGATTGATTCAAGCATATTCTTATTAATAGCACTTATGTTTGTTTTGTGTGGTGAGTTGGTTCAGATATAACACTGCATTTATTCAACTGTTAATACAAACAATGTGTTAACACATTCAATGGCAAACATGAATATCATTTGTTTCCATTGTTTGTGAACACATGTGTTGTGCGACAAAAACATCCCTTTTCATCCATTATTATAATTTGTAGGGTAGGCTACTGATTTACGATGAATGATAAACCATACTACTGAAAAACAAAGCTAAACATTTGCTTTGACATTCTTTTAATGACATGGCCCGCCTGAGAACATAAAGTCTGGATCCAGCCCCTGAGCCAAGTTCAGTTTGACATGCCATGATCTATTGTAAACTGTGCAAAACAAAATTAATAAGAGATAAAACATCTGCAGTACGGCTGTTCTTCTACCCGCATGCTGACACATCACTCCTTGTTTTACCTCATCACTATTGATTGTGATACATATTTTTAGGCACATTCCCCATCGATCTGACAAAGACGCGACTTCAAGTGCAGGGTCAGTCGCAGTACACAGAGGTGCGCTACAGAGGCATGTTCCACGCCCTTCTAAGGATTAGCAAAGAGGAAGGCATCCGGGCACTCTACTCAGGGTAAAGGACACTGGCCTTTGTGTTATTTTCAAAAGCTATGCAGAGCTGCACTGTAAGTAGATGCTCACGTTTAAAAAAAAAAAAAACATTTTTACAGGATCTCACCAGCACTTTTGAGACAAGCTTCTTATGGAACTATTAAGATTGGAACCTACAACTCCCTCAAGAGGCTTTTTGTCAGCCACCCAGAAGGTAAGTAACACTGCATTCAAATAAAGAAACGGATCAAATAGAATAGTCTTTAGTGTCATTGATCACAACGTCAGGAATATTGTTTGAAAAGATATTATACATAGTATTCCAGGATAAATGTAAAAAAGACAGTAAATAAAAAAAGATAAAAGAATGTCAGGATAAATAGTCAAAAATATTTACAAGGTAGTGCTTGACGAGGTAAAGACTGGCCTTAGTTTTAGGTGCAATTCCTTTAGTAGTAGTAATAGTGCAATGAAAAATAGTGCATAGTAACATAAAGATAGTGCAGTGAAAAGTACTGCAATATTTTTTAGCATCAAATCCATTCCTCAATAAAGTAGTGTAATAAGTCTTACAAGCAAATCCATTCTTTATTACAACTGGCCAGGTATATATTGTTCACTGTGTTGAGCGCTTGTTCAGGGTGGTGATGGCCCTGGGGAAGAAACTGTGTTTGAGCCTGTTAGGAAGCTGTAGTGCCTACCACAAGGGGTGGTTGGAGGTGAAAGAGGTCCTTTTTATTTTTTTTACAATCAAGAAAACTTCCACAGTCATTGGGAAAAATTTTTTTTACTTCTCAGGTCAAAGCAGTTAGAAAAAATAATGAAAATATTTTGTAGGATCAGCCTATCCTTTTTATATTGCATGCTCTCTTGTGGTATTGCAAGCCAGCAATGTTCTACAGACTGAGCAGAGAGCAGCCAATGATTTTCTGGGCCATGTTAATAACTTTCCGCGTGGATTTCCTGTCCGCTGCTGTGCTCCCAGCAAACCACATGGTGATGCCATATGCGTAAATACTCCCCACTGTGGCTTTGTAGAAGGACATCAGCATCTTCTTTTCCAGGTTGTTCTTCTTGAGCAGCCTCAGCAAATAGATCATCTGCTGGGTCTTCTTTACACCAATACTGGTGTTGACAGATCAGGAAATATTGTCGTAGATGTGCACGCCCAAAAGTTTGAAGCCGTTGACTCTTTCTGCACAGTCTCCATCTTTTATGAGTGGAGCTAAATCTCTGCTTACCCTGCTAAAGTCGAAAATGAATTTTTAGATTTTGTGGTATTTAGTACTAGTCTATTTTTTTTTTTTTGTCACCATCTCCACCTTCTTCTCCTATATGCTGCCTCACCCTATTAGAGACGGGTTTGACCAAGGTGGTGAAATCAGAAGATTTCACACTTGTGTTCGCCTGATGGGTTGGTGAACAGTCCGAGGTTTAAAGGATGAACAGTAGAGGTCTCGGTACACATGTTTTGGGGGAACTGTTGCACAGCGTTTGGGTGGAAGAGGCATATGGCGGCTGAGGATAAGTCCAGTAATCCGGTGACAGATGGAGGAGGAGAACCTCAGGTAGCGATATTTGCAATTTCTTCGTGTAATTGTGTGTTTTAAATGTGTTACCTCTCTGTAGATGAGACCATGGTCATCAATGTTTTCTGCGGGGTAGTCTCAGGCGTCTTGTCCTCTTCCCTAGCCAATCCAACTGATGTCCTCAAGGTGACCATTCTTTGATATTCCGCTTTTAAATCTGAGAAAAAAAATAATTAAAATTTAGAATTGTGTGTATGTGTAGATCCGAATGCAGGCTCAGGGAAGTCTGTTGCAAGGCAGCATGATGTCCAATTTTGTCAACATCTACCAGGCGGAGGGCACCAAAGGCCTGTGGAGGGTGAGCATGTGAACATGAAATGTTATAGCTTTTCAAAATGATTTCCACTAAGTTTTTGTCCCTTAGGGTGTGATTCCGACGGCCCAGCGCGCAGCCATCGTCGTCGGAGTTGAACTTCCTGTTTACGACATCACGAAGAAGCACCTCCTCCGGTCCGGTGCCATGGGCGACACCATTTTGACTCATTTCATGTAATAATGTCATCTCACTCATCTTTTTATTTCTATTTGAGTACAGGTGTTACTATAAGGCACAACAGATTATAAGACGCATCCCCAAAAAACAGTCTTTTGTGATATATTTTTCATGTTTAAGAAGAATTCGACTTCATGGCCCATGGAAATATAAGTACTGTAAAAGCAAGGGTTGCATAAAAAAAGTTTAAATCATTATTATTATAGAACATAAATTTACATCTGGTTTCACCAGTCAAAATGATTTAAGAAACAATTACCATGTTAACCACAAAACCATCATTTAACAATAATTTAAAAAAAAAAAGAGTACATCGTTTCGGGGCCTCAGCACTGCGTCACTGCTTTTTGCAGATGACTTGGTGCTGTTCGCGTCCTCAGGCCGTGGTCTTCAGCTCTCGCTGGAGTGATTCGCAGCCGAGTGTGAGGCGGTCAGAATGAGGATCAGCACCTCTAAGTCCGAGACCATGGTACTCAGACGCAAAAGGGTGGCATGCTCCTCCGGGTCGGGGATGAGATCTTGCCCTAAGTGGAGGAGTTCATGTATTTTGGGATCTTGTTCACGAGTGAGGGTAGGATGGAACGGGAGCTCGACAGACGGGTTGGTGTAGCGTCTGCCGTCATTTGGACTCTGTACCGGTCCGTTGTGGTGAAGAGGGAGCTGAGCCGAAAGGCAAAGCTCTCGATCTACCGGTCGATCTACGTTCCTACCCTCACCTATAGTCATGAACTGTGGGTTATGACCGAAAAAACTTGATCCCGGATACAAGTGTCTGAATTGAGTTTCTTCTGCAGGGTGGCTGGACTCTCTCTTAGAGAAAGGTGAGAAGCTCAGTCATCTGGGAGGGACTCTGTGTAGAGCCACTGCTCCTCCGCAATTAGAGGAGCCAGTTGAGGTGGCTCGGGCATCTGATAAGGATGCCTCCTGGACGCCTCCCTCGGGAAGTGTTCCCAGCATGTCCCACCAACGGGAGGCTCTGGGGGCGACCTAGGACACGCTGGAGAGACTGTGTCTCTAGGCTGGCCTGGGAATGCCTTGGGATCCCGTCGGATAAGCTGTAGGAGGTGGCTGGGGATAGGGACGTCTGGGCTTCCCTTTTAAGGCTGCTTCCCCCGAGACCCGACCCCGGATAAGCGGGAGACAATGGATGGATGGATGGAGTACATTATTTTGTACACACAGTTACCTTAAACACAAATCATTATTCAAGTAAGCACAATCAGTTTCATACTTATGAACAATTATTTTCCAAAGCAAAAACGCAACAGGATTTGCAATGAGCGTTCAAAAATTGGCATCTGAGCGTCCATTGAAGTTCCATGATTTTCATTTGTTTCCAAGAGGGCACTCGAAAACCACTCTATATTTTGCTCGAAAAAAGAACTGCTACCATATGCAATATCTTTTTACTATGTATTTCCAATTGTATACACCACCATATTTTCTGGTATATAAGACAAACCGAATTATAAGGCACACTTAAAAATTTCTTTCCAATTTCGGGTTTTTAGTCCGAAAAATCTGGTAAATCATTTTCTGTGTGCAGTTCAAGTTTCACATGCGGCCTGGCAGGGGCACTGGCCTCCAACCCGGTTGACGTGGTGCGTACCCGCATGATGAACCAGCGGGTGTTGTCGGGGGCACCCATGTACAAAGGCACGCTTGATGGAGTGATGCAGACGTGGAAGAACGAGGGCTTCTTCGCTCTCTATAAAGGATTTTGGCCCAACTGGTTGCGGCTGGGGCCTTGGAACATTATCGTATCCTTTGCTTATTTCGTTTCTCCACTTTGGCGTGTTCGTTCATTCACACAGTATTTTTTTTTTTTTTTTAACAACCAACAATGATAATGTAAGAAATTTTCTTACCGGAGAATATTTGGGAGTGTTTTTAGGCACTTGCGGTACAAAATATTTTCCACCAATATTTTCATTATTTTTTCTAACTGCTTTGACCTGAGAAGTGAAGACTTTTTTTTCCAATGACTGGAAGTTTTCTTGATTGTCCAATTTCTGGAAAAATATTTCAAAATACAGTAATCCCTCGGTTATCGCGGTTAATGGGGACCAAAAACCCGCGAAAAGTGAAAATCCGCTAAGTAGCGACGCCCCTTCAAAAATGCTTTTTTAAAAATTTTATTTTATTATTATTATTTTTTTAGACCCGCGAAGCTCCGAACCCGCGAACTTGGAACAGCGAAGTAGCAAGGTCCCACTGTATATTGTTTTAATTAATCTATAAAGTGTATACAGTATGTTTAGGAGCAAGTACAGCTTTCAGTCGGAATGGTATCAATACAATATATTGGTGCAGACACCAAGCTTTTTGTAAGGTAACATACTCACGATTGCTGATACCTGTACAAGTTGCATTCTACTGGCCATTTAACAATCATAAACCTGCAATTAAAGGAATAATAAATTGTCACTAAATATATACAATAGTAGGGCAAAAAAATAGTTTGAGAGTTAAAGTAAGGCTGTAACTATCAGTCGACGTTGACAAAAATTGTCAGGACCAGAAAAAATGGTCGACCCAATCGCGTAACGTTTCTCACAAGTTCATTGAGATCTAGAGGAAAAATCAGCGCCAGCGATCCAGTGCTCGCTGGAAGCGGGAAGCAAGCTGCTCACAGGATCGAAACGTGTTCCGAATTTGGAAGTGGATATTCCGAAGCCGGAGTTCATAGCGTAGCTTTATGGAAAAACAGGTCGTTAGCCGGGACTGGAGATCAGAATGCGGTCGGGGTCAAAAAACGGGTCGTTTGCCGGGACGGGAGATCAAAACGTGGTCGGGTCAAAAAACGGGCCGTAGCAGGAGACAAACTGGGAAATCAGGAACGGACGATTGGAAAATGGGTGACAAAACGGGACCGACAGGAGTCTGAGTCAAAAATGCTTGCCTTGTAAAAACAGGTTTGACAACAGGCGAGTGAAAGGACTGAGCTTAAGTAGGACAGGGAACCAATCAGGAAGCCAGCAGCAACTGGCGCCAAACGGGCGGGCACAGGTGAAATTAATGAGTAATCATGACAAAAATTGATCATAGAAGTAGTCCATAATGGAATTAATTGTCAATTATCTTCGCATGACATGTTTTTCCCAAAGAGGGTGGAATCTACATGAACTAAATCTCTGCTGAGTCGCACATGCGCAGTAGCATCTCTCTCAAGTGATGACATAAACATACATAAATAACGGCGTCAATATCAAGTACACGTACCAAAGCTACTGAGGTTCTGGATACAGAGAATAAAAAGTTTGCAAAAATACTTTGCGTATTATTGCGTTATCTCAGTGGCGCACAAACATATGAAATTTCGTCAGACAGTTGAATGAAACTAAGTCTGACTCGCCTCAAGATTCAAATAACATACTGATACTGTCGAGAATTGTTAAGTTGATAAAAATATGAATATCAAACGGTCTTCTTACCTTTCATGCATAAAACAAAAAATCAGAAAGACGTTCAAAGATTTTTCATGAGGTTAAAGATTATGTAGATTTTTTTTTGTGTGTGTGAGGGGGCGTTTTTTTTAAAGCAATACTTGATATGTTAGTGTTGTTTTTCCTTTACCCTGAACACAGTTCTTCATCACCTTTGAGCAACTAAAGAAGCTCCCATTGTAAAGGTGGGGTCGGGACAGCTTGGATCTTTTGGACTGTGTCCGCCATGCAATTTTTTGGCTGAGACACAGAGGAAGCAGCAGCACTGGGAATCGTGCACCATAAGTTAATTTTATTTCTTTCTTCATTACCAACCACTCCATAACATAAGCGAATATCCCCCACACTCTGATTATAATTTCCTTATTTGGCTTGCTTCCTATTTTCGAATGACTGATACTTTTTTCCCAACTGCAGTCGAGAGCACTGAGATGAGGCAGCTACTTTTATCGGGGTGTTTTGCACGAACTAGAGAGGTAGTTAGAACTTGGTTACCGCTGCACACCAAGGTCAGTTTGAACCTCGATTTTTTTTTTCTCAAACTATTAAGATACTCGAAATGTCCTACTAGAGAGATGTTGTTCAGTTTCAGAACCTGAAAGGAAGGGGCCATTGTTGCATTTTTGTTTGTTGGTCAGAGATTCTTGCAAAGCGTAAGCCTGAGCCAAAGCTTTTGCTGTGACACTGGAAGAAACAAATGCTTCATGTACTGCACGCTTAGCCCATATGTGCCAAAAAAGTGAGAAAGCATCCAGCATTACACCACTTCCAAAGTCTTAATGCATTGTCTGTTGATGATAAAAACTGCAGGGATTTTTCATTCTGGACAAAGACACCAAATTTACCTTAGATTTAAAATGAAGTTTGTGACATTATTACAAACAACACATGCATATAGTAATAGGTATAGTCAAGGGAAATTTATTTTGCTGATACGTCAATATATACATATGCATTTGCTATTCCTGTCTGAGGAAGCCCCCAAAGTTTTTTCTGCTGTCCAATAAAAAGTATTTCCGCTTGCTTTTGAACTAATATAATCAAATATGGTCTTTTAAATTGCTACCCAAAACATCTGAGAGGTGTGGACGAAATCAAAGGTTTTACTATGAGAGGCTATTTGAGAAGTAAATCTTACTTGCTCTTGCGAATAAAATCATACTCACACACATTCACAACTACTCTCACATATAGACTGTCATACTCATGCACAAACACTATACCCTCTCATTTACACTATTACATAAAATACTATACTCTTATACACACCCTACTATACTCTCACACATTAACTATAGTAGTATGCGTGTCAAAGCATAGTGTGTGTGTGTGTGTGTGTGTGTGTGTGTGTGCATAAGATCAAAGAAGTATGTGTAAGGGAGCAATACACATTCTCATACATTGTAGTCGAGTATAGTAGTATGTGTGTGAAAGCATAGTCGTGTATGTTTAAGAGTAGTATGTGTGAGAGAGTATTATAGTATACTCATACATACTACTCTTAAACATAAGAGTAGTATGTGTGAGAGAGTATTATAGTATACTCATACATACTACTCTTAAACACACTATCATACGCCCATACATATACTACTAAACTCTTACACACAGTACTATATTCACACATGTACTACTATACTCATACACACTACTATACTCTCACAGATGTATAGATAGATAGATAGATAGATACTTTGTTCATCCCCGAAGGGAAATTCACATTTCCAGCAGCATCCCTGAGCTGAGAACAATCGAGAACAATCAAAAATAACACGGGAGCTGCTGGAGTGGCTGCCATTCGTGACGGCGCCGGAAGAAAATATTCAATTTGAATCATGTACAAACAAACAAACAGTTGAATCATGTACAAACAAACAAACAGTACACATCCAACATACTACTATACTCTCAAATGGTGTGAGTGTATAGTAATTTGTAAGCGATTATAGTAGTATGTGTGTGACAGCATAGTAGCGTGTAAAAGAGTAGTACCATGTGTAAGAGTATAATGGTGTGTGGATGTGATTATAGTTGTGGTGTGAGAGTACACTAGGGATTTTACATTGGTATGAGAGTAGTTTTTCATGTGTGAGAGTATGTTCAATGTGAGAGCAAGTATGATTTAATCTTCAAAGGGCCTTTTACATTTTACTGTCTTCATTGTCACAAATATTCTGCATTCTATGGGTTAAGAACCAGGTTCAAGTCTTAAAATGAGTAGACCACCTCTCATATAAATGAATACCCCTTTTTTGTGAGTTTTGGGACAATTCATTTTGGGCTCAACATACTTTTGGAATTATTATGATACAAACTATTGGGTGATACAGAATTACCAAAAAAGTCTCACTTTTGGTTGAATAAGCTCCGGTTTTTGTTACTAAACATGCCTTTTGTAGCACATGCTTGACTTTTTATTTATTTCCACGAGTTTGTTACTCTTTGTGTTTGCTTGTATTTATTTTTGTTAACATTCATGAATACAGATAGGATTGATCGAACGTTTAGACGTAGTTTCCCATTGCCACTTATCAATTGCTTTTGGTACGTTTTGCAAAAAAAAAAAACAAGTACAATATTGGGCTTTGTTGTTAGCGAACCATTTGCCTTTTGTTTTATTTAAAGAAAAAAAAATATGAGTATGACATAAGTCATTAAGGCCACACAAATATTTGCACTTACTGTTAAAGTGATTTCTTGTGTTGGTTTTATTATAATGCTTGTTAAAAAAAGAATAACCCAAATGGCAGTTTTGAATGTGAGCCAGATTTTTGTTTGTTTGTTATTCAGTCCAAAAATATCTTCAATCTATATACACTCTAATAAAACAAACAAATCCAGTGTTCATTTTTCTTTCCCCTGCTGTTTGGTGAGACAAAACATTTCATTTTTTTCAAAATGTGAATTAAAAACTGCAGAAAAAGTAAATACAATTTGCAGGTTTGAGTTATTGCTAAAAACGTATGTGAACTTTTTTTTTACCCTGGCCCTCGTACATACGAGATTAATTTATTTCCAGTGCGAGAGAGAACGTAGAGTTTCCCGTATCCTGAATGAATTATACCCATAAGAAATAATTGAAAACCACTTAATCCGTTACAATCCTTCCAAAATTATCCAAGTTAACCCTCAATAGATAAAAATACACATCTTTCTAATGATTAAAAACACATTCAAATAGTAAATGAACATAAAAATTCAGGAATAAGAACAATAAGAAATTTCCGAAGTTGGTTGCTAATGTTCGCAGTCTAAAATGTGCGTGGGCTCTCTGCATGGTACACCAGCAGCGCCTTGTCACCACTGGGATCAGCAAAAAATGCTAAGGTTAGATGATCTCTCTTGGGTTTGTGGCCCGGCAGCTTTTCCCGTATTATAAAAGCAACAAGCCTTGGGGGTAGGGCGCCCGCCCCGAGACTGGCAGGTTGCTGGTTCAAGCCTCGGCCGAGTCATACCTAAGACTTACCACATTGGTACTCATTGCCTCCCTGCTTGGCGCTCGGCATTGGGGGTTGGAATTGGGGGGTTTGGTCACCTAATGACTCCCAACACATCAGTTGGGTTGAGCGAGGGGGCTGGGAATCCCCTCCTCTGTATCAATCTCCCAGAAAGAGTCAGAAATGACTCTAGCCACCTCCCACTAGGGGGATATGGCTCCCATATGTATGTATAAAAGCAACAAAACTTTTTAACAGTAATGCTTGTTCAAGTTTACTATGAAACTAAAAACAATTGTGTTATTTGTTTATAAGCTTCTAGATAGCTGTATCAAAAGAAGTCCAGCTCATTTTGACAATAAAATTAAACATTATACACACACTAATAAATACCATCTGTGTTAGGCTGTCTGAACATAAGTGTGGCAACTCATACAGAGAAAATATAATGAGATACTGTACTTAAATGGAACATGTTTATTATTTAAACCCTTTCAGTGATATAAAAATATTAATTATAAGCAAAATATATCATAAACATGCATTATTTTAATGACTCATACGTCGAGATATTTGTATTTATTATACATAACATTAGGCTTACCTGGTGGAAGCTGACATGACTGCCTTGTAAAAGGCTGGTCAAAAAAAAAAAAAAGTGAGTCACCTTGAATGTCAGTAGTTGATATTTTTGTGTGTGTTTGGTAGCACTCGTTTTTGGTTTCACTATAAAACAGTAACATCTAATGGTCAAATATTACACTGTGTCCCTTTAAAGCAGGGATGAGCAAACTTGGAGTAGTCAAGTCAAGTCAAATTTATTTATATAGCCCTTAATCACAAAAATGTCTCAAAGGACTGCACAGGATTACAATTACAAAATTACCCAATTACCTGATCTTAAACCAGCATGCAGGCAAGGAACAACTCAAAAACCTCAGTGTGAGGAGAAAAGAGAAACCTTGAGAAAGGACCTCACATGTGGTCATCCCCCTTCCAGGATTGACCAGAGTGAATTACAATTAGCATTACTGTACACATAATAGTAAACATTAGGTAAGATGTTGAAAATGTCAGGAAAGTGCAAGACATCAACGACGCCCCCGGCCTGCAAACCAGTCCAGAAAGTCTATGACGGCCACGACGCTGCCTCCCGTCTCTGCCAGCTGGTAAATGAAGGGGTTGACATCCTGTAGGTCAGATGCTGGTCCGCTGACCCATCCCAAATCATCCTTCTCCTTCGTATCAGCCAGGCAGGCGTCGGAAAAAGACAGGACAAAACAGAATATGAGGTCGGCATCAATCATATGCTTTGGAATAGAAGTGTGTCTTAAGCCTCGATTTAAAAACTTCCGTTGAGGTTGCACATCTTATCTCCAGAGGCAGGGCGTTCCAAAACACCGGGGCCCGGATGGACAACGCTCTCGAGCCCGCAGACTTCTTGGCTCTCGGAGTCACAAGTAGACCGGCATTTTCCGAGCGCAGACTCCGTGCAGGAACATAGGGGGAAATCAAATCGGAGAAATAAGAGGGTGCAAGCCCATGCAAACATTTATATGTTAATAAGAGAACCTTAAAGTCACACCTTAAGTGGACTGGGAGCCAGTAGCGGGCTGCGTTGGGTTCCATAATTTAAGGACTTTTCTCACTTGACCTGCAACCTCAGTGGAACTGTTTGAATCTAGCCTTAAAACACACTTCTATTCCATAGTTTATGAATGACCTACAGGTATATTCCACGTTGACAATATCCGTGTATTATTTGTTATTGCAACATCCACTGCAGCCTGGTCGTCCTGGAAGGGGAATTACCTCATTACCTTCTCAAGCTTTTCTTGATTTTGAGTTTTTCCTTACCCTCATGTGGGTTTAGATCAGGGGGGATGGTGTAATAATAGCCTGTGGTCTGTGCAGCCTTTTGAGACTCCTTGTCATTAATGGGTATATAAATAAACGTGACTTGACCTGCATCTATGAATAAATATACCTGTAGACATGCATGCTATATTTCTTTTTGGTTTGTTTTTTAAATACATTAGTTTATTGCAATAGTCTGTGGGCTATACAAATAAACATGACTTGACTAAGCAAACAATATGTTCCTGTTTTAAGCACTTAATCTGATATTCAGGTTTGTTGTATTTCTGTATTTATTTTTCTAGTATTTATGTCATATAACTAGTAGTATTTTTGTAGTTTTTCTGTAGTAGTATTTTATTGTATTTCGGACTATTTTTGTGGTTGTATTTTTCTAGTGTTCCTGTATTTTTTCTGTAATATTATTTCTGTCTGTATTTTTGTTATTTTATTATTAATGTAGTAGATTTTTGTAGTATTTCTGTAGTATGTATTTTTCTTTTCACATTTAAAGCAAAATAATACATTAGGTTTCTGTTTTAAATATCAAATTTAGCTTTGTAGCAATTGTGTAGGATTTTAGTAGTATTTGCACAAAGAGGTAATGGGGACAAAGCTGGCACCCGAAAATAGTATTACTAGATCTTTATTTACTATTATATATATAAAATGTCATGTTATTTTTACTATTTTTGTTTGGCAGATCGGATTAAATAGCTTGACGAGCCGCATGTGGCCTGTGGGCCGTAGTTTGCCCAACCTTGTATTCTTATTTCTATGTAAGATGCAATTGAATGCAGCATCCTGTGACATAATTTTTAAAATTTTTATCATAAATATTACATGTTAAATGTTAAGGATTGGAAGAAACTAAATGAAAGGTATTTTGAATTCCGATAAAGAAATTGGTTAAAACATTTAAAATGGTAAAATTGCAGAACTAATCAGCTGCTTCGCTCCGCCCATGCCAATTATGTCAAGTCCCTTCAGGTGTTAGTTTCTTTCAGATTTGTGACAACATTTAAATGAATAGTTCAGACTAAGAAAGTTGAAGCTCCAACAGCAAATATATTTGCTTGAGATGTGCACTTTCTAGTTCTCTTCGCTTCACTTTTTACTTTTTTTTTTGTAATTTTTTAGGAGCAACCATTGTATTTTTAACCCTTGTTTTAGTAGAGAAGCAGTCTTGTCATTTCAGGTGCTCTAGATATAATTGGCGCGATGAAAGAGGAAATTGCCGCCGCTGTTTTCTTTGTGGGCCGCCTGGTCAAGCGCTACGGAAGTTTGGAAAATGAAGGCCGAGGACACTTTGCCGCCGCGCTCACATCAGTCTTGTTTGAGAGTTACAAAAACCACTGGCATCCTCATGTGCCCACCAAGGGGCAGGCCTACAGGTATGCTCCAACGCTGGGCAGTCAAGTCATGTTTATTTGTATAGCCTTTAATAACGAAATGTATCAAAGAGCCTCACAGATTCCGGCGCTTCATCAGTGCTGCTGCTGCTGGATCTCCTCACTGCCTTTGACACTGTCGACCAGAATAACTTGCTAGATCAGCTGGAGAAATGTATTGAACTCTTAATAGCTTAAATCCTTCCCCTCAGATAAGATGCGTTGTTAGATTCCGCGATATGACCACTATCTGTGGCGTTCCACAGGACTCAGTACTTGGTCCCCTCTTTTTCAGTATCTATATGCTCTCATTAGGTGATATTATTGGTGGGTATATATGTTTCCATTGCTTTTCAAATGACACTCAACTGTATATACTAATGGTGAAAAATGTTCTGTTGAGTTGTGGAAATTTGTCAGCCTAACTGAAATAATAAAATGGATGGATTGATGTTTAATATACTTAAAACCTTGGAGAGAAATCTGTGACTGGGGGTCTCAAACTTAAAATTGACAGTTCAGGTCTGTTTGAGGTGTAGCCAAAAGGGTTTTCCACAAAAACAAATCTCATCACATCACACTGTTCTCCAATTTTAATTCTCCACACAAAATAACATCTTTAAAAAAAACATGAAAAGTAATCCATAATTGTGTGTGTCAAAATGACGCATCTTGACTAAACCGCCATTACATGCAGGTTTTTACTTTTTTAAATCCCAAATTTCAGGTTTCTCAAAAAAACTTCATCACCACAATACTTTCTATCCCTTTTGTATTTTTATAGCTCAAGTTACGGAAATGTGAGGAATATGAGTTGGATGCATTTTCAATCATTTCAGTCACTACAGTACATTACACTCCCGCCCCCTTGATCAAAGGCACAGCAATCAATGCTTAAACCACCGCGTGCCTTTATTTCTGCTACGGATCGATGTTAGACACAACTGGGACATAGTAACATTCCGTCAATCTGTGACCTTGGTTTCGGCAACTGAGTGGTTAGCGCATCAGCCCCACGGTGTGGCTTCTAATTCCAACTACCGGTCTCCGTGAGAATTTTGCATGTTCTCCCCGTGCCTGCTTGGGTTTCAAAATGTGCAAGTCAGGTTAATTTCGACTGGTTGATATTGTTCCTATGTGTGAATGACCGAGTGAATAGTCTGTGTGCCCTGCAGCTGGCTGGCAACCGGTTCAGGGTTTGTCCACTGCCCAAAACGGCTGGGATAAGCAGTGCAGGGATGTTTATGATAGTTTGTACTTTTTCATATTACCCCTTAACCTGTAAGATTCGCCTAAAATCGCAATCCAAGACGCATCCAAATTATATTTATTGCTGTACTATTTGGATAATATGGATGGTTTTGGTCTCTTTTGAAAGGTAACCCTCTAAGGTCTCAAACTGAAATGATCACTGCAAATGCTACCAACTTTGCGTAATCAGAGTTGAAACACGCATAAATACGTATTTTATTCCCGCCTGTTCTTTATTTATTTTATTTTTTTTCCTGACATCAAATGCCTGCAGAAGACTCGAGTCTCTTAGCTGAAAAACAGTTGGGACACTAGCATAAAGCTTTACCTGGTCCCAGTTCGAACTTTGTCACAATCTGAAAAACTAAACATTGTATTTCACAAATTTTAATAAAGGTATGTCAGGGCAATTCCAAAAGTGGCCACTTGAAGAGGACCAGTTAACAGCACTGAAACCCTGTATTTTACTTGGGCCAATTTTTAGACACTGATAGAGTTGTAAATGTTTGACTTCTCTTTCCAGAAGTCAATCACGGATTGTGCACACTTGTCCGACAATATTTTAGTCCTGATTTGAGTACACATGGTGAATATGCATATTGTTATGTCAGCAATTTCATTAGCTAACCAATGTCAATCACTTGAATCAGTTGCTCCTGGCTGAAGATTTTTGAAACGGGTCATTTTTGTTTTCTCAGTACAGGCAGTCATAGGTTATCACAGGCTAAAGATCGTGACAAGAGTTTTGAAATTGGTTGAGGTGTCAATCAAAAGGTCAGAGGCTAATAGCCATAGTGGGAAGGATCTCACGAATTTTTACTTTTCAGCTGACCTTTTTAGCACGTTATTGGTGAGCTAGGGTTTGAGTTTAGTGTATCTTGTTTCAGACTGATCGTGATGTTTCTGTGACAATTACAATTTGAAATGGTGTTTTCTTAAATCACAAGAGTTTAAACTTTATGTGGCATAGAGTCCAGTGGCTGGTGACCTGTCAAGATACATTTATGTTTATCAACAGTCTGGCGGTCACTCAATAATAGAAAGTAGTTCCAAGCTTCAAAAAATATTGGTGACCACCTGTGCTAAATACAGTATCTTATTATTATTGTATTATTTTTATACAGGTGTCTGCGAATGAACCGGGTCCAATTACAGGACCCAGTGCTCCAGAAGGCATGCGAGAGAAGCGGTGTACACTATGAAGACTTGGGCCTTCCTCAGGAGCTCACTTTGTGGGTTGACCCAGGCGAGGTTTCGTGCAGGTTTGTGTTAGGTCCAGGGCAGGGGCTATTTTAGGTTCTGAGCTTCAGGGGTTGCTCAACACCTCCTGTCTGTTTTTTTTTTTTTCAAAAAATTTTTTTGCTTAAAGGAACAGTGTGTAATATTTATTGCCTTCTAGTGGTTTGAAAACTTTTCAGGAGGAAAAAAATCATTAATTTGAATACTTGGCAAAAATACTATTGTTAATTTTTATCAAAAAAAACAAATGGAATTGACTTTGAATTTTTATTTAGCGCTTCTCGAAATGTTTGAGCCTTCCCTGTCCTTTAATAGAGTTTTTAGAATGCTATCATTTAAGGGGGGTTGACTGATCACCCCTAAAACGGATTAAAGTAAGATGAGAGCAGATAGGCAGGGTGGAAAAAACGCAAAGGAAATGGACTGAACTGTTTCAAGGCAGTGGAGTATTTTTGATGCTGTGGTCACTTTTACTTTTTTCTTCCCATCATATTTAAAACTGTCCTTAATTCAGAATTTTTTTTTAAAAAGCCACAATCGGTTTGGGAGGGTTACTTTGAAAACAAAATCCGATTATGTTTCTAGTTACCTGTTAAAATGTCATCCAAATACCTTAAATATTGCAGTAATGTCACTTGAATACTTTCAGTTACTTTTAAATTACTCAAAAAAACTAAACTAAGTGAAATCAAATTTTGATTAAGAGAATTGAACAGCATAACCTTGAAAAAGTATTGGAGGGAACCAAGGTTATCTCGTGGTTTGCCAGTTCTACAAAAAATAACCACGTTGTATAGTTTCTCAAGCAAAAAAAAAATTCACACGGCAGACAAGTCTGTTTTAATTTACATTAAAAACCCAATAATGTTTTAACAGGGGATGCCAAACCTCTTAAATGTTGATTTACTGGCCTAAGTAAAACCTTCTCACAACAATAAAGTGATGGAATTATTTTAAACGCAAAATGCAAAAAGGCAACTGCGCTGCCCTCACAAAACTGCCGGCTCACACCAATTAAAAAAAAAAAAAAACCAAAAAAAAAAAAACGAGGGCTACATTAAAGGAGAAAAAAATGCAGCCAAAAACAAAAGTGCTTTACCTGCAACATAGTGTTGTGAATTGGCAGTCAATACAAATAGCGCAAACGATACGGACGTTACTATGACGCGGGCCTCATCTCTCGAGTGTCTGTGACTGGAATGATATTATACAATTCGTCTCGGTGCATTACGTATATGTAAATCTAGTTTTAAATATTGTATTCCTGCGAAGTAAATCTTTATTCCAAAGGGACGGTAGTTTATTTTGTGCTTCCTGGTGGAAAACCCATTCAGTAAAGAAATAAAACATTAATATGAATATTGGGCAAAAATACATGAACCCATACAAACGTTTTAAGTTTTATGAAAAAAAGTCATAGGTTAAGAAATGTATTTCTTTTAGATAAGTGGAATCCCTACTTAAATATCTGTCATGTTTGTCTGCCATGTTGCTGTGGCACTGGTTACCTAAGACTTATAACATTGGTAAAATGGCGGCGCCCTCTGTTGGCTGCGGCTGCATCGGCTCGCTACAACGGGTCAGGTGTATCGACATTTCGTTCTGTGTACATTGTTACAAAGAATGACAATACAAAGGAAATTATTATTATTATATTATTATTTCATTTCCGTTAGACTACAGTGCCATTTAGTCATCAGATATTACACACTAGGCCCTAGTGACGAGGGCTTTAAAGGATACCTAAATTCCAACACGACACGATCCATGCCAAATTGAAGTCGCATAATCCCTTCAACTAAATCTACTTACAATTTGTCTTTTTTTCCCCTGTGATAACAATACAATAACACTTTTTGGTATCCTAATTGCGTTACACTGTTGCATGTATTCATTTACTCCCCAACCCTGGTTGGGGGTTTTTTGTGTCCCCCCCTGGGTGGGGTACAATTAGTAGCCTTATTCAGAGTTTAATTTGAGACGTTTGTGGCAGGTACGGTGAACACGGCTCCCCCTTTTCAATCTCTGTGTTGAACGGAAGTCAACGCGCCGACGGCCAGTTTTCTCGCAGAGTCAACGACGCGGTGGAGCGTGCCAGTGAGAACGTACCATCGGAGAGTTCTTCAGAGGAGGAAAACGAAGAAGAGAGCGGCGGCTGCAGAAGCCACAGCCAATCTCTGTGCGATGAACCCAAAACCATTCCGACTGTTAGCAATCCCAAAAGTGTCTATCGGGTGAGTCGGCACAGATGAACACCGAGGTACTGTAAATTCTGGTCTCCAAGTCGCTACTTAAATCTACATTTTAAACACGACGGCTTACAATACAATGTACAGTATTTTCTGGACTGTCTTTCCAGTATCAGGATAAGTTCGTACTGCAGAGCTAAATGCTTGTTCACATTTCCAACTAAATGCAACTTGTATGCGAACTGTGTAAACGCCACAATTGTCACACATGCTCAGAAGACACGTAACATCCCAAGCAATTCGCTCATTGTTTGCGGAAGTACTCATGGATGCTAAAGCCGTAGTATTTCTAGCAATTTTAAAGTTATTGTGCTACCGAGGAAATAGTCCTACTCGTGAGGAAAATGTGAATTTCCCTTCGGGGATGAATAAAGTATCTATCTACCGGTGGGTGAGCATAGTTGTCCCCCAAAAATTAATTTAATCCAAAAAACTCTTCTTCCATTGAATGTTTTCTATTTTTCTCAAGTGTTGCTTTCTACACTTCCTCCCGCCTCTTTGATATGCAGGCTGCATGAATGCGCCTCGACCGTTCACACTGAAGTATCATTCCAGTAGATCAGATACGTATCAGATTTAGGACCACATATGAAAGTGGCCTGGTTCTGTGTTGAGAAAATCAGATTTGTACTGTTTATCTGAAATTTAACAGATCACATTCAGGTCACGTCTGTGCAAAAATCCAATTTTCCTGCAGTGTGAACCTAGCTTTAGTCGCACCAGCCAAAAAATGCATAAGAAAAACATGCATGTCGCATTTTGGAAATTGATTTAAAAAAACAAACATTGTAATCTTCAAAAGCAATTTAAAATGGAGAAAACTATACTAGTGTTACACGTATGTGCGCATCTTAGGCATGCACATCAGTAACATGGTAAGAGCATGCTTACCAAACTCGACTTCACTTCAAATCACCAAATCCAATGAAATATTCATCCTGTCACTTTTACCAGTAAACAACTCAAACTCGGGAGGAAAACGATAAGCCCTCAAATGTCCCCGACACAACAGTGCAAGGTTAAAATGATCATAACGGCCTAAAGCGACCTTTTGCGGTTAAGTGTGAAAATATGAGAAGTGATAAATGGTGCCGGTAAAACAATTTTCAACTTACTTATATCTTAATGTCCCACAAGTCGCAACTTCCCATTTAGTGTGGAAAATGCGGTAGTTAATTTTTTTCGTGAGTCCATGAAGGTGTCTGCGGCAACTTCGGACATGCGCCGGGCCCTGTGTTGACGTACAGGGTGGGGAGTGCCGCGTCTCTGGAAGGTCACCTCACCCCACAGCTGGCTTAGAACTGGTGCGGACCAGGAAATTTGTTGATTTTAAAACTAAGTATTCTAATGTCCCACGGTGGCTGATGATGCGATGTGCTCTTTGCACAGTTTACTAAATGTTAAAGAAACTCAATTAAGTGTGTAATCTGCTTGTAACTATGTACAGAAAAGTGATGCATTGTGCGGTGATTAAGACTCGTTTGCGGACTGTCTACACCAGTCAATGTTGCTCAACTAGCGCAGCAGTAAATATTAATTTAAATTTGCATTAATATATATACACAGGAGTGTAACAAAAATGACTCAAAACAAAACTATATTCTGTACTCAACTTCAGAAGCCTCTACAATCACAACAGTTGGTACACATGCTGAGCCATGCGACTAATCTTGAGCTTACCCCAAGCACTTGTGACAGTGATGGATAGGAAACAAAGTATTTCTGCTTCAACCAAAGAAAGACATGCCGACATGCGTTACTTACACGGTGGGGTACACAATGATCAAGCAGTTAAGTTTGACGACGGCCTAATATGGCGTCAGTTTTCTGCCGGAAAGGAAATGTACACCTTGTTGCCACACTGAAATATTTAATCAGCCAGCACTACTTAGATTCCAAACGCGTATGTATAAATTTTTAGTTGTACTACCAATACTTGGCCTCTTTTCTATCATATTGTCATGTTTGCAAGGGATAGGAGCGCTTCAGATCTATTGCATGTGTACAGGCATCTGAATTTTAGTCAGGACAGTAAATTGAGTTTTGTTTTGAGAATGTTTTTTGTCCACCTGTGCGAATGGATATTAATTGCTGCTCTAGTAGATTACAATTAAGTCTACAAACCAGCCTTAATCATGGTACAAAGTTACTTTTCTGTTCTGAACAATACCCAGCTAATTTTTTTAAGTATAAGAAACCGACACAAATTGCCATATATTCTGCACTATAAGGCGTACCCCCAAAATTGGTCTTGTCATACATTTTCCATAACTTTCAACGTAGGGACGTCAACAAAACTGTCATATAGGTCAGTCTAACTTTATTATTCCTTTAACGTTCCGACTGCAAACTGTCTGACGAGAAGCAAATGTGTGTCTCGGACACGTTGTCTGTACAATGATCCCAATCACTAAAATAAGTCATGCCACATATAATTGGAAAGCGTAAATTCTTGGTATTCGAGATATGCTGACCATTAAAAAATATGCTTATCACAGAAACATCACGATCAGTCTGAAACAAGATACCTGAAAAATATAAAGCCGGGGTAGTTCACCAAAGACGTCTTGCAGCCATCACGCATGATAACATGGAACAATAGTCTCGTTACATCAGTGAGTAGTAAATCTAACCATGTAAAATATTTACATATTCAAACACCCGATAATGCTGCATCCATGTACTTTGCTTTTTGACAGCTGTCTGTTTATTGCTGTTTACAAAAACACTAATTTTCTCGGTCGTAGACCAACCCAACCGCTTTAGCCTTTACAGGCTGTTTTTTTTTTTACCTACAAATGACTTTAGTCAATAGTTAACAATTCAAATGATGAGTGACTGGTTAGGGAGTTTATGTGTGTGATCCTAGGATGCACTATTTCTACAGGGAGAAATCAAGTCAGCAGCTGCTTATTGTAGTTACGAGAACTATTGCGACTCAATATTGATCCATACATAAGGCGCATGGTCAGCTTTAAAAACATTTTTAAGGCTTATAGTTATGGCTAGTTGAGTCTGTGGCTTTGTCGTTTCTTCCTTAAATTTACGCAGGCGCTTTTTAATCGGGTGTGCTTTGTAGTCCGAATTGACTGAAGTGCAGAGCTTTTGATTTTGATCTGCTGGCCCATTTAAGTGCACCATTCATGTTTCCCTCAGTTCAGCGAATTTGCTCCTGGAGCCCCACAGCCGTGGTTCCCTCACCCCAAAAGGAATCCATTCGCTGGGGATTCCTTCCTGCCTTTTGCCCCTGTCGCTCCTCTTTCACCTCAGCAGCAGTCTGCCTCTAAAGGTTTCACATCCTACCGGGACATGTTCACCTTCACCGGGCCTCGTTCGGATAAGTACCACTGGGTCAGCAAATCCCGTTCTTAGAACCCTCCATATCTTAAGAGGAGGACACAAGTGTCTAGAGACTGTTTTTGAAGGATACATTTAGACCACTTGTGCATGATTGAAAATATTTTTTGTCATTGTTTTTTATTGTCCTGACACTCGTGTTTTTCAGTAATTCTAATTGTAAATGTTTTTTAAACTCCATTAACTGAAAAAGGTTTATGGAACAAATGAGAATAAAATAAACACAATTTTTATGCGATTTCGGGTGGATCTACAATGTATTAAAAGTATTGCCAATGCACTTTATTTCTCGATTGAACACTTGTTCCCTCTGAGACCATATAAAAAAATAAAAGGTGTATTTCAAAATATGTCATGCGTGTTAAATTTTTTTCCAAATGTTTTGGGCAATAAGTGGAAAATTATACTTGAAGACTCTAATCTACTGTAATTCAATCGATGTGTACTATTTTTTTTTTCCCCTTCCCTCACAAAAGTGGTTTGTAAATATTTACTATATCATTTTTTTCTTTCACCCATTGGATACATACTTATCGACACTACCGTTTTATGCGTTACACTACCTTTTTTCAGGTTTAAACCAGACCAAGTCTGTGTGCGCGTATAAACCGCTCCAATTGCATTATATTCTTTTTCTCTAATGTTTATTTCTTCAGGTTTTAAACAAGCAGGTTTTTTTTTATTTATTTTTTTATTATTATTATATATAAATCTTGAGGCCTATTAAGTCCAGCAATCCTTCAGTGACTATTTTTGCTAGCTCCTTTCATCTTCTCCCTCTGCATGTCGCAATGTCTACATTTGATTGTTCCATGCTCCACTGATTCTTCGTTCTGACACCTTTTCGCACAATTCAGTATGATTTCACATCAGCTTTAATGTTCTGTTTAATCCAATCCTTGGAAGAGTGGAGACTGTGGTGATGATACTGTTTCTGCTATAAATCGTTTGCTGTCTTAACATTTCTTAAATTTCTACAAATGTCCCCCACTGCTCTCTCCGTCCCATAAGCACTGCCATTTCTTAATTCTCCCCTTAATTACACATTTAGTTTCTGCTCTACTAATGCTTACTTCCAAGGACTGATGCAGAATCTGAGCATATAACTGTCTTTGCTCAATCTCCATCCCCTCTAGTGCCACCAACACTGCCACCACCTGTGTAGTGTACACCTATTCCAATACTTGTTCTTTTGCTTTTACCCACTCCTTTCCTGTCACTGCCATCCTAAACCTTTTACACCTGTGTCTGGATTTTTTTGTCTAGTCTGTTTAAACCTGCACAAAGTCTCGATAGCCTGGCCTTTGACCTGATGGTACTCAGCCATGTATTTTTCTTTTAATGTCCAGCAGACATATCTACTCTTGGACACACTAACCTACAATTGCAAAATCCTCAAATACTCTTCATTCACCCAGCTGTCTTGTAGTACCTCTATTTGGGTGGTCAGTACATTGCCCCTTTCAAATTCACCAAGTAATTGGCCATACGCGGTTGTCTTTTCCTGCTCAGAGCTTTTGCTTGGAAATGGTCTACTGTTGATTAAAATACTGGTGGATACAATTCTGCAAGTTGAAGTGTTTAAAATCTAAGCTTAAACACTCTTATTCTATGGCATCTAGAACATTGGTGTTGTCCTTGAAGGAGGATTACTCTGGTTGTTGCATGGTGCATGCATTTTGAGTCATTGTACAAGCACTTGGACCTGATGAACATTATCCACACGAAAACAAACTGGAGATGAAATTTTGCATTCATTAGTTTCTGCTGTAGCTTAGCAATTCTGATAACTTCAAAGTGAATTTAGTGCATACACAACCATTAAGTCCAGTATATAAAGGGCACAGTTGCAACCACAACTTGGTCAAGATGTCAACAACGCACAGACCCTGTTTTGGATGTACATAGCTAAGGAATCATTTCTATAGAAGATCATTAAATGTTCATTATTAAGACACTTTGTGATTAAAAACCCATAGATCAAACTGTAAACACCAGCGAAGCCTACGGAGCAATTTTATAGTGTGGAAGGATCATATTGCATGCACCTTTCTTTCACATTTGCGACCTGCGTTGAATGGACATAAGTCCGTAAACTCTGCAGTTTTTTTTGACATTTTCATAAAAGTACTCTGCTTTTACCTTGTTTTGAAACTATTTTATATAGGGGAAAGACGCAGTCAAAAGGAATTTTAACCATATTAAGTAATTGTGGAAAGGGGACAGGTTCGAAGTGGTAAATTGTTGACATGGGACACAGGTTCTGGCATTTTCATAAATTGTATCAAATCCCCAAACGTCACAGATAAAATGCACAAAAAATAGCTTTTGTCTGAAAAACAAGCTTGGCAGTTTTACTGAACCTTGACTCAAAGAAAGCCTATATATTTGAAAATAATATATGATGGGTCTTGGGATCAAAAATGTTCTTGACCCCTGATCTAGAGCTTGCTGCATTTTAAGATAATTGGACTGGACATTATTACCTATATTATGTTTATGTCTGTGTATTGTCAGTTGATGCAATAGCTACATATATTCCAGCCTGTTCATCCTAGAAAAGGGAATTACAAAAAATGGAAAATTGAACAAAGGTAGAAAAAAAAGCAATCTGTTAAGGAAAAAAGAAAATTAAAAATAACACACGGGAAAGAATGGGGAAAAAAAAGAAGGAAAACAAGACAGGTTTCTGTTTTGTTTTTTTATCAGTATATTACAAATAAGATATGTATAAAATGAATTCATTGTTAAAATCTATTCTATTAAATCACAAAGGAATATTTTTTTTTCCCACAATGCCATTAACTTTCAACTCATTTAAACTTTGAACATTTTTCCACTAAGCAACTCTAAAGACAAGCAACTGGAATCCCTGGGGTCATTAAAAATATTGACTTAAAAGTGTAAAGTTGTGCATTTGCTATGCCCCCCCTCTGATACTTGTCTGGTGACGCCACTGGTTGTGCACATAAATTAGGCAGTATTCCAGAAAAGTGAGAAGTAGCGTTTTCCAACCTCCGACCAGGAGGAAAGATATGTACAGTACCCCTACTGCCTGACTAGGACCTCCCACCTCAAGTGTTATTTCAATGATATTTTCCTGGTTGGAAAATCTGCCTTTCCACTTGACTTGAAATGCTTTGAGGTTGTATCTTGTACAATACGAGTAGGACCATTTCCTCGGATGCAGCATAAGATTGAACTTGAAAATACTTTCATATTTCGAACACACGTGAAGAAAATTACTAGAACATCTTTGCAACATTGCTAAAATTCGTCCTATACTGTCTCTGTCGGATGCAGAGATTATAATTCACGCGTATGTTATTTCCCGTCTCGATTACTGTAATGCACTATTCTCCGCTCCCGAAGTCCAAAATCAAGAGTGTTCAGCTAGTACAAAATGCTGCAGTGAGGCTTTTAACTAAGAAGGGGAAAGTTTGATCACATCACCTCGATTTTAGCTAACTTGCATTGGTTCCCTGTTAGTTTAAGATGTGATTTTAAGGTTCTCTTGGTACAATGCAAAATCATGCATGGACTTGCGCCCTCATATCTTTCAGATTTAATTTGACCCTATGTTCCGGTACGGAGCCTTCGTTCTGAAAGTGCTGGTCTACTAGTGATTCCAAGAGCCAAGAAGAGTTCCGCAGGTTCAAAAGCATTCTCCATCCGAGCACTGGTGCCATGGAATGCTCTTCCCCTTGAGATCCGATCTGCAACCACAGTGGAAATGTTTAAATCTAAGCTTAAAACACACTTCTACTCTATAGCAAATTAATAACCTATATTTTTTGTTGACAATATACATGTATTACTTGTTATTGTAACATCCATTGCAGCCTGGTCATTCTGAGAGGGGGATTATCACATGTGCAGTCCCTTCTCAAGGTTTCTTCATTTTCCTCATCTTGAGGTTTTTGAGTTTTTCCTTGCCCTCATGTTGGTTTCAGATCAGGGGGTGGTATAGTCTGTGCAATAACCTGTGCAGCCCTTTGAGACTCTTTGTGATTAAGGGCTATTCAAATAAAAATGACTTGACTTGACTTCCCCGGACTAAAGCACAATAACAGGAAAGACATTAGGTCGCTGAATGGCGTCACTTCGCACTGCAGCAATCAAACCAATACAAGTCGAGTATTATTGGCGCGCAGTCCTTTTTTGTCCAATTGGGTTGGTGGACACTGGAAGGTAGCGCTGTGCAGGGTCACATCCGGTTGAATATAAACCGCCACGAGTTAGCGGCGAATTTGGAGTGTCCATTTTGAGTAAGGATCCGGCGTCTCCCTCATTTCCCCCCCTCACGTAAGACGGCGTTGCTTGATATTGTTGGGATATAAACGGCTTTTTTGGTAACTTCAAGAAAATGTGCATTAACCAGTGTGGCTACCATTGAGCAATTATTGTGCTACGACAATATTTTCTATAACGGGAACACTACGCTATCTTTGAGCTAGGTGGCTAACAGTGGCGTTTTCATCTCGAGGCTCGTGTTACGTAGGGCGAATGAATGACTCGCACGTAACGGGGCGAGACTTTGTCCTAAATAAACCTGCGAATCACATATTTGATATCTACCTGATATTTCTTGCTCAGTGTTGAAAGTTCACAGAATGTTTCGTTCCATTTATAATGCCGCGGCCTTGCGTGTTTCCGCAGGCGCGCTTCATTAGCATTAAGCTTTCCGTCTTTTTGTTATCAAACATTTGCTCGTGTCGCTAAGTAAAATACGCGGCTGCGCAATAGCTCCATGTTTTTTAAAGTACAAATGAATTATGTTAAGATTGAATTTAATGTACAATTACAAAAGGCGGTTGTTTATGTTTCGATTCGGTGAAAAAGCGTGTGTTTGAAAGGTGCCACTGTTCAATTATTTTCACTATTGCCCAAGCTACTGGGCTCTCGGATATTTTTTGAAGTTCTATTAAAGGCTAACAATGTCCCAGCAAGTAACTCTAAGTTATGTGATTTAATTTGCAAACAATGCTTAATTTTAAGCCATAAGCAGTGTTCATTTTCCTCTGAGAAGTGATGGGTCCCGGGGACTCGCATGCTCATAAATCTATGGGTCCCAACAGAGATCTACGGGTCCCCAAAATTTAGTTATCGGGATTGAAATTTTAAATCGGCGAAAAATTTATGATATAAATCAATACATTCATTCAGTTTTAATCAAAGTTTACTGGTAATATAAATCAGTTATAACTTCAATATTTTTCAATTCATTATACAGCAGAATATTGCTGAAATAATTATACTAATCTATATTTTCAATCAGTTTTAATCATCAGTTAATTGGTAATACAAAGCACTTATCACATCAGATTTTTCAATTGACAATATTGTACATTATACAAAATAATACAGCTCAAATGTTAATCTATATATTCATGCAGTTTTAATCATCAGTTAATTTGTAATACAAAGCAGTTATCACTTCAGATTTTTCAATTGACAATATTGTACATTATACAAAATAATACAGCTCAAATATTAATCTATATATTCATGCAGTTTTAATCATCAGTTAATTGGTTATACAAAGCAGTTATCACTTCAGATTTTTCATTTCATATATTAGTGGTTTGCTCTCCCGCCACAGTTGTAATGCCTTCTCAAGGTCCAATCCATTATCATCTTCCTCATAGCGTAACCAGGAATATAATTTAGTCCATTTTGGCAGAAAAGTCCTTTTTTTGCTAGGAGTATTCTTTTGTTTTTTCTTTCGTCGAATCGTTCGCTTCAACACACGTGTTTTCCTGCCTCCGCGATCATCCGAAGAATTTCTCCGCCTTTTTTCGTGCCAAAATTATTACTGTTATCAGTTTCTGCATTATGTTTCGACTTATTACTGACACTGAGGAAATTACCATTTCTGTGTTGATTTTTACCTAATACTGTTTTTTCGGAGATATACTTAACCTTCACCTTCACTCAACGACAACCACCACAACAATGACGTATTCTCAAAGCAACGAGATCTCGTTTGCCGAGATCGGCGTGCAGACAAAAACTCGAACCACGAGAACAAAACGACAATGGCGGATCTGCCTGACGAAAAGTTTGGAGTGCGGTAAATCTTTGTTTAAAAAAAAAAAGGAAACGGACAAGAATGACAATTTTGTGTCAAAAAAGTTGCATCTCGGGGACCCGCGTTAATTTGACACTAAGCTTCCCCAGCAAAAATGATGCGTAGGACGCAGGGACGCGGGCAAACGAGAATACTGCATAAGTAAACGTTCTAAAGTCCGGGATGCGTTTAATCTTTTTCGCCCTTCAGTTTTGCCACAACCTGAAGCTGTCAACATTGCGTTGTTTTACTTAATTGCTGCCAGTGTAATTACAGACCTGACAGTTCCTTATTATGCAGCATGTTTTTTTGGGGGGTTGGATTTTGAAAATGTATTTTCTGTCAAACAAATAAGATAGGCACTCAAAAGCTTCTGCTTGCACACTTTGTGCACATGTTTATGTTTTATTATTATCGCAAAGCTGTTTTTGCCCTGCATTCAATAATCCGGTGTATTTCTGCCTCTCATCAGGCTTAGTTAACGATCCGCCTTCATGATGGCTGATGCTGACCTGCTGCTCATGGAGACATCAGAGCTGAATGGCAACGAAGGTGAAGAGGAACAGAATGATGCTGCCGCTGAGGCTGAGTTGATGGCCGACGACGAAGTCGAAAGCCCGAATGATGGAGGGAAGATAGACGCCAGCAAAAGCGAAGAGGATGCTGGGTGAGTGTGCCTTAAACAGCAGGAAATTGAGCAGCTTTGTGTAATCAAACCCCCCGTTTCCTCCAGCAAAATGTTTGTAGGTGGTCTAAGTTGGGAGACAAACAAGAAGGACCTCAAGGACTACTTCAGCAAGTTCGGCGAGGTTTCGGACTGCACCATAAAAATCGACACTGCCAGCGGGCGCTCCAGAGGTTTTGGCTTTGTGCTCTTCAAAGAATCTGCCAGCGTAGACAACGTAAGTTTTCTGAGAGCTTAACTAATGTTTATTTCTTCAGGTTTCAAACAAGCATGTTTTTCTTTTTTTTTTTTTTAATCTTGTTGAGGCCTATTAAGTCCAGCAATCCTTCAGTGACTATTTTCGCTAGCTCCTTTCATCTTCTCCCACTGCATGTCGCAATGTCAGAGCTTTTCCTGGTCATGTGATCTGACCGTGTGCTTCGTCGCAGGTGTTGGCGCAAAGTCAGCACAAGCTTGACGGTCGCCAGATTGACCCAAAACGGGCCCTGGCCATGAAGAAGGAGCCCGTCCGGAAGATCTTTGTTGGCGGTTTGAACCCGGAGGCCACTGAGGAAAGCATCAGGTCACACTTTGAGACCTTTGGAGAGGTGAGGATATTAGGGGATAGGAGAAGGAGCGTAGGTTGGAGACATTTTAGTCATGGAAATGGTAACTCATCATATAGTTTAAATCGCGGGGTCTAAAACATGGTGCCCATTGGCCCCAAAGAACACCTGAGTAGCCTGTGTACAGGTTCAGAATTTTTTTTTTTTAATCTGACATGTTAGTAGTTGGGCAGCACTGTGGTTAGCGCTTGTGCCTCACAGTTCTGAGGTCATGAGATTGAACCTTCCTGTGTGTAGTTTGCATGTTCTCCCCGTGCTTGCGTGAGTCCTCCGGACACTCCGGTTTCCTTCCACATTATAAAAACATGCATGTCAGGTTAATTGGCCGGTCTGAATTGTCCCAATGTGTGAATGAGTGAGTTGTCGGTCTCTGTGTGCCCCGTGAGTGAGTTGTCGGTCGCTGTGTGCCCCGTAACTGGCTGGCAACCAGTTTAAGGTGTGCCCTGCCCACTGCCCGAAGATGGCTCGGATGGGCTCCAGCACGCTCGCGAACCTACTGAGTATAAGTGTTACAGATGATAGCTAGATGGATGGATGTTAGTAGTTGGCCTAGCCCATTTTAACCACACTTTTAACAATTACAGCATGGTAATAACATGATATGAAGTCGTTTTAGGAATGTTTACGAAACTGCCAATCGGTAACAAAAAGAAGCTCTTGGCTTCAAACTCCTGGTTTCAATAGTACAATAGAATAACCCTAACCCAGAAAAATGTTTTTTCTGTTTTGACATATTAATTTCATATCAGGTGCTTGGTGCCTTTTCATGTGAGTCCCAAAATGTTTAATTGCACTGATGGGTCTTTGTGCTCACATCGCTCAAGCGGCACGTATAGCACTTTTTTCCTATTGAGGTTTGCTAGTCATCATTTTTGTCCACCAATCACTGAGATGCAAAGTACCCTCAAAAATGCGGAACCACTCCCATTTATCTTTGAAGGTTGAAATGGCATACTAAACTGCGAAAGCATTATTTGTGAATTTTAACACCGGGTTCATTCAATGTTTTTAATATGTCTGTCTTAAATCTGAAGTTGGTGTAATTTTTCTTGTTTGGTATGAGCATAAATGGGACCACTGAAAAGATAAATTTTTTTTTTTTTTTTTTCCTCCCCAGATCGAAACCATCGAGCTCCCCCTGGACCCTAAGACTAAAAAGAGAAGGGGCTTTATCTTCATCACATACAAATGGGAATCTAGTGTCAAAAAGTGCTTGGAAAAGAAGTACCACAATATCGAGGGTGGACGGGTCAGTTGTCTGTTAGTGGTTTGGGGTAATTTGGGGGGGGGGGTCCTCTTGCTGGGATGTAATGTTAAGGTGTATTTTGTTAGTGTGAGTTGAAGATTGCCCAGCCCAAGGAGGTGTACCAGCAGCAGCAACAGCAGCAGTTCTTTGGTGGAGGACGTGGCGGTGGCGGCTTTGTCAGAGGAGGCCGAGGTCGTGGAGGTGGGCGCCATAGTTTGATCAAGAAGTCTATTTTTCAAATGGGATCCAGGCGACTTGTGGGCTTTGCATAATTGGTGCTGGTTCTCAGCAGCTCCAGGCCAGGGCTGGAACCAGGCTGGCGCCAGTGGCTATGGTGGATACTACAACCAGGGATACGGCGGGCAAGGCTATGGTGGCTATGGCAGCTATGGCAGCTATGGCGGCTACGACTACCCTTCTGGCGGCTACTACGGCTACCCTGGATATGATTACAGTAAGCACTCAGCCACTAATTTGTAAACTTTTGAGTTTAAGTCTTGTCTTGCTTCCTTCAGTTTGCCTCCATATAACTATTTTTCTTATTGCGTTCATGGCCAACATTCAAATGGCTTGTTACATTTTTGCGTGTTTTCAATGCAAATTATCAAATATGATGCTTAAGAGTTATTATATTCAATTAGTTTTATATATGGATGTTTTATATATGGATGAAACTGTCTCTTGGAAAAGAAATGGGCAATGAAACATGAAAATGATACAAGACCATCTGCACCAATTGGTCATTTTTCTTGGGTTGGCCCCTTTGCAAGTTATTTCAACACAATGCGGCCCGCGACTCCATTTGCCCAGATTGATTGGATGATTTTAAGGCACAAATGTAAATTTTTGATGTGGGTGATAACCTGCACCAACCAGTTAAAACGAAGAACGTATCAGAAGTTGTGTTATTGTACATGTATATAGATCAATAATGGTATATGGAAATGTATGAGGGGTTTGTTGTATGCTAATTGATGTGGTGTTTTTTGCATGTGCTGACAGGCCAGGGCAGCGCCAGTTATGGCAAAGCTCCTAGACGGGGCCACCAAAGCACCTACAAGCCGTACTGATGCCCAAAACACGTGTGATGTATGCATACATTTAAACTGCCAACAGTTGATGTGGCTTTAATTTTTTTTTCCTTCCCCTTTCCTTAGGGTCCAGCAAAAACGCCAGACTGGGTGCGACTCATTTTATGACAGCCCATTTGTACAGAAAAACTAAAATGTAACTTTTTTTAATTGTATGAGTTGCTTTTTGTTTCTAGGTTTTTTTTTTCCCCCAGCATTTTTTTCATCCCAGCATTTCCAGTCATGGGAAATGTAATTTCACTGTACTTTTTGGTACCTGTTTTGATTCTAATGTTATTGTAAGGGTATTTTACATGTCAGCTGGCTTTACAGATTGGACTAGTTGGTGCTGTAAAGGAGCTTTTTTGACAAATAAAAAAGGAAAATTCACTGCTTGTGTGAGTTTTTGACATGGGTATGCCCCACTGATATAAATTGTTATGACTGCACTGATATGGGTTTATTAATGCGTTCGCTATAAATACAAAATATTTTGTCCCCACCATATGCAATCACTTGAAAATTACACACCCTTTGATGTAATGCCAGACAACTAATTAATGCAACTATGTAGTACATGAGAGAATTCAGTCAAAACAATGTTAATGAAACCCGTACGAAAAAGGAAGAGGTATATCCAAGGGGTGTTAGAACTTCAGACAGCGGACTGGATATGTTGAGCTGAAATTATGTGAGGGCCGATCATTCAGCTCGGCAATCTTAAGTCTTGCCAGGCGATCGGCTTAGCGACCTCGTAGCTTGCCTTGGTAGCATTGGGCTATTGAAAGAAATGTTCCCAAAATTGAAGGATGGTGTATCGAGTGTAACATCCTTTGCAAATACATATTTCTGTGGCTTGTAATTGGCATTGTGTTACAAAGAACTTAAAATTCATAGGAATGGAAAGTAGTTTCTATTACCTTTTGGTTTTTCATCACATAAAAACATCCCTACCTTAAGCTAGATATGTTTCCCTAATTTTGTTGTTAAAGCCCTACTGTGTAATTGACCACTGATGGCACCGTTGACTAATACTAACAAAAACCACGACTGTAGATCAGAGCATGGCAGCAGGATGACAAAACATGGCACTGACCTCGCTAGGCACTCCACTATGTAAAGAACAAAAAATACAAATTTCTCGACCTGTAATGTTTTTTAAATGCAGAAACTGAATTTATTTTCTGGCTTGTATTCAAATCAGATTTGTTTTTGTACCAATAGGGGCACTAAATATTACACACTATCCCCTTAAAACATTTGTCACTGAATACATCAATACTATGATGATGCTGGTTGGAGGGTACATTTTTCAAAATGACTTTTTTACTTCAGGATTTACATCTCCCACCATAATAAGTTATGTTGAATCATGCAAATAGTTTTTCTGGATGTGTGTAGACCACAAAATGGTCTGGAACGTATTTTAATTAGAAAACAAGTAATGGCCCTGCTATAAAAAACTTTACAGTGAGTAGTAGGGAGGCTTAAGAAGTTATCCCCCAAAGTTCATTAAATAACTTACAATTTTAAAGCTATCCTTAAATGTAAGTCACAAAATGTAAAGCTTACTTTACTACAAGAACCTTGTAAGAAGTCAATAATGGTATTTAAAACATTCAATTCAACAGCGGTTTTCACAATCATCTTGGTGCATTGCCGCCCTTTAGAATGTCATTGTTAATGTGCAAAATCTGCATTATTTTCATTGTTCAAAAAAAAAATTCAAACATGACTTAAAACAATTTTAACTGATGACCCAAAACTCGCTTGCAATTTACCTGTTTATGTAAGATGTTTGCATAGTAAATTCAAATTTTAGGGCTTTGAATTCCCATTTTATCAAGGGTCCTTAGCGTATTACATGACGCTTAGTAGAAAAAAAAAATATTTATATACAGTAAAGAAAATAAGTATTTGAACACTGCTAGTTTGCTATTTCCCCCACTTAGAATTCATGGAGGGGTCTGAAATTTTCACTGTAGGTGCATGTCCACTGTGAGAGAGTTAAACCAAAAAGAGAAATCCAGAAACCACAATACACATTATTTGTGTGATACTGCTGCAAATATGTATTTGAACACCTGAGCATCATCTAGAATTCTGACCCTGAAAGACCTATTCTGCCCATTAGAAGTCCACCTACACTCCATATATCATCCTGAATCAGATGCACCTGTTTGAGGTCGTAAGCTGCATAAAGACACCTGTCCACCCCATACAATCACTAAGACTTTAACTTGTAACATGGCAAACACCAAAGAGATGTCCTAGGACACCAGAGACAAAATTGTACACCTACACAAGGCTGGAAAAGGCTACGGAACAATTGCCAAGCAGCCCGATGAAAAAAAGTCCTCTGTTGGAGCAATGATTAGAAAATGGAAGATAAACATGACGGGCAATCGGAATGGAGCCCCATGCAAGATATCCCCTCGTGGGGTCTCAATGATTCAAAGAAAGGTGAGGAATCAGTCCAAACTACACAACAGGAATTGGTCAATGACCTGAAAAGAGCTGGGACCACCGTTTTCCAAGATTACTGTAGGTAATACACTAAGACGTCATGATTTAAAATCATGCATTGCACGAAAGGTTCCCTGCTTAAACCAGCATATGTCAAGGCCTGTCTTAAGTTTGCATATGACCATTTGGATGATACAGGGTCATGGGAGAAAGTTTTGTGGTCAGATGGGACCAAAATAGAACCTTTTGGTCATAATTATACTAAGGGTGTTTGGATGAAGAAGAACACCATCCCTACTATGAAGCGTAGGAGTGGTAGCATCATGCTTTGGGGATGCTTTTCTGCACATGGGACAGGACGAGTGCACGGCCTTAAAGAGAATGACTGGGGCCGTGTATTGAGATTTTGGGGTACAACCTCCTTCTCTCAGAGCATTGAAGATGGGTCGTGGCTTAGTATGCCAATACAACAACGACCCAAACCGCACAGCCAGGAAAACCAAGGAGTGTCTCCGTAAGAAGCATATAAATGTTCTAGCATGGCCCAGCCAGTCTCCAGAGCTGAACCCAATTGAAAATCTTTGGAGGAAGCTCAAACTCCTTGTGTCACAGCGACATCCCAGAAACCAGACTGATCTAGAGGTGATTTGTGTAGAGGAGTGGGCCAAGATACCTCCTGCAGTGTGTGCAAACCTGGTGAAAACCTACAGGAAACATTTGACCTCTGTAATAGCAAATAAAGGCTACTGTACCAAATATTAACATTCCTTTTCTCAGGTGTTCAAACACTTATTTGCAGTTATATCACACAAATAAATCGTTTAAAAAAAATCATGCATTGAGATTTCTGGATTTTTCTTTTTAGTTTCTCTCTCAACGTGGAAAATTTCAGACCCCTCCATGATTTCTAAGTGGGAGAAATAGCAGGGTGTTCAAATATTTATTTTCTAAATATATATATATAATGTATTATGTATACATTATATATATATTAGTAGAATAATAAGTTAGAAATTCAAGATTTATCATATAATAATGGATTAAAAAAAAAAAAAAGATCAGGAAATCATACAGTGATCACCTAGAGAGAAATAAATTATTTGCCATATTGCTAAGGATATTCCCAAATACCCTGTAAAAGCCTGGGCGAAAAGAAAAATAGAGTAAAGTAGTATGGTCACTTTGATTTTTCCATGTTTGTATTCTTTCCTGTGCTGTGTTGCACTACACAAACAGTGACATCCAGTGGTCAAACATTACTGTATGTCTCTTTACCCACTGGTCAGGAACAGATTCATTATGTATTCACTTAATCTAGGTAAGTTTTTTTTGTATATTCTGATAGTTTTTTCGGAAGCAATAATTGATCGAACAATGTGGCAGGTAGGAAAAATCAAACATTTTATTTGCACCGGGGCTGATGACTGGAGAAATTATTCTACTTCCACTTCAATGTCCACTGGTCTCAGTTTTTGAACAAAAATGACATCTTGGTCCCCAGGGTCAAGATTGAGAACTTCTTCCTGAGGTTCTTTTTTGAAATGTGACATTGGGATAGGAAAAGGAAGCTCAAACACCGTGTTAAGGTAGTTCTCATTTTTGTTTCTTTTTTTTGCCATTGATAAAACCTTGGACGCGAGAGACCAGGCGAACTCCACCTTGAGAGGGTCCTGAAAGCCCAGTTCAAAGTTGTAATCCAGAATTTGATAGAGGGAGGGCACGTAGCGTTGGCAATTTTGCTGTACGTAGTAGTGCACCTCAAGTAGGACGCCCCTCGTCAGCTGCTGCAGACCTAACTTCCTCTTGTTTTGCCATTTGGAGGACATGTCAAGATCCAGTCCAATTTTTCGGCAAGAATGGAAATGCTGGAAATTGTGACTTGTGTCTTTCTCCTTTTGATTCTTGATGGTTCCTTCTTCATCATCCAACTTGGTTTGTATAAAAACAGGCGATTTGAGCCACAAGTAGTCAGGCTTCCTCACAGAGCAATTACCAGCCGAAGACCCTTTTTGGTACACCCCGGCGTACCAGTTTTGCAATATCCGGTTGGCCTCACTTTTTAGGTTCTGCAAGTCCAAATCAAAATTGTGCTCCAGGATGTCCTTGGTCAGCTCGGGTACACTACCGCACAGATTAACCACAAATTGGAAGATTTCCAACACTGAGCCTGCGGTTAGCGCAGACAACGGCACCTTGTCCGTGTCTGTTGCCCAAAAGTCCAAGCCGATTTTTTTACAGAAAGGATAGGGATTCATGTCACGGGATGACGTGCACTTTGTTAGCCTGACTTCATTTCTCCTGTGAATAACGTCGGGTAGACAGAAACTGCCATTTAAGAATTCCAATTTTCTTTTGTCGGGATGTGTGAGGAGGACATTCCAATTTGTGATGAAATTCATGACTAGACTCTTCTTGCTGTGGTCGTCCTGGAGGATGACGTCAAAGTTGCGCTCAAGGATATCCAACAAGAAGCTAGCTAAACCTTTATGTATGACCATGGAAAACTGGTGAACCTCCATCAGGATTTCATTGGTGAGCAGCTCCAAGTCTAGTGACTTTTTGGAACTCGAGCCCACATCAAAACCCAACCCGATCTTCCTACACCTTTCAAACTTGTTCATGGCTGTCCGGATTGTCAGGATTCGCCTAGAGTAACGTCCACGCAGCAGCCACAGCTTGCGCTTCTTGTCCACATGTTGGGTTTCTCCACATGAGTCTCCTCCAACCTGACAGTCTTCTTCAAAAAAACCTTTTTGGCCAGCATGCATTTCCATCTCAAGATCAAGCGGGAACATGTAGGTGTTAGCTTCCAATTCTTCGACCACATCATCATTTGTGCAATGCAGAGTTCGCTTTTTCTTAATTGTCTCTTCGATACAATTAGAATCTCTCTGCTTTAAGGCCAGCGAAGTGGGAATTTTCTTCATATTGATGCCAAAGTTATGGTTTAGCAAGGCATCAGTGAGGTCTGACGATGTGCTGGCGAGACAGCGAGCAAAGTCGAGAAGTTCCAGCATCAGGCCGTTGGTGAGCAGTTTTGGACCTAATTTCTGTTTGCCCGATTTTGACGGATCGACTGCCAAGCACACACCAAGCTTTTTGCAAAGGGGATAAGCATTCTCAATGTTTGTCATTTTTTGTCCTGCTTTTAAAACAGTTGCAGTCGCAGGTTGCTTTCGTGACAAATAATGCTCAGCCATTATAGACTGGTTGGAAAAAAAATTGTTTTGTGGAATTCGTGGCTTCTTCTGGACATATGCCTTTAGAACAGACACACCTGGACATGCAAACACATACTTGAGCTCCTCAGGTTTTCCCTTGAGTTTTCGGATTTTGCCATGGACGCGGACTGCATACACATAACACATCGCGTAGTCAGTGTAGTCCAAATCAAGGTCAAAGTTGGATGACATCAACTCAAAGAGAAAATATTTCTCGGACATCATCACCGTCTGTCCAAACTCACAGAGCTCTGTCATGACTTCATCGGTCAGCAAGGAAGTATACAACAATGCCTGTCTTTCCTTGGTGGCATTGAACTCCAGTCCGATTTTGACACACTCTGGAAAGGGGATCTTTCCTTTCTGATTGCGTGTGCTGTGGAACACACGGCGCTCCCAGATGTAGTTGTCATCAACATCATCCATGTTTGCATCAAGGTATAGAGGAAACCCAATTGAGGTCGTTTCTGTAGCCTGAAAAGTAATATGCGCAGTTACCTTAAAAGATGAAAAGTTTCATAACAAAGCTGGCCTTGCTAACAACTTTTACAACTTAAGTTTTCTCAAAGCACTTTATACATGATAATAGTCAGTTCATTGTATTTTACAGATTGTGTATTCCAAAGCAGACTTGAATCTAAAAGTGTTGTACGAAATTAGGAACGTGTTACTCTCTGCCGCCATCTCCCGGCTTGTGTCATCATTGCAGCCTCAGGCAGCTCATTAATGATCCACGTGCAAGTACAAGCATTTCTAAAGATACACTCAAATAAACTCCTCTTTTATTAATCATTCTCGGGGTTTGAGTTGGTGGTTGGACTCTACTTGAAATATCAAGAGGGGCTTTTCTTACTTTTGCCATTTTTATGCCACACAAAAAAAAAAAAAAAAAAAAAAAAAAAAACACGTGCAAATGAGCATGACATTACTTTCCAACACTCCCTCAAGCCCCTATTCCTCGAACCTAATGTGTTCACCCCAAACAGCACAGCTAAAAGTAAGATAAAAGCAGGTAGGTGCAGTGGAAAATAAAGCATATGGGCTCTTTTAACTCAGTTGGGCATTTTTAATAGAAAAATATCATTTTTTTTATTTTTTAAGGACACGTCAAACCACGCACCCCAAATGATTTAATGACCATGTCACTTGTCAAAGAGGTGATCTGCAACTTAACTGGCTCTTTATAAAGTGCAAAGATGTCCGTCAGGCAAAATTATTTTGCATTGACATTATTTTCATTTGTTTTGGTCGTTGAAATGTGCTTTTTAGTAAGGATCAAAAACTGTTTTTGAGACAAAGAAAATTGTGTTTTACTATTTTGACGTAGTTATTCATTGGTACTCAAATAATAGATTTAACTTTAGTCTTTAAGACAAATGTTCAAGTTTACAAATTCGAATTTTGTAAGAAAGCTATTTACCTCCTGCTAACACATTTTTCAACCCTGATATTTACATTTCAGCCTTATCAAATCAATTATCGAAACTATGAGACGATTAATTGTTATTCTTACAAAAATACATTGACTCAGTATTGAACTGGCGACAAAATTGTATATACATTGGATTTGGAGAGCTAATTTCAATCAATGAGGACAAAAAGAACTTCTGTAAGTTCACACACTGCTAATTCACTCCTAAAATGATATGTTAACATTAAGACTCATAGCGTGGGTTTGGAAATAACGCCTAGCTGGGAAAAATCGTTCTCTAAAAAAATAAACACTGTCCAACACAGAAGTAACAAACATGGTCGCAAGAGTTAGCGTCTTGTGTTAGAATTAGCTAGCCATAGCCTCTTCTCTGTGGTGGCTGCGGATTGTTAGTGGCCCAGAAAACAATAGTTTCGGAAGCGAACTTACCGAAAAACACAAGCATCCTTGATCCACCAGTTAGAAAAGAATCTCAAGACATGTTATGGCCCGTAAAATGCAGAGGCACTCCATTTGGGCAAGTTCTCTTCAGGGAGAGTTAAACTTCCGGTAGGAAACAACCAATTGCAGGCGAGCAGTTGCTTTGTTGTCAATTCATTATTTGATTTTGATTCATTTTGGGGTAAAATTGTTCTTTTGTTTTTTTTAAACAATAAAGATGTATTCAATCACGTTTGAGGCAGTAAAAAAAGAGAGTTTCATTAAAATCTGTTTCCGCCCGGTCTCGAACCGGGGACCTTTCGCGTGTTAGGCGAACGTGATAACCACTACACTACGGAAACCTATGTATTCTTCGATGCAGCGTTGCGATAGATCGTACCGCCAGCGTTGCAAAATTGATGTGTTTTAAAGGGACAGTGCAATATTTAGTGCCTCATAGTGGTACAAAAAAACTTACAATATAAATGATTTTTTATTCATCATATTCTTTGTTTGTTATCTTTCTCTACGAATACTTTTATTATATGTTCATCCTGGAGCATCCTCCACGTCTAATCTTGTTGAAAAACAATGTTCACTACGTTGTTATCAATGTCAATAAAGACGATACAACTTCTAACAATTAAAACACTGTATAACCAGTGTTGGAATAACACCGTTATACATTACCCCGTTACGTAACTGTCTTTTTTTAAGTAACGAGGTAATCTGGTTTTGTATTCTTTTTCCTCCATTAAAACGCCGTTACTGTTACGGTCAAAAGAGGTGCGTTACTTTGTCTAATAGAATTCAGCATGTTGTCTCGTGTTAAGGCTATGTCAGATTGTGCAGTCTTTTGAGCGTAAGGAAGATAGGCATGACATTTTCGGCCAGCCTTTTGGCATATTCATTCATCAACACGCAAACGTGAACACATTCATTCAATCTAACACGGCCGTCATAACACAACACAATGCGGTGCATGCGTGATGACGTCAAACGATGGAGAACGTCCTACCGTAGTATTACAAGAAATAGCATTGTATAATTCACAATGCTTAACATTTCATTTGGGGAAAGGAGTGTAGGATTCTTTCTCAGTGGTTCCTGCGTCGTTAAACACAAATTGTTCCAAGACTCCTCACTTAGTCTTGTCAGTGATCAGCTATCAGCTGTCAAGCTTGTTGTGAACCAAATACATGAAGTACAGTAGGCTACGTCTACTTGACCAACTATCTGTTTGTGAGAGTTGAATTTAATTGATCAAACTCTCTTTATATTGTTTAATGCCTACTGTTATTCCATTAAAAGTTTTACTGTTTATTCTTATTGCACTTCAAGTGAAGAATAAATTTGTTGCTGGTCAGGTGCAATAAACATGACTACTTGTTCGTTCTTCTTTGCTTAACTGACGACAGAAAATTTCAAATTATGTGACATACAACAACTTATTTTTTAAGCAACCGTAAAATGTTACTTTTACTAAGGAGTAACTCATTTACTGAATTACTTTATGGAAGAATAAGTGAGCTAATATAACTAATAACTTTTTTTAAAAGTAACGATCCCAACACTGATGCTAACGGGTGGCCAGCAGGGGCAGAGGTATGTAATTTTCAAGAAAATCATCCAAATCAGTAAAATCTAGTAGATTATGAACTGTTTCCGCCCGGTCTCGAGCTGGACCTTTCGCGTGTGAAGCGTACGTGATAACCACTACTCTACGAAAATGCGTACATCCATGTCACAGAAACTTTAACTGCACGACGGAGGATGACTCTTCAACGTCAATTGCGCATGCGTGGCAGATCGCCAGTGTTCTAAAAATTGGAATGGATTTGTTAATGCCCAGTGGGTGGCAGTCAAAACTACTGGCTATGGATGTCAAAATGGTGAAGAAAGTAGTAAGATTGTAGTTTAGTTTTCCCTTATGTCGGGAAAAGAGCCATTAATATTTGATAATTCAATTCTGTATTTCGTTACTACAGTGACCACCTTGGTGCCCTTTGACTCGGGCCAGGGTTTGGCAGCACAAAATGTTGAAAGAGCCATGTTGGACCAACAAAAACACGTTTGGAACGGCAAAAAATTAAAGCCTTATATAAGCCTTATAAGAAAGGTAATACATACTGTATGAATATACTGCAAATATCTATATTTATGGCAAACCATTAAAGGTGGGTGCGTGGTTTAAGGTGGCCTTTCAAGGAAGGCACGACAGCTGAGTGGTTAGCACGTCCGCGGCACAATTCTGAGTTTGTATGTTCACCCCAATTTGTGTGGGTTTCCTCCGGGCTCTCCGGTTTCCTCACACATTGCAAAAACATGAATGTTTAATTGGCCGGTCTAAATTGTACCTATAGGTGTTAATAAGCGTGTGAGTTGTCTGTCACGGTATGCCATGCGATTGGCTGGCGACCAGTTAAGGATGTCCCCTGCCCACTGCCCACTGCCAGAAGATAGTTCGGGTGGGCTCCGGAACCCCTGCGATCATTCTGTGGATAAGCAGTGCAGATAATGGACAATGAAAAGTGTTTTCACACGCATGGTGGCAGTTTCCTTTTTTTCCAATCAGAAGATAGTGAAAGTAAGGAAACTACTGTTTCAAACACAGTCCAAATACCAACCCAAACCTCAAAAAAGATTAAAAAAGAAGAGTTTATTTGAGCTCATCTAAGATGGTCACGTACGTGCATACACTACAAAGGCAGCTTGGTAGAGGCTGCAATGATGATTTCAGCCAGAAGATGGCGTCAGCAAATAGAATATTTTGAAGTTACAGACACCACCTTTAGGAATGTTTGTGTCGTCGTATGTCCTACAAAAATCACACGGAGATGTATTTGATGTATTAGGATATGTAATTTATGAAGAAATACATTTTTATCTCTATACTGTACATTCAAGCCGGACATATGTGATTTAATCTCTTTTGAAACATGATTCCGCCTGGTTTTAAACCAGGGGAACCTTTCGCGTGTGAGACGATCGTGATAACCACCACACACGGAAACGCAAGTCTGATCGTCCAAGACCCGTTAAAAACCGAATTGTGCATGCGTAACTGACAAATGATGCAAGGCAGGCGGAAGAGGTATTTAATTAAACCTGATATGTAATTTATAAAGAAATGCGTTGCATTTCTATATTTTAAGAATACCTCAAATAATGTGCCCAATAATATGGGATTTATTCTCTTTTGGAACAAAATCGTGTTTCCGCCCGGTTTCGAACCAGGGACCTTTCGCGTGTAAAGCGAACGTGATAACCACTACACTACGGAAACCGGTGTTTGAACACGAAACATTTTACAATGAGAAATGCGCATGCGCAGCGGTCAGCGCTTAGGAGTGGATTCGTCATTGCCGAGAAGATGGCAGTCAAAACTACAGTACACGCTATGGATTTCAATCTGACGGGGAATATACAGGTAGTAAGATTGTAGCATAGTTTTCCTTTATGTCAAGACCACCTTGGTGCCCTTGGACTTCGGGGGTATTAGGTGGACGCAACTTCACCCAAAAAATACGTTTTCCTTCTCTTTTTCTTTGCAATTATATGATAGTTCATGTATTTTTTTGCTTATTATTTAAATAAAAACTATTTTTGGCGATGTATTTTTACCACTGGGAGGTTAAACAATACACAAAATCCCTTTACATTTGCATGTAAATAATAGGACAGAATGGGACTAATTGGTTCTATCTGGTGTTGAATGCTGGACTTCAGTTCAGCATTCAACACCATCATCCCACAACATCTGGTGGACAAAATGAGACTCCTGGGTTTCAACACCCCCCTGCGGAACTGGCTGCTGGACTTCCTCTGTGACAGACCCCAATCAGTGCGGATAGGTCAGAACAGTTCAGATGTCATCTACCTCAGCACGGGCTCCCCCCAAGGCTGCGTCCTAAGCCCCTTGCTGTTCACCTTGATGACACACGACTGCGTCCCTAGGTCCGCCACAAACCACATCGTGAAGTATGCTGACGACACAACAGTGGTGGGCCTCATCAGGGATGACAACGACCTGGCCTACAGAGAGGAGGTGGAGCAGTTGGTGGGCTGGTGCAGGGACAACAGCCTGGTCCTGAATGTCGACAAAACTAAAGAGATCATTGTCGACTTTAGGAAAAACCAGCCCAACCATGCCCCACTTTGCATCAACAACAAGGCTGTGGAGGTTGTCAGCAGTATCAAGTTCCTAGGGGTGCACATTACAAACAAACTCACCTGGTCCGTAAACACTGCATCACTGGTTAAGAGGGCACAGCAGCGCCTGTACTTCCTGCGGAGGATGAGGAGAGCCCACCTGCCCCCACCCTCCCTCATTACATTCTACAGGGGCACCATAGAGAGTATCCTGACCAGCTGTATCTCTGTGTGGTGTGGAGGCTGCAGCGCTACCGACTGGGGTAGTGTGAGGAGGGTAACGAGGACAGCAGAGAAAATAATCGGGACTACACTTCCCTCCATTCAGGACATTGGCCAGAAGCACTGCCTATCCCATGCTAAAAACATTACCGGGGACCCCTCTCACCCCCATCATGGACTGTTCACTCTGCTAGCCTCTGGGAAGAGGTACTGCAGTGTGCGGTGCAGGACCACCAGGCTCCGCAATAGTCTAGTCCCCCTGGCCATTAGACTGTTAAATGGTCAATCTAACATATAGTTAACTTAAATCTAAACGGCTGCTAATCTGACTTTTGCACTACTGGCAGTTTTTTTATAGCTTGCCACTCCTTGCACATTGCTCTCTGCACTATTGTAATTACAGCGTTATTGTTACAGTGTTAATGTTACTGTGTACCTGACTTGTTAACCTGACTGCCCATTTTGCGCATCTGGTTAGCTACTCTTCTTGCACTATCGGCACTATGGTAAAATACTATACGTAGCCAAAATACAATACAACATTATTTATATCTGTACATTCAAGGAAACTGTGGGGGTCAGATGCATCGACATTTCGTTCTGTATACACGTGTACTAGAATGACAATAAAGTAGATCTGAATCTGAATCTGAATGATTTCCAGAATCCAGTCAACCAAGTAATCGAGCTATAGTTATTCGCGTGAAAATTATAATTGATATTTCACATTGTCCCCTGCCCACTGCCCGATGATTGCTGGGATGGGCTCCAGCACCCCTGCGACCCTACTGAGGATAAGCGGTGCAGCTAATGAGATGAGATTTCACATTATTCTACAATACTGTATATAGGTATTTTAAAAACACATTTTAATTTGAAGACCTTGTCTATCCAGTCTTCCGTTTTTTTTAACTATTTAATTATTTTCCTTACATTTCATTGTTTTCATTTAATACATGATTTTACTTTATATGTTCATGTTAAGCCTTTTTCCTAAATGTACAATTTAAAAATGACACTAGCCCACGATTACGAACCAAAGTTACGTCATTGTTCTAAAACGCCAATCACGTATTGGCGATAGCGCAGACATATTTGCATACAAATCAGTGTACGTCGTTGTGTTCTTACCAATTAATCTCCTAAATGGCAATCCGGGACAAGCAAAGGATATAATGAAATTGTGAATGTGTTTAATTGCTGTTAAAAGTGTCAATAAAATTGTTCAAAAAAAAAAACAAAACACCCAAATCTCTAAAGCGCTTAGACACGTCCTAGTGGCCCCTTGGTACGTTTTTTTAAAAAGGTATATTAATTGCTGAAAATTGGGATAAGATGAGGTTATATATATATATATATATATATATATATATATATATATATATATATATATATATATATATATATATATATATATATATATATACATACAAGTAAGTCAGTTGTTTGCAGATGACACAGCTCTTGTAACTGATTCTGAGGAATGAGAGTGTGATTGTGCCAACAGTGTTGTATGGTGCAGAGACTTGGAGCCTGAACGCAGATTTAAGAAGGGAATTGAATGTTTTTGAGATGAAGTGTTTGAGGAGTATGTTAGGAGTCACAAGATTAGATAGATTGAGAAATGAAATTGTGAAAGACAGAACTGGAGTAGTCGTGGAACTGAGCAAGCGTGTTGATAAGAGAGTACTCTGTTGGTTTGGACACATGGAGAAGATGGATGAGGAGCGAATGTTGAAGAGGTCTACAGAGCAGAAGTCAATGGAAGGAGACAAAGAGGAAGGCCGCGATTGACGTGGATGGATGGTGTTATGAGTGCACTGCAGGAAAGAGGTCTACATATAATGGAAGCTAGAGCTCTAGTTGGTGATAGGAAGGAGTGGAGAGGTTTTGTGAAAGGATAGTGGGATTGTGGACGCATTCTTAAGGATGGGCTGGGCACCCGTAGGATGCGGCAGGGGTAAACCAGTGAAAGCTGTCTGGCCCTGCTGTTGAACAAAAGAGTGTGTTATGTCACCCTGACCCATTCCCATTCCATCTGGAGGGACGAAAGCATGACCAACTTAGGTGCCGAGGTGCCTAACTTGTTTGGGTGTTTGGGCAATTGGGTTGGCCATGGTCCAAAAATGTTCGGTGTTTTTTGCTATTTTTTTCCCTTTTATTATATTTGTTATTGTATGTGTTTGTCTTGCTGTCGGTCACCCCTCTTGAGGGATATGACCATGGTAATATATATATATATATATATATATATATATATATATATATATATATATATATATATATATATATATATCTAAAGTGTTAGAGGTAACACTTTTTATTTATGCAAGTTAATATATATATATATATATATGTATATATATATATATATATATATATATATATATATATATATATATATATATATATATACATTAGATGTAGCTTTGTTGCAAACGGTTAGCAAAAAAAAAAGTCATAGTTAAGCTAGACATTTCCGTGAATTACCTTTCATGTGACAGGGGAGAGCTGACTCTCCCATTGTGACGAGTCGAATCTCTTTTTTTCAATCTTTGCAGCATGCTGTGAATGTATTTGCTCCACAGTTTTGCCATAGTTTGTATTTTACGTTTCCTAGCCATCGTTTATTAAAATGGCATCTTTGTATGATGCAGCTGTCCTATTGGGTGTGACACGTAGGGGGTGATGACGCGTTAGACGACAACACCATACAAACTAGAGGTAAGATCTAGCCTAAAAATGCCAGCCCGACCCAACCCGGCCCGCTGATATTAAGGCCCGGCTTAGCCTGAGCCCGACAAATTGACTTTATTTGAGGGACTAAGCTGGAAAATAAACCGGAATTTGTATATTTTATTTCTGAGGACGACAGAAAGGACGCGGATGCATGTGCTAATTAGGATGCCGGCCCTGTCGGAAAACAAATAGGAACCACAGAACACATGTTGTGTGCATACTGTACACAGCCGCACGGTAATGTTACAATGGCGTGACATCATGGCCCTAAAACGTGTGGCTGCAGAAAAGTGGAATGATAAAAATGGCTACTGTAAATAATCAACAGTGAGCAGTGATCCTATTTTAAAGCCATCAGGTTAAATGCTCCAAAGAGCGTCGACAGCGGCCCAGTGGGTCGGTCCACCATTGGGTCACTGACCTTCGAGGCTTGGCCACCATCTTCAATTTCAGATGTTTGGGGGAGATAATTAGAAACCAGCTATCTGAGCACACAACAGGCCCTAAACTGCAGGACAAGCTGTTTTTATCCCAGCCCGAGCCCATGATTGACAATAGAAGCCCGGGTCTAAGATCTTACCTTGGCATCACGTTTAAGCAGACTTGTTTTATTATTCCTTATTTAATGCAGTGGTTCCCAAAGTGGGGGGCGGCGGTCCGAAGTCAGAAGTTTGAACGTAGTGTGGTTGTAAAACCGCAAAGCAATGTGTTTTTTTTCAAGGTTTTGTAGTGAGAGATGGAGTTTTGGCCAACCACAATTGTTACTGTTCGAGTTTTAAAAGCGCCGACCAATCAGAGGCAAGTTTTAATAACAGCACAAGCCAATAAACGCGATTCAAAGTTTGCAAGCACCAGACTATGCCACACCCACCGTGTGAGCTCATAGAGTGTCAAAGTGGACTACGTAAACATAGTCCTTTAGTCAACAAACGAGAAGGAAACGAAGCTTGCACTGAAGAAGGGTGGTACATCACTTGTTTGGACCTATTTTGGTTTTGACGAAGCGGACGTGGAACAGAAGAAATCCGTTGCCGAATTTACTTTCGCATAGTCGCTAGGTCCAGAGGAAACAAGTAATTTGTACCAGCACCTGAAAAATGATCACGGTAAGTAAAAATGATTACAAGTTAAAGACGAAGAAGGTGCATCTACAAGTGAACTGAGAGGTAAACAAACCTCCATCAAAGCGGCATTTGCGCCCTGCACGCCGTACGAAAAAAGTTAGCAAAGGCACAAAGAAATAACCAATGCTGTGACTAGCTAAAAATGTCTAAATATCCAACCCTAAAACTGCATTATCGATTAGAGGTAACACTTTTTATTTATGCAAGTTAATAAGTGAAATGTTTAATAAATAGTTGTAGCAGTAGTAATAATAAGTTAGCAGAAATGATGGGTTTGAATTTATACTTGAACACCTTTCTTGCACTGATAAACATGTTGCAGTAGCTCATGGTAAATTTCATATTACACTAATTGCAGAAATGTCATGTTTACAGCCTTAAAAGTATGTGGATTATTTTTAGTGTGCAATGTTTAGCTTTTATAGTGTGCACTATTTATTGTAGTTGATTACTATGTTTAGTGTGTGTTATTCTAAGTGCGTGCATTTAATCTTTTATACTGAGCAAATGTTCTTGATTTTTTTTATTAAGAGTTCATTATTTCCTTTTTTTCAAATGTTACTTATTTTAGATGTTGATTTTGTTTGGTTATGAAGACATGTCAAAATAAAAAATTGGAATGTTATTTTGTGATGTTTTATTTTGAAAATTCTCCAGACCACTATTTTAATGAGCTTAAAGTGCTATCCAGTGCGTTTCATAGGCGGGTAGGTACATCTATCGATTGAAGATGTCACGGTCGCCATGACGACCAGTATGCCACGCCCCGAACTCAAGCTGAAGCAGATCAGCTGATTGCTGTTCTGCTATTTAAGGCTGGATTTTGGGTTTGGCGGGTGCTGGTTCATTACTCTTATACACAATCCCGGTCTGTTATGCTTGTCCTGTTTAGTCTGTTATGCCTTGTCATGTTTTAGTCTGTGATGCCATGTCCTGTTGAGTTCGTGCCGGAGGAACTCTGTATTGTTTTGTTTTTCCCCGGAGTATTGGGCGACTTTTATTTTATTAGATAAAACCTATGGATCGTCAACGCATTTGAGTTCTCCCTTCATGCCTCCTGCCTCCGTTCTGGTCCGGTCCCCTTCCACGTCACCACGTCTCGTGACAGAATCCTCCGACCAGAATGGACCCCGCGTTCGTACATCTGCCCCCTGACCGCTATAAAAGTCTGAATCAGCAGCGCGATTCCTGTTGTGCAGTTCGGCAAGTCATTTCCGACATGGCGAAATTGGCTAAGGCACCTCCGACCGTATGACTGCGAACGACTCCCATCCCTGCCTGTTCGACTCCCAAGCCTGCCTGTTCGACTCCCAAGCCTGCCTGTTCGACTCCCAAGCCTGCCTATTCGACTCCCAAGCCTGCCTGTTCGACTCCCAAGCCTGCCTGTTCGACTCCCAAGCCTGCCTGTTCGACTCCCAAGCCTGCCTGTTCGACTCCCATGCCTGCCTGTTCGACTCCCATGCCTACCCTGAGTCTGCCTGTACTAATTTTGTCCCGTCTTTCCTCTCCTGTCTTGTCTGTTCCCTTTCCGCTCCCCGGAGTCCGACTCTTCTGAATCTGACCCCCCTGAGTCTGGACTCTTCTGAATCTGACCCCCCTGAGTCTGGACTCTTCTGAATCCGACCCCCCTGAGTCTGGACTCTTCTGAATCCGACCCCCCTGAGTCTGGACTCTTCTGATTCTGCCTGTCCTGTCTGATTCTGCCTGTCCTGATCTGCCTGTGTTTCCCTGTGACGTGTCTTGGGTTAAAATTATTTTTATTTTTTTTCCTGGGGAACTTCTGGAGCCGTTCCTTGAGGGGGGGGGTTCTGTCATGATTACCCAAGTGGAGTCACCTGGGGTAATCATGTGGCGCGTTGGAATGTGCTTCCTGATTGGTCAATGCTCCCCTTTTAAACGCGTTACGCGGAGAACTCCTTGTCGGAGGATTCACATCTGTACCCCGTATGACGCTCCCGATTACCTGTGCCTTGTTTACCTGATTCTCTCTGCCTGCCTCCGTTCCGACCTGCTACGATCATCTCTTCAGTCCCGGTAAACTCAACCTGCTTCCGTCCCACGCTACGATTGGCTACGTCGTCCGAAGTTTCCCGCTAACCCTTGTGCTTCCCCAAATAAAAGTATTGTACGAACGCTCTGGGGTCTCCTGCTCTGTTCTGGTAATCCTCGTGACAGAAGAATTGAAAAGTAAAAAATGGTCATGGGGGGGTTTGCTGGGGGTGAGGTGGGGGGCGCTAGTAGTACACTGGGGAGCCAAAGGGGCGCCAGCCTGCAAAAGTTTTGGAAACATTGATTTAATGCTTGGTCTATCAAGTCAAAAACATGGCAACAATTTCAAGCATTTACAAGCACTTCACCCAAAATTCGAACACTTTTAAATATTGAAATCATAACATTAAAAATCAAGCATTGTCAAGGATTTCAAGTACTTGTACAAACCCCGTCTCAAGTGCCTTAAAATTTTATCCTGCGGGAGCGCGAGTTTGAGCCTCGTGCTGTATATGCTTTTCAGGAACTTATGTTAATAAAACATTTCCATTAGGCAATGTCCCAAAAGGTATTGTAACCTATAATGTGTAATGGTATTCAAAAACAAAAACAATATTTGTAATCATTGCTGTTGATGATTGATCCATCATTTTGAAAAACAAAAATCATTTTTCACGTCTTTGGCAGTTGCTGTCCGACATTCAGTTTTGGTAATCCGTCGTCCGCATCGTTACTATCTATGACCGAACTACCATTTTGACAGGTCAACCATCTGCATATTCTTTCGGTTAAGATCGTAAGATCAGTCCGTTTTTTCTCTTCTTCCCATTTTGGTGCGCATGTTGCGAACCAGGAAAAAGAAAACTGTGGTGACAACCATTATGACTTCGGCTACCCAGAAGGCGGTGCTCCAGCTGTGTTGTTTGGCAATAGAGCTGAAAGGAAGCCCAGCCATGAAAGCTCCCACTGCAATAAAAAGGATACGTAATGCATTAGATCAGATAAATTATATCATATTTAAAAAATAATATAAATATAAAAATTAGTGAGGATACCTATATGGGTTTTTTTCAGGTCTGATACCGATCTTAATTATTAGTAATTAGAAGATGTCGATAACCAATATTTGGAGCCGATATTCATTTCCTGTAATAGCTTAAAAATTGGTGTAAGGGTTTTTTTAACAATGCAAAAATAAAAAAAGTATATTTGTAATGAATTTAAATAAAACTATTATAGCTCTCTGAAACCTTTGGGAGTACATAAATTAGAACTTCAACACAACTAACATGACTAATCTTTCACTTAAACATAAAAAAACAGTTCAGGAAATGAAATTAGGCCTGGCAGCAACTCGTATAGAGGTACATAAAAAATTAAAATGCTTCCAGAAACTTTTGACAATACATATAAATGTTGATACAACCAACATGACTTAAATTAACCTAAAACAAAAAGCGCATTGACATTTCAACAACGCTCGCTAATTGAAAAGTGTTAACACTCCTGTTTTAGAGCCAGGTCGAATAATTATTGTTATGGTAACAGCTAATCACTCAGCCTTCCACTTTAGCGTGCTTTTTATTATCGATCACAAACACACTTATTTGAAAAACTCATGTTATGATAGGAGTTAACATATCAGTCTCCACCTGAATGTGCTTCCCTAAAAAGAGTTAACTACACTTTTTATGCTTTTCTTAATCACACACACACTCATTTCTACCAGACTTATTTAAGTCTCCTTGTTATCTGAGGTCTTGACTCACAACAGCCATCTCAGTACTCAAGAGTTGTTGTTTACTCCGCTCTGACCTTATTCTTGGTTAGTGTGTGAGACAGGAAGGCAGGAGAGGGAGAGAAAGGCTCGCCTACATCTGAGCCTAAATAATCAGCCTGTCGAATCAATAAAAAAAACGATAACGATATCCGTCAAATTCCCAAATAACGGTGCCGATAATCGGCCTGCCCGATCATCGGCCTGCCCGATAATCGGTTGACCTGTATACATTAGATCACAAATAACAGATTGAGATTAGCGGTCTCAAACTCAATTGAATTGGAGCCTCCCAAAGCTAGGGTCAGGGTAATGTTTGGCCAAATTGAGTTTTCCACAAGAAAAGCTGTGAAAAAAAACGTGCTACTCATTTCGAATATATTTTATGAAATTTGCTGCCCAAAATACAATCTAAGAACAAAAAATAAAACATTAAGAATTAATATGAAAATAAATCAATTAATCAGTAATGATTTAATATGTAATTCGCACGGGCTTTACATGCATTAAATTGATAAAAGGGACAGTGAAATATTGACCATTAGATGTGACTTTATTGTGTAGTGCGACCCAAAACGAGAGATACAAAGGAAGAAGGCAAACAAAGGGGATTTAAATCGTCCATTTTGCATCTAATATTCTTTGCTCTGCTTTTTGTAAAGAGAGAGAGAGAAAAGACAAAACCAAAAGTAAAAATAAAATAAGGGAAAAAAGGGATGAACACAGGTAGAATAAAAAAAATTAAAGGAGAGAAAAATGAAAGAGAAAAAAGAAAGAAAAGACAAAAGGAAAAAGAAAAAACAAGAGAAAAAAGAGGAAAAAAAGAAAAGAACAAAAAATGGGAAAGGGAAAAAAGATGGTAAGGGGATAGAGAGAGAAAAAGAACACAAGAAAGTCCAACAGAAGAGATGAAACTGTAAAGAGTGTCGTGTCCAGCATGGTCGCCGTGGCGACCGGCTGGCCCCGCCCCCTGGGCACCAGCTGAAGCAGATCGCCTAATTTGCGCGTTTGCTTCTTAAGGGGGGTTGTGGGTATTGCGGGTGTTGGTTCATTGCGTTTTCTGTTCTGCATTATTCTGTTCTGTCTGTCTTGAGGAAATCTGTGTTTGCACGTTTTGAGTTAAAACCTGTTTTGTGAGTATTCCCTGGTCTTAGTTCCTGTTTGCCTGTAAAGCCTGTTTTTGTTTTGTTTTGTCCTTGAGAGTTGGACGACTTTTATTTTGCTAAATAAAAGTTCTGATCGTCAACGCAAATGAGTTCTCCTTTCCTGCCTCCTGCCTCCGTTCTGGTCCGGTCTCCCCGTGACAAAGAGAAAGAACCCAAGAAAAAATAATGACAGCAAGAAGAGAAAGAGAGAGGCTTTTGTCTTTTAGGATGCACATAGAACAATGGGGACAAAGCTGGCAACCCCGAATAGAACTCTGAATAGTTTTTTTTTGTCAGTAGTACTAGTAATAGAGAATGTCCCTTTAAAATAAAAAACAAAACAACAAAAAACCCTTTTATATTAATGCAGGGTCTCAAACTATCATCTCACAGACCACAATTAACCCCTGGGCCAGGGGTTTGAAGCCCCCGATTTAGATTAGAAATGAATCTTTTAGAAAAAATCTTGGGGTTAATGGTACAAACCGTTAGCCATCAAAGCGACAATAGCATGTGAGGTTCCGCAAAAATTGGGAGGCGCACTTTCACTGGCGATCACCCCGAACAAGGCAATCGGACCGTAAGAAGAAAATCCAAACAGGGCACCGAGAACCAGAATCCAAATCTAAGGAGTACAAGAGAAAATGGCGTCCGTTTGCGCTACACAATTAGCTGAGAAAGAACTGTTACCTCTTTTTCGGAGACACCGAGGAGCACAGAAAAAGGATGGATGGCTTGGAACCAAAGAGGAGTCTCCTGAAATCAGGGAACCCATTTCTTTAATCACGAAGGGAGGAGAACGCCCATACATTATGGACTACAGAGGGCACTTGAATAAAAGCCACATGCGCAAATTCAAAATTGTTTTTTACAAGGTTTTAAGCAGAAGATTTTAACAGCCGTAAAAATGAAGATCAATTTCCTACAAAACAGATATATATATATATAATCAGCGGGGTAATGTCTAGTACAGAAAAGTAACACTATGTGTTAAGACACTTGTTTGCAAACTGCAGTTGTCAAGTTCAATCAACTGGCGCAGCAGTTAATATTAATTAAAATCTTATTAGCATATATATATATATATATATATATATATATATACAGTGTATATATATATATATATATATATATATATATATATATATATATATATATATATATATATATATATATATATATATATATATATATATATATATATATATATATATATATATATATACACTGTATATATATATATACAGTGTATATATATATACAGTGTATATATATATATATATATATATATATATATATATATATATATATATATATATATGTGTGCAGGAGTGCGACAAAAATCATTATACATAAATGCTAGGGTTTTTTAATATTAAAGTGTGGCACCAGGTGACCAGGGTATATTTTTCTTATCGGGCCAAAAACTGTGATGTCATTTTAGGCTGTCACATTCCGACAACTGTAATCTCTAAATTATCGTGTGCCTTTCCATAATTAGTAATTAATTTCAGCATATATTATGATTTTTTTAAGTTGTAGTATCAACACTTGGTGGTCTCTTCTGTAACGTTTGTCATGTTGGTAGCAGTCGCATGGCACTGAATCTGTAGAGGCAGTTGTGAATTTTAGTTACTACGGAACATTGTCTTTTGTTCAGAGAATGTTTTTGTCAAACTCCTCCGTCAATGTAAATGCCACTTTAATTAACATCAACTGCTACGGTAGTTGATTGAGACTGGCAGCAGTGGAGAGAGTCTGCAAATGAGGGTCTTAATCGGGGCACAATGTGTTACTTTTTGTAGTAGACAATCCCCCGCTATATCTGCCAAGATCGCAAACTTACTCTATAGGGACAGTGGGAATTTTGTTTTGTTATCTAATTAGATGGCGAGGCAGTTAGCTATCAAAGGGAGTCATAGTAACTCCCGCAGTTTACTCGTCCTGCTTTGAGTTTCTTCATTTTGACATTCAGAGCACTTGGCAGAAATCACACTGTGTCATCACCTGCCACATGCCCTGGCGGTGCTTTTTTTTAAACTGAAGAGTTGGATTTCCCTGGTGTGCACCCTTTCTTCCTTCTGTTTCCACTCTTCCTTTCTTCTTTCTTATTGTTTCCACCCTTCTTTCCTTCAATCCTCTTTTCTTATTGTTCCCACCTTTCATTCCTTCATTCGTTTTGTTCACGCCCTTTCTACCTTCCTATTGTTTTTACTCTTCCTATCTTTCTTCCATCCTTCCTTTAGTTCCCACCCTTCCTTCTTTATTACCTTCCTTCCCCGCAATTGTTCCGACCCCTTCTTCCTTCCTTTCTTCCGACTTATTGTTCCCACCCCTCCTTTTTTTCCTTCCCATTGTTTCCTTCCTTCCGATCTACTTTAATATTGTTCCTACTCTTCCTTCCTTCCTTTTTTCTTTCTTTCTTCCATTCTTACTTCTCTCCTTCATTCAGTGCATTCATTTCTTTTTTTCTTGATAATAATGGGCCACAAAAAGTTTGTAATAAAGGGAAGGAAAACTGTGAGAACAATGATTGAGATTGGTGTACAAGTGTCAAACCACTGCTCAAAAGTAAAGTAAAAGGTTTAAATGTGTTTTAAATTTTTATAACAATGTTTTGTGTGTATTATGTACATGTTCAAATAATTATAGTAGTGTAGGTACATGTTTTTAATATTTTCTTATAAGAAAATATAAGAAAAATAACACTTTGAATGGGAAAAAAGGTTTCGACACTGACAATTCGGTATACCAACAGTGATCCCGAACACATCATGGTGTAGTACCGAAGTATCACTGTACAAACTTTCTGTCCAAATCCTGAACATGTTTACCTGTGGCATTTCAGGGGTAATGGTGACTCTGAAGAGGTACATGGACACGTACATGGCTGCCATCATGAAAATGAGCAGGCTGTGGCGAGGGTTGCCGTATGTGGAGAGGCCGGACTATGGAAAGTCAGAGAATGTGTATAAGCGCCCTCCATCTCAGGGTTGGATAAACTACAGCCCATGGGCCGGATCAGGCCCACTGATCAGTTTACTGTAGGCCCGCGAGACAAAGCTGAGAGAAGCACAAGAGAAAAATGTGCCAGATCTACAAACAATGACCTGCCTTTTTAAATATGTCCACAGGATGTTGCCAAAGTTAATTGCCACTCCCAAAACTGTGCTAATCTTTCATAATGTTATTTGACTTATAATAGAAGTCAAAGACGTGCTCTTTAAGGCAATATGATTGCATTCACCTTGTTTAAAAAATACACAATTAAAAAATATCACCTGGGTGTATTTGTAAAAGTATAAAGAAGCTTTAGATCCTCTCTATAAAAGACAATGAATCTAATGGCAACTTTCCCAAATTCAGGTAAACGTTTTCATAAAGAAAACAAAAAGCAGATTTTTTTTTAATAATTGCATCAATCATTTATCATAATGCTGAAATATATGACAGCAAAGTACTACCAATAAAAATGCATACAGATGTTGTTGTATTTTTATCTTGTGTCCTTTTGTGTTCCCCCATATAACTATATTTCAATGCGCTAATGTCCAACGTTCAAATAGCTGGCAACATTCATCTGTAACAGTCTTTATAAATGATTTTAACTTTTCAAGCTATCAAATATAATGCAGTAGAAAATTTCTGTAGTCGCCCTATTGCATTGAGTTTTTAAATAAAAATGATCAAATGTAGTGCATAAAGAAAGGGAGATATTACTTTTAAATAAGGTTTTTATTTGTAACTAAATATGTGTTTTGGAATATCTTTGTTTGAAAACCAATTGGATGAAATGGTCCCTTTATAGACAAATAGCCAATAAGTGTGTAGGTAAATGCTAATGGAAACTAAATAAATAGGCTTATGTTATGTGTTTCCTCATGTATTGGTAAGAAATTGGAATTAAGACTCTCTATCAGCATATACAAAAAATCAAATACATAGATCAGGCATTTTTTCTCCCTCCGGCCCGGCCCCTGTTGAATTTGTTTATAAACCAATGCAGACCACGGCTGAAACAGTTTGGCTCATTTTTTCTCTTGTGTTTCTCTCAACATTGTCTCGCGGGCCATATGAAATGACGTGACGGCCCACATTCTGCCCATGGGCCATGAGTTTGATACATGTGTTCCACTTACTCGAGCGACAGCTCTGTCGGAGATCAAACCAGATGCAAGACTGCCCAGGAAGCCGCCCACCTCCAAGGCGCTCATGTAACTGCTACCTGTCACTCACATGCTCAGTTTAGCACCAAATTTGGACAACAAAAATGGCGTAAATACAAAATGGCCTACCCATAAGAGCAGTCTGGCCTTTCTCCTGCATGAGGAAAAGCTGTCCCCAGTCCGTCGCTGCAGTTTTCACCCCAAACACCACCAAGTAGCTCACAGACAAAACCCAAAGAAACGGCGAGAGGAGAAACTCTCTCAGGGTGCTCTTGCTGCTGCGTGCTGGAAAGCAAAATATTTGCTGGCTTCAAATTAACAACACATTTTGTTTTTTGAAGAAGACTTAGCCAAGATTGCTGTGCCACAAGGTATAACATGATAATAAGAGAATACACAAATACGATTCTGTGAGACCGTGGCGGGTGGATTGTCCCCCTAGAAATTCTTTGATGGTTTACAGGAGGTTTTTGACATGCGCAACTTATGAGCTACAATCAGGGTTAGGTGTCCACCAAAGCCTCCTCCTATTCTGTGGGAATTTTTCCAATTGCTGGCAATGACTGTGCAGCTGAAATTGACGGCTGTGAGACGAGGCGCTGAACCTTTTTTCTGGTCACCGACAGTTGAAAATTGATCATCTAGGGGAAAATGCAACATTTCACATCATATTTTACCCAGCCGTCTAATCAGAGTTCAGGCGGGGAAGGGCAAACCCAGCGACAGGAGAGTTAGAGTGTGTGTTTTACCACAGGGGGAGGGGCTGAGTGACCAAGATTCTTTCTGACGGACAGAGATACGTAGCACAAATACACACAAAGGCAATTGTGATCATTTATATCAGGGGTGCCCACATTTTTTCCACGTATGAGCTACTTATAAAACGGCCATGTCAATATAATCCATCTACAATAAAAATGCAAAACATACATATCTATAAATATAGCCTATTGTTTATGTGTACCATATATGTTGATCTGTCTTGCATTACTCCACACACCCATATTTTACAATAAAGTACATTTTTTTGTCAGTACCTTATTCTGATGACTTGCACAGAATGGAATCAGCCAAGGGGGCGCAGTGTCGAGCTGCGCGCCTACCTTCACTTACGTCTCCAGGTCTGGAGGTTTTTGAAGTTCTCCAAATCCCTACGCTTCAGCTTTGAGGAGAAATGCTACAGTTTTCGTTTGAAACAATTAACTGAGCTGATCATAGAAATCATATTTCTGTCTTTCCCATACAGCTCCACGTTCAGATCATTCAGCATGTTGACCTGATCAGTTGAAAATGCTAAGTCGAGCACCCACTAACTGTCGTTTAATTGGTTGTATTTGGCATGTTAAGACTCATGTTAAAACTTCTAGACAGTGCAATCAGAATATTTTTAGGCATTTCCCATTACTCAGCTATCTCACATCAATGTGTAGTGACACCTCTGTGTGCTCGCAATTAGCCTTCTTCAGATGCGCACGAAATAGCTGTCTTTGAAGACATCTGGGCCGAATGAAACAGGCAATTTTTGTTGACACATCCATTATTTCATTTATGATGAGCACTTTTTAACATAACGCTTGCGGGTGTAGCGTGAACTGCTCGAGAATTTTTGCTGGGTTTTGTGTGGTGATCCATGCCTCAGAAATGATCAGATGTCAGACTGGCTGCCCTGCATGTCAATCAAGTGACATATTTCGTATTGAGGAGATGATAGGCTGGTGTTTATGTTTTTAGTGCTATGCGCCCCGAGAGGGGCGTGCACTTTAGTTTACAATGATAGGGTTGCCCCAGAAGTGGACGAGGCTGTCACCAGGCTGCTCCCCCGTTGCCTTACAGCTGTAGTCACGCAGCAGCCATATTGTTCGCATGAGGACAACATTGGGTCATGTATGTTTTGACTCCACAATTATCACTTGATAAAAATTCATTCCAACTAAATGAACTTAGAGTCATTGCCTACACACATTGTCATCGCGATCGACATATTTGGCACCCATGATTTATTTATAATATGAGAAATCAAAATTATTCAGATTAAGTTTGCGTTTATATACATTTGAAAACATTATTTTTGGTGGCCCGACAGGATCTTGCTATGTATGGGAATCACTAATGTTACTCACATTTCTTGGCTGGCACGCCAACAGCGGGCAGGCCCACATCCTTTGGCTCATTCTTTACCAGCACAACAGTCACGAGCGAGAAGGCAGCGCAGAAAATGCCCGACATGGTCAAGATGGTCCTCCAGTCGTAGTAGCGGAGGAGAATCGTAACCAGGATCGGGCCCAAACTCCCGGCCACGTTCATGCTGCACGACAGCACCGACCACCACGTTCCAAACTGGGATGGCTCAAACCACTGAAGGGGGATATGGTAGACGTTTTTGACTTCAAATGGAACTCTAGGATACGTAATGAAGACTTTAAAGAACATTTGTCAAACTCACGGTCTGCAAGAGCTTAAAATATCTTGGCGGCTAAAAATAAACGGGTTAAAAGAGTGCCTTGACCGAAAACTTAATTTTCCACAATGCCTGTCCACTATGATATTCGTGAAGAGATAGCTCAGTGCCACTACAACAGTATTTCCATTGAGTGAAATTGAGAAACAAATGATCCTAAAAATGTCCAAAAGATTTTATTATTTCGTTATATAGTGATACCTCACAAACAACATCAATTCGTTCTCAATTTATCCCCGTATCTAGAAGTACTCGTATCTCTTGCAAATTTTGCTAAATGCAAAAAAACGGAAAATCTATTAAATCGTTCAAGGCCTCCCAAAAGCACCCAAGTTATACCTAAATAGCTTTAAAACATATCTTCCGGATCACTTGATACACAATCAAATAGTAATTTCCTACTACTACTACAACATAAATACAATAACAGAAACACATTTACAAAAATACATTTACAGTAATAATAAAGAAATACTACAAAAACACTGCTACAGAAATACAACTAAAATCCTACATCAGAAATACTACAAAAACCCTACAAACATACAACTAGATGAGAGCACAGGTAAGAACTACCTGCATGGCGTCACCGCCTGACGCACCTCTGCCAGTGCCAAACTACAGTAATCTATCTATCTATCTATCTACCTTGGTCATATCCCTCAAGAGGAGTGACCGACAGCAAGACAAACAGAAAATAAAAGGGGGGAAAAAAAAGCAACAAAAAATTTTTTGGACCATGGCCAACCCAATTGTTCAAACACCCAAACAAGTAAGGCACCTCGGCACCCAAGTCGGTCATGCTTTCGTCCCTCCAGATGAAATGGGACACCAGAAAGCGGCCATGTCACTCGGGTCAGGGTGACACAACACACTCTTTTGTTCAACAGCAGGGCCAGACAGCTTTCACTGGTTTACCCCTGCCGCATCATACGGGTGCCCAGCCCATCCTTAAGAACGCGTCCACAATCCCACTATCCTTTCACAACACCTCTCCACTCCTTCCTATCACCAACAAAAACTACAGTAATACTACAAACATATTGGCAAATGTAATACTTAAAACAGACACCCGATATATAATTTTGCTTTAATTTTAAAAAGACAAACATATACTACAAAAACACTACTACAGGGATACTACAATACAGATATACTACTACAAAAATACAACAAGAGTACATACTAAAAAAATGCATCTAGCATAAAACTATGAAAATACTAAAGAAAAACTAAGAAAAAAACCTTCGAAATTACTACAAAACTAAATATCAAATGCAGTGCTTAAAACAGGGACCTATTATTATTTCGATTTTACTCTGAAAAGAAAAAAAGACGAACAACAATACGACAAAAGCACAACAGAAACTAGAGCAGGGGTCTCCAACGTGGTGCCCGTGGGCAGCCGGATGCCCTCTTGGGTCAGCTGAGGTGCCCACAGGCCTTTTCTAAAAATTGCTTACTAGTGCTTGATCATTGTGATTTTATAGTAAAATTATTTATTTAAATGGTTGAATGAGTCCATTTAACCCTATTTCCAATATTAAACGTGGTATTAAAATAGTAACAACATATTTTAGAATTACATATTAAACTGGGTGCCCTTTGCCCTAATTAATAACAAAAAGTAGCTCTCAACTTCAAAAAGGTTGGAGGCCACTGAACTAGGGTAATACTACAAATATAAACATAAAGATTATTTTGCTTTAATTGTAGGAAATCAAATAAATACTGAGAGAAATCTAGTTAAAACCAGTATAAAAATAACATGTAGATGTTTGCATGTACATTCATTCATAAAGATAAAAAATGTATAGGTCTCCAGGCCTTGATGTGGCTGGCAACTCGAAAGGTTTGCACACCCCTGCGCTAGCGCCACCTAATGTACATCTGTGCACACCACTGGTATGTGTTCACTAAAACAAAACAACAAATGCAATTATTAATTATTATTATTATTATTAAGATCGTTTCCCTGAGCTAAAAAAAACAACTGCTGAGGACGTTCTACTATTAGAAGCTCTTGTAATCTGATTCCCTTCAACCTGCTGAAGACGTGCTAAAGCCGATTTAGTTCCGACACGCTACAGGCATCTTGCTTTCCAAGAGCCACCTAATCACATTGGTGAAACTCATGGCCCGTGGGCCAAATGTGGCTCGTCACGTCATTTTATGTGGCCTGCAAGACAATGCTAAGAGAAGCACAAGAGAGGAATGTGCCAAAAACCGACCTGCCAGGCACCACTTGCAAAGCACCCACTGCTTGCATTAACCAACCAGAGAACACTGTGGAAACCTATCCCAATGGTAATTGACTTCAAATGAAAGTCACAGACGCGGAATTTGAAAAACACAAAATTAAATAAAATGACAACTGGGTGTCTTTGATGAAGTTTAAATTTTTTTTAGTTCATTTCTATAATAGATATATTTTCCTTCTTTCCTTTTCTTTCTTTATTTCTTTCGCTTCATTCTTTCTTCCATTCTTTCTTTGTTTGAGAGAGAAAACGCAAAGTTCCCCTATTTAGAAGAATTTCCTTATAAAGTAGCCTTTTTTAATCAATGAATCAATTATTTAAATTAGTGTCTGTATGCTATATTTGTAATACTACAGTCTGCACGAGTTTTAAATTATTTTTTATTCATTTTTTTTAACAAATGCAGGGTTAATAAACACTACAAGAGATTAAATCATAGTGAAGGAAAAATCTTCCGGATATCAGACCCTTCAAAATAATTCTAAAATCAAATCTAAATAAAACCTGAATCATAATTTAATTGTCAGCCTCCCAAGGATCCACAACCCTACAGCAAAAGGCACACTTTTTTATAACATGTCTTTTTTTAAATACGTATAAACATGTCTTCCTTCCTTCCTCTCTCTTCTCATCTCTTTTTGTTGTTCTCTTATCTTCTGTTTCTTTCTTTCTATCTCTATTTCATTCTTTTTCTAACATTCTTTCTTTTTTCTTCTGACTTTTCTGTCTCTTTCTCTCTGTTGACCTCAACTTTTCTCTCTTCTCCTTTCCTTTATTTCTCTTACTCTCTTTTTCTCATATTTTCTTCTTTCTCTCTGTCCTTTTCTCCTTTTATTTTTCATTCTCCCGCTTTCTCTCTCTTTCTCTTTGTCTTTCCCTCTCTCTCTCTCTCTCTCTCTAATTTACGAGTCTGGCCTCTGTAAGAGTGTTTTATTCTAACACGTGGCCCGTGATCTAAAACGAGTTTGACACCCTTGGGTTAGACGGACATATGTTAGTCATATTTTAGTAGTGTCCGGCACTAAGTGACATGATTCCACATGGCAAAGTCAAAGGAAACATGCAAGCATTTTGTACCTTGCGCAGCACCTTTCCACACGGCGGCCATCCACAACCTTGTCCTAGCCCGTTGACAAACCACAAGAGCGAGAAGACGCCGACCGTGGAAGACCAAGAGAAGACCACATTGATGCTCCCTACCACAAAAAGGCCCACAGAGAAAAGCCAACGGGCGCTTATCTGGTCTGACAGCACGCCGCTAATGAATTTGCTAATGGCGTAGGCCAAAGTTTGGCTGCTGCTAATCATACCTGAAAACACAAGGGAACATGAAAATGGGATACTCATTGAATTAGATCGTCTTTATTGTCATTGATAACCGCATAACAAAGTGTTGTATGGAACAACCGAAAAATGCACTTTTTATAGAATAGTATTATATAATAGAAAAAGCAAATAGTATTTATATAATTCATACAAGATCAACAGTTAGGCCTAAAAGCATTTGGATAGACATACCATTTTCACAAGTTGGGCTTTACATGCAACCACATTGGACTTGAAATGAAACATCTTGACCAGAAAATGCAGACTGTAATGTTTAATTAAAGTATTCGAACAACATCGCATGGGAGAGTGTGAAAAGAAATTTCAATTTCTTGTACGTCAAGCAACTCTAAGGAAATTGACAAATCAAATTGACTTCAGAGAACATTTAATTGAAAAATAAAGTAATATTATACATTTATCTTCCAAACACACATTTTAGCGGACGGGAGATCGACAGACGAGTCAGTGCAGCGTCTGCCGTCATTCGCACCCTGTACTGGTTCGTCGTGGTGAAGAGGGAGCTGAGCCAAAAAGCAAATCTCTCAATCTACCGGTCGATGTACGTTCCTACCCTCACCTATAGTCATGAACTGTGGGTTATGACCGAAAGAACATGATCCCGGATACAAGTGGCTGAAATGAGTTTCCTCCGTGGGGTGTCTGGGTATTCCCTTAGAGATAAGGCGAGAAGCTCAGTCATCCGGGAGGGACTCTGTGTAGAGCCACTGCTCCTCCGCATTGATAGGAGCCAGTTGAGGTGGCTCGGGCATCTGATAAGGATGCCTCCTGGACGCCTCCTTCGGGAAGTGTTCCGGGCATGTCCCACCGGCAGGAGGCCCCAGGGGCGACCAGGACACGCTGGAGAGACTATGTCTCTAGGCTGGCCGGGGAACGCCTCGGGATCCCGTCAGATGAGCTTTATAAGGCTGCTGTCCCTGCGTCCCAACCCCAGACAAGCGGAAGACAATGGATGGATGATGGCTATTTTAGGGGCTCAAAAATTATAGCACAATAAAGTGTAATCTAAACAAAAATGTTGTCAAAATTTTATTGCAAATCCTTTTGAAGCAATTGCCTGAGGCCTGGAACCCATGGACAACAGCAAACGCTTGATTTCTTCCTCCTTGATGCATTGCTAGGCCTTTAGATGTTGCTTGTTTTTTGGACTTTTCGCTTAAAGCCTCGTCTTAAGCAAGTGAAATGCTTGCTCAATTTGGTTAAAATCTGGAGATTGACCAGGCCGTTGTGGAATATTTGACTTCTTCGCCCTAATACACTCCTCACTGTTAGTACACTTTTTCATGGCCAATCCAAGCACTTTTCAAAACCACTTTTTAAATGTTTCTAGGACCGTCAAAGGTCGAAATCCAACGCCGTAAACAAGAAAGGTTGTGTTTTTTTGTTGTTGACTTTGATGACTAAAATATAGTTTCTATCTTGCTGCTAGTACATACTTTGTGCTACTTTGAGCTATTCCTATCAATAATCTACATTCTTTTTGTGTCAATGGGCTGCTATAAACTGACATGAATTCTGCCATTCTGCTTCAACAATGCACGCACAGCTTCAAAATGTCACACACACGGAAAGGGCTCTCTAGGTGTTGGGTAATAATTGAATTCAATACGGAAGACAAAAAAAGAAAGTTCTGTATGTATAAGAAGCAGAAAAATTAGCCAAATTTAATTTTTAAGTATATTGAATGCTCATAAGAAGAGTGCATTCAATCTTAGAGACTGCTGATCTTTTGCTTTTTGTTTTACTTCGTTAATTTATATTTGATGTGTATTTTTCTGAGAAACCCTGTCTAAATTGGTAAAAATAGAATTGTAAATAGTTAGTTGTTTTTGCATTTTATCATTCAATTAGAGCACTGAAAAGTTAATATATGTTTTATGTTTTTGTTTAGCATTTTCAGGGATGTTGTCTTGTTGTTCAACTTTAAACCTGTTCAGTGTGTAAAAAGCTAAAATTGTTTTGTATGTTACATTTTTTAAAGATTTGTAAATATTTTAATTTAGATAGGTTGTCTTTTACAGGAATCCGCTCACTCATTACTGAAAAATTTGGTTAATAATGTTTTATCACGTTGATAATATATCATTAAAAAACAAAGAATTTGAGGACCTATTTGGGAGCCAAAAAAGTCGGCTCTTCTCAGTGAGCCGAGCCAAAAGAGCTGGTTTTCTAAATAGAGCTATACCTCGAGTGCGACCAGTAGGGGTGGTGACGCTTCACATGACAGCGCCATAATGACAAGCCACCAGAGCAGGCATATAAGCATAATTTTCATGCACTTTACTTAAAATATATATTTCTAATTTTTTGCATGGTTTACAAGAAACATGGCAATGGAAAAAAGCAATTCACTCGAAATCCAAGCATTTTCCTATCCTTGAAAACACAACATTAAAATTCAACCATTTTCAAGGATTTAAAGCACTCGGACAAACCCTTAATATTGATTTTAAGAATAAGCAGAAATACCCAAACTATCATATATCCATCCATCCATGATCTGCACCGCTTATCCTCAGTAGGGGGTGCTGGAGCCCAACCCAGCTATCTCTGTGCAGTGGGCAGGGGACACCCAGAACTGGTTGCCAGCCAGTCCCAGGGCACACGGGGACAGACAATTCGCTCGCTCATTCACACCTAGGGACAGTGTGGACCGGCCAATTAACCTAACATGCATGTTTTTGGAATGTGGGAGGAAACCGGAGTGCCCCGAAGAAAACCACGCAAGCACGGGGAGAACATGCAAACTCCACACAGGAGGTTCGATCTCATGACCTCAGAACGGTGCCACACACGCGCTAACCACTGCGCCGCCGTGCTGCCCAACTATCATATAAACATTCATTATTTAAGAAATATGTGCTAATTTCATATGACAAAAGCTCACTTAGAGGGAGTTGACATGATCAAACTGAGAATAAAAGTCAAAATCGAAATGAAAAATCGGCAAATGAACCTAACCTTACCCAAGTCCTCTTTGTCCAATTGAATCTCCTCCATAACTGATGGCATGACAAATGAGAACGTCTTTCGGTTGAAGAAGTACAGCATGTAGCCGAAGAACATGGACAAAAAGATGCTAACGCGGTAGTAGGCAAAACCTGCTGCCGCCATGCTTCCGCTGATTCAAATGTTTTTAAAAAATTAAAAATGTGCTTAATGAAGAGGACACTATTAGACTCCTAAACTTGTGGGCAAGTACTTCCAATGAGTGATGTTGAAGATTTTCCTCCACTCTGAAAGAGAAAATACATTAAAAAATAATTGTGTTTGACTGATTGTACTAAGTTAAATCGTGTAGGTACAATGTTCTGCTAACAGAAAAAGTTCAGTAGAATTTTATGTTGTTTTATTATTGTTATTATTATTTAGAAGGAAACTCTCGGACAGAAAATGACGTCACATTGGGAGCCAAATTAGTTCAGTCAAGTTAGACATTTTCATTGACACATGTCATCACTATAATCAACAGCTATCTGCTTCTGTTGTTCATCATCTGTAAGATTCACAAGATATCGTTATTGTTGATAGATATTTTGTTTGTATTTCATTGAATTTGCAAACAGATTTTTGGATTTTGTTGATTGATTGTAGTGTGTCAGACTCGCTGTGTTTTCATTTAATGTTTAAATTTGACTCTGTTTTGGATGAAAGTAGAGCTTGGACGCCTTCTTGACACAACCCCATCATCTGTAATATTCCAAACATATCCCTTTCTCCAAAGTTTTTAACAAATTTTGTAGTTGCTTTGTTGATTTTGTCGACCATTTCTGCCTTTGAGAAATACAGAGAGTGGTCTTTGATTGCCCTACTGTGGTTAACATGTTAATTGTTCCTTTCTAAAACTAATGAGAAGCAAAGAACATCAATGGTAGTCAAACGATGATTGAAAATCCTCTTTTGTTGTTTCTTTAAACAATAATTGTCAATAAGTATGAAAGGTATTGCGAGTACTTGAAGTAAATTTTTTGTTTGTGGTAATGTTTTGCAGAAAAGAACGTACTCTTGTTTTAAATCATTGTAAAATGACACTGCAAACGGTAACTGTTCTGCCTTTGAGAAACATATAGGATGGTCTTTGAGTGCTCTCTTGTGGTTAACATGTTATTGTTGGTGGCTAACCTTAATTTTATTGGTGAAACCAGATGTCATAATAACAATGTATGTTCTACTAAATAATTAGTTTTAATTTAAATGCATTTGTTTGTTTTATGGAAACCTTGCTTTTACTGTAGTTTCAATTTTCTCAACAGTTTCATTCTTTTGAACCAGTTTGGTGGCCTTGGAGTAGCGTTCCCTGAGTCAGGAAGGTCGCTGGTTCGAGCCTAGAAGTCATACCTAAGAGTTATAACATTGGTACCCATTGCCTCCCTGCTTTACACTTAGCATTAAGAGTTGGATCTGGGGGGTCTGGTCACCTAATGACTCCGAATGACTTATCGGTTGGGTAGAACTACTGTTGCATCATTTACTGTTTATGGGAGCCCTGCCAATATGGGCTAAGGTGAGGAAAAAATAATACAATTAATTATTTTAAAAGTCCAGTGCGCCTTATATAAGAAAATGTATAACAAAAGACAAATTTTCCAGGGTGCACCTTTTAGTGCTAAAAATATAGTAATATTTTTTATTATTAAAATGTAGAAAAACTTGAAAAACAAGTTAAGAATGTAGAAAAATCCCAAATTATAGAAAAATTAAATCCTAAAAATAATAATCTGTTAAATCCTGACCCACGGTGATTGGAAAAACGTTTCACTATCAATTTAGGCTACAGTAGTTTAGGAGGTAGAGCGCTCGTTTAGGAACCAAGAAGTTGCAGAATTGATTTCCGGCTCCTCCGAATTAAATACTGAAGTATCCTTGGGCAAAACACTAATCTCCCCGATAAGCAGGGAGGCACCTTGCATGTCTAAGTGGGTAAGTGTGAAGTGCACTGTAAAGCGCTTTGGGTGTCTTCAGTGACTTGTTAAAGTGCTATACCGTTTACATGATTATTAGAGCTGGTGCCATGATTCATTTTTAAATATTTCATACATGTCAATCTTTGGACATTAATAAGAAGTAGATTTTATGATGCGCTGTATTTTTACGCATGAAACACAATCTCTAGAGTATTAAATAAATAAATTAATAAAATGGGCTTATTTAAAACCCGCAGTGGCAAACTTCTACCAAAACGAAAATCTAATTACAATGGTGGGAGCAGTTTATTCATACACCAAGACTGACTCTTGCTTCAAAACATACCTAGCAACTTCCCAAATTGAAAAAATAAAATAATAAAAATGAAAGAAAATATTTTTTTGTTGGACTCTTCTCGTCTTGCCCATTTCGGCTTATCCAGATTGTCTCGGCCACTAGTAGCAGGCGACAACGTCATAGTAGCTTGCAAATATTGTTGTTTTCAGCTATGTGAGGGGAAGTGAATACAGAGTAGGGGTAAGATCTTGAGCAAGAGCCCAATCCAAGCCTGACACAAAATTCTGACTTAATATGTCAGTCATTACGTTCAGGTTTTGGCCGGGCTTCTCTTTCTTGCTGATTTTTTTGAAAAATTATCCAACTGTTATTGTTCTTTATTTTTCTTTGTGTCGAGCGGTAGAGGGTCCACATGATGGATTCAACCTCTTGCGCAGCTCCAAACGAGAGAGAAGCACGGCCCGGCCCTCATAAATACAATATGAAAATTGGGGTTTTCTTCGGGCTCAGTCCCTTGAATCAAGTTAGTTGGTCGGGCTCGGGCTGGGCCGCGCTTAAAAACCCGGGTCCGGTTGGATTTTTTTAGGCCCGATCTTACCTCTAATACAGGGTATGGGAAGACAATGGGAACTTATACTGTTGATATTTTCGTTTCAGGGTTCCTACAGCTTTAGGCATGTTGAATTCAAGACTTTTAAAAACTTTTTTAATGCCTTTTGTTATGAAATTTAAGATCAAGTCAACAAAAAAAACACACAATTTAAACAAACAAAATAAAAAAAAACACAAATATTTCTTGCACACAATACATCGTGCACATGACCTGGCTTAGCTTTGGGCCATGGCCAAAATTGTTCTTGGACAGACACTTCTCATTAAATGCATATTTTTCCATGGTCCAAAGTAAAAGTATTTTCCTATGTGTATAGTGGGTATACCTCGTTCATGAAAAGGCCTGACTGAAACCACATCACAGTTTTGATAGTTCCATTATTGTGGTCACACAATGTTGCAAATTACAAAGTATCAAAACAGTCAATTGACGAATGTTACTAAATCGTTTTACTTCAAACACATAAATCATATTAATACGTTCACAACTTTAAGACTTTTTAAAATTTAATACAAGACATTTTAATGACAATTAAGGCCTTGCTTTTAGAATAATTAATTTAATGCCATTTATAACTTTTGAAGGATCCGCTGGAGTACTATGATACAAAAATGCTATTACAGAAATATTGAAACAGAAATACTACAAAAGTACAAATACGGAAATGTTAAAGAATACTTAAGAAATACTACAAAAAAATCTAGTATGGAAGTATTTCAAAATACTTCTAGAGAAATAATACAAAATACCACTAGAGTAACACCGTAATACAAATATACTGCTACATAGATATTACAAAAGGGATACTACAAAAAATAAGTTTAGAGAATTATTATGACAGAAATACTACAAAATAGAACAACAGGAAAGATACAAAAATATTGCAGATATACTACAAAAAAATACACTATGGAAATACCACAAAAACGCTACTTTAGAAATACAAAAGAATTATACTACAAAATAAAAGTACAGCAATACAATAAAAATACTACAGAAATACTACCAATATTTGACTGTCAAGTTAGTCACATTTATTTGTATAGCCCTTAATCACAAAAATGTCTCAAAGGACTTCACGGGATTACATTTACACCATAAATACTACAAAAAATACACAAAAAAATACACCTCAAGTAATACTCCCAAAAATGCAGATTTACTACATTATCTACTATGGAAATATTACAAAAGTACAATTGCAGAAATGCCAGAGAAAATACAACAAAAATAAAACTACAGTAATGCTGCATCAATACAACAAAATAATGACGACAGAAATACTATAAAAATACAAACACAGTAATAATGGATATACACTACAAAAATTCTACTATAGGATATGCTACAAAAATACTACTGCAGAAATACTATGATGCAGTGCTAGGAATCAAATGGACTGAACAATTTTAGGGCAGAGGAGTATTTCCGACGCTGCATTGTTCACATTTTTGGTTTGTATTACTTTTTATCTTGGTCTTGCGATTTAAATTATAGTTTAGCATACTACCCTGTCCTTTATTAAGGAAAAGAGAGTTATAAAAATGCTGTAATTTTGGGGAGCGCTTAGGTTGAATTTGGGGGTGCTTGAGCACCACCCAAAACGGGCTGGTGATACCCATGGTGTAAAGTCAAGATTTCTCTTTATTTTTGACAAAGCGGTATGTATTTTTTCTATATAATCGGTAGGCGCTTTTAAGGGGAGAAAAGTAGTAGTCTAGCGGTAGTACTGTTGGCGGGTATGACATTCTCGTGTGCTGTATTACAGTCGTTCAGTAGAGTCGGGTTGCTCGCAGCGTGCTTGACACACTCGTGATAGAAATGTCAACAGCTGTTCTACTGAAACGCATTTTGGGATCATTATATATAATAGTATACGTTTTTGCCTACACTGTTAAAGAGAATGCCGTGTAGCTGATGCATGCACGCCAACGCATCCCTCGCCATGTCGTTGTCATTTGCAGGGAATGCGCACTCATTGAGATCCTCGTGAACGCGCCACGTTTTCGTAACAAAACACGAGCATGGCCACATATCATTCATTGCTGCATGAAGGACATCGCGGGAAAGAGAGAGGGAGTGAGGGTGGTCCTCCAAACTCACATACGCTGCTTGCTTCCGCGTCGTCGGGGCTCACAGCACGATTGCCCCGACCACACTTGCCAGCCGACTGCATGCTGGGGATGGTGCAGATCGAGCAAAACATCGATATTATCGATACCAAGCTAGTACTTGGATTGAATCATCACAATCATATCTTGGGATCGATACTCTGCAACTCCACTATTTTCCCCAAAGCATCGCTAGACGCTTTTTCTCACCCAACACCTTTTGCAACTCAATAAGTCAGGCATGTCAAAAGTCAGGCCCGGGGGGCCAGTTACTGCCGTGCTCAAAATTGCACTGGTCTGTGGCCTCTATCATAAAATTAATATCTGGCCCACCAGTTATGTTGACCGCAATATATAATACATCCAGCCATTACCTGCACCGCTTATCCTCAGTAGGGTCGCGGGGGTGCTGGAGCCCATCCCAGCTATCTTCGGGCAGTGGACACCCTGAACTGGTTGCCAGCCAGGCACAGAGACAGACGACCATTCACTCGCTCATTCACACCTAGGGACAATATGAACCGGCCAATTCACCTCAAATGCATGGTTTTGGAATGTGGGAGGAAACCCACGCAAGCACGGGGAGAACATGCAAACTCCACACAGGAGGTTCGATCTCATGACTTCAGAACTATGGCGCACACGCGCTAACCACTGCGCTGCCTGCCGTACTGCCCTATATAATACATTTTTTCCCAAAACAAAATGAAATTACCATTTCACCAGATTATGGCCACCTTATCCTTGGCTTTGTATGAAAGTTTACCAAATCTGGCCTGCTTTCTGAAAAGTTCTGACATCCCTGTGCAGGTCAATGCCTGAGTGAGTGGGCAGTGTTGGGAATAACGCTGTTATTAATAACGCAGCCACAGTGTAATCTAACAAATTATTTTTTTCTGATGTGACAACTCCGTTATTGTTACTGACAGTCAAAAGTGGTGCATTACTTTGGCTGCTGAACGCCGACAAAATTTATACAATTTTTTTAGATTTGTACACATTAAATGCCCTCTCGGCCTGCTAAAGGGCAGTGTATAGCGTGTTGGTTGGTACAGGCGTAAACGTGTCAGTTGCCTTGCCGCCCAAATGCAGCTGCAGCTCATTGACCGATTGGCTTCCCTTCTTTTTAAGCTCAGTGCTCTCAATTTGTCAACAAACTTTGGCCCAGCAAGATGTACGTTTTGACTCTGTCGGGTTCCCTGCCCGGTATTATTCCCGTCTATTTTGTCCTGTTTAATAGCGATCTCCAGATCCGTTCCAGTCTAGTTTGTCGTTTAATTTCGATATCCAGTTCTGATATCAATCCTGTGTCCCGTCCTGTACCGCTCCATCTGTCAGATATCTGCTTGAGAAATTGGTATCGGTCTCTTGCTTTCTGTTCCACGCCTGACTTCTGTCTTCTTTCACCCAGCGATCGCCAAATCACTGGCGTTTTGTGTTCATGTGCATGACTGCCCCATTTCTTGTAAAATAAAAGCTTGTGGGAGAAACGTCACACATTTGGGTTCTCCTCCTGTTCTGGTTCTTGACAAAATGTGCATTAACTCAATTGGTGAAATAGACCAGTTGACACATTTGATGCCGATCATCAAAATCTCCCCCCCATGTTTAAATAAATGCGTCACATTTAGAAACAATCCCTTGTCATCCATGATTATAATACGTTAAGTAGATATCAAGTGTAGGCAGAATGATAACGTATAATACTGAAAAACAAAGCATAAAGTTTGACATCCCCGTGTTAGAAAAGAAAATGACACGCAAACAGGAAGCATGTGGACTTTTTTTGAACCATAGAAAAAGACAGTCAGGTGGAATTGGTGTGGTAATCTGCTACTGTGGCACGCCACAAATGTACAAAAACATTTGAAATGAGCAGTCTGCAATCCGAATTTAAGCATGTTACTGTTCCTGGAAAAAAAAAACTTTTAAATCTGTTGTCACTATGGCAACATAACCAAGAGGGCTTGTTACAGACTTTATTATTAAAATATTGCGCAACAGGAGATATTTAGTTGTATTGTTGACATTGCTATACAGTATGCTTATTATCGTTACATTACTTGGTTTGAGTTCTGATACAGGTGCAAAATAAATGTTTTTTTAATGTAGTTATATACTTTTTTTTAATAACAATTTGAGTGCCTAAAATGTTGTGCAGTATAAACTTACTCAAGGGGAAGGGTTCTTTAATTCAAGGATCATACATGCAAAAAAAAAACTATCGGATTTTCACTACCTCATTTCTTGAATCGGATCGATAGCAAAGTTCCCAGTATCGTCCACCCCTACCGCATGCAGCTCATCACACGCGCTATTAAAGTGGTAACGCCCACTTTCTGCAAACCGAATCAGATGCGTGCACACAATTACCACTTCACACACGCACGCCACTGCAAAGTCCAATATGCAAGGGGACGTTACCAAGAAAAAAAACTTGTCAAAGAGGAGAAAAAGCAAAATATTGTGTCAAATTTCAATCCACTCCGATGCTAACGACGCATCTTGCTCATTGGCGCTACCAAGCGGTAGACATAATACTAATTACAGGCCATCACGGCAACGACACAGAAATTCATTGTACTGCAATATAATGACAATAAAGGCCATTCATTCAAAATTGAGCCTCGCACAACAGCAGAGCCTTTTGGCATTATTTAGAATAGGGGTTTCAGATTATTATGTAGGTTGGTTGAATGTCCGAACCACAGGGGTTTTTAGGGCAACGTTTCCGGTGTTGTGCCTTGGGCAAGTACACTAGGGTGGTCTGAACAATATATTCAACGGGACAGAGTATACAATTTTGTGCCCTGGTAGTTTTTTAAAAATATATTTGAATACTAAACAATGAAAAAAAAAACAATCCTACAACTTTTATTCTAATTATAAATGATCGTAGTTTGAGAAATTTGTATTTCTTCCATATGGTAAAATCTACTTCGTATACCGGCATTTGTCTGCAGTGGCGCTGGTTTTCCATCAAATAAGAAAACAGTGCCATCTAGCGATCAAATATCACACAGGCGGTTTCATGGAAATTTTCTGCAAAGCGCTCGGGTATACACATTTGGGATATAAATGTAGGCACTTTTAGTCTTTAATCGAATCATTGCAGGCCGTGACTTCCCACCACTGATAGTAAACTTGCTTTTAAATTTATTGGCATCATAGTTTTACCACAGGTTGTAAATTAATGGTACGATTGTAGGGTAGAAATAATCAACTACTCACAGAATACGTTATTCCTTACAAATTTTCTCGAACGTTTTAAAATGCGTAATAAACGTACTTTGTACGGCAAAACCGTGCAGGTTGAGAGGTATGGCATTTATTCGGCGGCAACAAAATCCCCAACTCATTGTATCAATGACCCTGTGCGAGGAATGGTCTTTAGTATCATGTATTGGCTCTTAAAAGAGCCGTTGTGTTCTTCAGTGATGTTGTGTGAGTTATGCTCGCTCTCCCCGGATGCGGCGGGCCAGCTGGATGTCCTTGGGCATGATGGTGACGCGTTTGGCGTGGATGGCGCACAAGTTGGTATCCTCAAACAGGCCAACCAAGTAAGCTTCGCTGGACTCCTGTAGGGCCATAACTGCAGAGCTTTGGAAACGCAAATCGGTCTTGAAATCTTGAGCGATCTCCCTAACCAGACGCTGGAAGGGGAGCTTGCGGATGAGAAGCTCGGTGGATTTCTGGTAACGACGGATCTCACGGAGAGCGACGGTGCCAGGCCTGTAACGATGAGGCTTCTTCACTCCGCCAGTGGCCGGGGCGCTCTTACGAGCAGCCTTGGTGGCGAGCTGTTTCCTGGGGGCTTTGCCTCCTGTGGATTTACGGGCAGTTTGCTTAGTTCTTGCCATTGCGACGACAAATTGATAGGTTGTGTACGTGTTAGACAGAGCCCGACTAAATATATAGCGCCTTGACAGTGCAACGAAGACGCCTATTGGCAAGAAGAGAGTGCCGCGCTTTTAAACAGACAAACAATTGGACAGCAGTGATTTGAAATCAGCCAATCAAAACACTGGCGGGAAAATGCGGAATTCGTTGGGAAACCGAATTTGAAATGAAATTTTCCATTTTATTTCTCTGAATGAGGAGTAAATCATCTCAGTTCATGTATGTACTCTGTTCGACGGATCGGTGAAAAAAATATTAATAACAATTTACATCTTCTGTCTCGTACCATATTTGGCAGTGGGTTTATTTTTAAATACAGAAGACGCTATGTTTAATACTCTTATGTATAATGTTGCAACAGTAAGGTTAATGCACCTATTAAAAGGAAACTTTTTTCTTAGATTCTCTTTCATTTTCTGTTTCTTTAGTTTTCTTCTTTAATGTCTTCTTTTTTCAAGTATTGTCTCTTCTTTTCCCATTTCTTTTATTTTGCTTTCTTTTGATTTTGTTTTGTTTGTTTGCCTGTTGCTTGTTTTTACTTTTCTTCGTTTCTCTCTTTCCATTTTCATTTCATTTTTCCCCTCGCTTCTTTTCTTCTTTTTCATCTGCTTCTTTTTATTTATTTTTGCTTTACACGTCTGTTTTCTAAAGTCAGTTCGTGCCTAATATAACTAACTAGCAATATATTGATGTTGGTAAATGGTCTGCATTTACATAGCGCTTTTCAAGTCAATGAAGACCTCCCAAAGTGCTTCACACCAATTCACACACACACACACACACTAATAGGGAGTCAGTCATGCAAGGCCCATACCTGCTTATATGAGGCATTAGGGATTCAGTGTCTTGCCCAAGGACACTTCGACATATAACACGGAGGAGCCGGGAATTGACCCTGCCATCTCTTGATCTGGGCAACAAAACAAACCCGCAGAGCCATTTGGGAGCCAAACTGCTGGGCCTTGTAAGCGAACTGAGCTAATGGGATCAATACCAAAATTCCATGTATCTTTCTCTAGTTTACATTCTACATATCTATATTTCTCTATCGTTCTCTCTCGCTTTCTTTCTGCAACTCTCTCTTTATACATATCTAAATTTCTTTTTCCATATTTCTCTTCTCTCTATTCCACTTTCTTGCTATGTTTCCCCCTTTTGACCCTCGAAGGTGCCGAGTGGCATCATCCTTGTGCTTAGTTGGAATGTTGGTTTAAATGAGGGAAAAGTTCACTGTACGTTGAAATAATGAATGTCATTATTATATACTGGAATGAAACATTTTAAAATATATATTCAGGGCAATAGAGTGGGCAAGTGGTTAAGCGCAGCTGCGGGCACAGTTCTGAGGTCATGGGATCAAATGCAGCTAACAGCCTTCCTGTGCCGAGTTTGCATGTGCTCCCTGTGCTTGCGTGAATTTCCTCCCACATTCCAAAAACATACAGGTAAGACTAGTTTGCCCGTCCAAAATTGTCCCTAGTTGTGAATGAGCGGGTGAGTTGTCCATCTCCGTGTGCCCTGCAATTTGCCGGCAACCAGTTTAGGGTGTACCCTGCCCACTGCCCGAAGATGGCTAGGGATGGGCCCCAGCACCCCTGTTGAGGATAAGCTTTGCAGATAATGGATGGGTATTTAATTTGATACCATTGTGTTCCATAATAATTGGAATTGCATCATTAAACAAAAATATGAAGGACTGAGCACAACTCTTCAGTAGAGTTGAAAGGGAAGCCATATGAAAGAGTACTTTCTATAGTTGACAGGTGTGCTAGCCGAAGCACTAATGATTAGAATATGAATTCAAATACTAAGATTGATATTTTTGGAATCACTCTCTTGAACTTGGAAGTGGCTCTTAAAAGAGCCTTTGTTTTTGTTGGAGGTGTATAGAAGTGTCAAGTGAACAGCTCACTTTTTGGATTTTTTCGGGGTAGTTTTCTTGGTGGCCTTCTTGGCAGCTGGTTTCTTGGCTGCGGGTTTTCTACCTTTTTTGGGAGTCTCCTTCTTGGCAGCCTTGGCTTTAGGCTTGGCCTTCGAAGCGGCCTTCTTGGGACTGGCCTTGGCCTTCTTCTTGGGAGTCTCTTTCTTAGCGGCCTTGGTTTTCTTGACAGCCTTGGTCGTTCGTTTCTTGGCGGGGGATGCCACCTTCTTGACGGCGGCCTTCTTTGCGGCGGGTTTCTTTTTCTTCTCGCTGGGTTCGGTTTTGGCAATTTTGAAGGAACCGGATGCGCCGGCGCCTTTAGTTTGGACAAGAACCCCATTGCGGACGAGGGTGATGATAGCGTTGTTGATGCGCTTGTTGGCCTTTTGCGCGTCAACACCTTTAGCCGCCAAGATCTTTTTGATCGCCGCTGCAGATATACCCTTGCGTTCCTTGGACTCTTTTACGGCGGCCACGATGAGCTTGGGGAGGCTGAGGCCGTCCTTGGCCACCTTCTTTGACCCCGACTTGCGCTTGCTTTTGGCAGCCGCCTTGGGCTGACTCGCCGCTGCTGCTCCCTCTTCGGCCATAGTTACTTCGTTGCGTGTCTCGGTTAGAAGTTGGGAGTATGACAACCAGAGGTGGGACTTATAAAGCAGATGAGAACCGTGGAGACTCAACCTAACCATCGCGCTGCACTCCAGCAAAATGTCGACGCACTTTTTGTGTTTTCTCTTCCACGGTTAAGGTTTAAACCACGCGACAAATCAAATCCACAGCTACCTTTTTGACACCAATAAATGAATTATCCCCTTAACTTGAGTCCCAGGTTGTTTTTATCGTCAGGAGCTGGCCCCTTTTCTCTGGAGAATGCCCAAACTGCATCATACAGAGACCATCGCTATCATTTTTCGTGACATTTTGTGCTCAAAATGTCAAAATTTCTCGGACGATCGGTGCGATACAATGATGTATAAGGGATGAGATACATAAGCATGGAGTGAAATCAACTCTGCTTCACTGGCTGTTTTGGCTTTTTATTTAGAGTCCAAAATGTGGACAGTGGTAAACACAAGTTTTACGCGGTGACCCCGGGGCGGTTGCACGTAGGCAACGGAGTTAATAATCCTACGTGTTTATCAATCGGTTCGGTGCATTAAATACAAAATTATGGCAGTCTGTTGACAACCTGAATACATTAATTTACTTTTTTTTCTCCCCCAATTTCGTGACTAAAGTGACCAGGTCACTTGAACGCACATTTTAAGATCAGATCATATTTTTTCAGCAACTATGCAGTTAAGCAAAGGGAAGAAAAGTTAATGGACAAGTTCTACGTTTCGTGAGTGGGAAAATAATAGAGGGTCGAAATGTAATGAACAAAGCATTAAACAACATTTCACATAGATTATAATTAACTAATGCTCTTACTGGTGTTAAGGTGTTGAGTTCTACGTTTGGTTAATATTTGTTTAATAACCCGGTTTTATTTCATTTTAATGCCCAGTTGTCTACTCTAATTTGATATATAGCCTATTATTAGTTGCACAATGTACATTTATCCGAACTCATAGGAATTTAGAATCAACCTAAATGTCAAGTCAAGTCATGTTTATTTGTAAAGCCCTTAATCACAGGGTCTCAGAGGGCTGCACGGACCACAGATTATTGAAAACTGCAGAGTATTATTACACCATCCCCTGATCTAAAACCTACATGAGGGCAAGGAAAAACTCAAAAACCTCAACATGAAGAAAATGAAGAAACCTTGAAAGTAACCCCCCTTCCAGGATGACTAGGCTGCAATGGATGTTGCAATAAAAAATAGTCCAACTATAACACACTTCAAATTTTAACGACTGTTCGAATTAAAGACAAGAAGGTTATTAAAATTAGCAAAGAAAAGTCAATTCCGATGTTCTGTAATTCAGGGAATCCCAAATCCATGTGTATCGCTTGTTTTTCCAAAGTTAATTGATCCACAGTCAATATCAAAGGAATGATCCAATTCTTACATCAACCTTGATGTGAAGCTCTATGATACGAATAAAGACAATTTAGTTCAAGATTACCGGTAGTTCATCTTTTCTATGTGTAAGGCAGTTTCTATATGACATGGGAATCTGCCTCATTGCTGTCATGGACTTTTTGGACAATTTTACAGGCTCGAGGCGTCTTTGCTGTCATGTACTTTCTAGACAAAATTCAAAATTTTACCTATGCTTTTTAAAATGTATTTTCACTATGTTTTGTGTATTATTAGCCAATGCTAAATCTATTGCACCCTGGTCCTCTTGGAAGGGGAAAATACTTGTTGTGAGCCCCCTTCTCTGGGTTTCTTATTTTCCTCATGCTGAAGTTTTTGAGTTTTTCCTTGCCCACATATACGTTGGTTTAAAATCAGGGAATGGTGTAATAGTAACCTGAGCAGTCCTTTGAGAGATTTGGTGATTAATAGCTATACAAATACAAGTTATTTGACTTGACATTCTTGCAATAGTTATTACCCACTCAGTACCACACATCTTACCACAAATCTTTTGGACCAGGGGTCCCCAAATCCTTTTGTTACTGTTTGGCACAATAGGCTACCAGTTTAATAAAAAAAATCATGTTATTACTGTTATGTTATTTCCAAGTTTCAACTATTAGAAGTAGGATTAAAAAACGTCATGTCAGTTAGAATTCAAATGGTTTTTTAATTGCAATAACCCACCCATTGCTGTTGAGCTATTTTCAGAACCCGTCTGAAGGCCCTCTGGTGATACTAGGTTACAGTGTTGAAATGACAAATTTGGATTAATCTAACTGGCCAAGACCTGTCAAGATCGTTTTTTCCGTCTTTTGTGAATTACACCGTCATTTGGTTTAGTCCCCCCCCCCCAAAAAAAAAGAGGTTTGGTTTTCCAAACAATGTCAACAATTGTGTCGTCCCTGATCCATTCATCTTCTGTGCCACTTATCCTGACACTAGGCTTGCTGGGGGTGCTGAAGCTCATCATAGCTATCTTCGGGCAGTGGGCAGGGGACACTCTAAATTGGTTGCCAGTCAGTCGCAGGGCACACAGAGATCGACAACTCACTCGCTCATTCACACCTATGAACAATTTGGGTCGGCCAATCAGCCTGACATGCATGTCTTTGGAATGTGGGAGGAAACTGGAGTGCCCAGAGGAAACCCAAACAAGCACAGGGAGAACATACAAACTCCACATGGGGAGGCTACTGGACTTGAATCCTGACCTCCCACCATGGGGCTGTGCGCTAACCACCCAGCCGCCCTGAATTGTTCGCTAATCAAGAAACATTTATTTAATTTGATAATTGTGTTATATCTTATATTTACTACCATGTGTTTATGATCAAATTTTAATACTTTGTTTGAATGTTAAATAATGATTTTATTCATATCTAACTGGCTTTTTTAACAGGGGCAGTTTTGAAATACTTTCAAAAGTCATTACCCACATCTTTTGGACTAGTCACCAAACCTTTGTCTTACTGGTTGGTATGAAAAGCCCACGAACCCTACTGAGGATAAGTGGTGCAGATAATGGATGTTAGGGAAAGGCTACCAGTTAATAAATATCTAAAAGTAACTGTCATGCTATTACGGTGTTATAACCAGTTTGCAACAATTAGAAGTGGAGTTAAAATAAGCTCAGGCAACCACAAAATCTTGCCAGTTGCAAATCAAATCCCCATGAAAATCGTTATGACTCATAACTTGTGAGCCATTTTCAGAACATTTCCGCGGTCGACTATAGTGTGTATATTTAATTTTCATTATGTGTGGTGCGTTTTTCAGGGATTCTGAGTTGTGTGACTTTAAAGTTGCCTGGTATAAAAAGGCTCGAAGATTAAATACGGTGAAAGTTCACTGTAGAGTAAAAAATTAATGCTGTAATAATTCAGAGGTTTTTGAATTCATACATTTTGTTGAAAGGGAACCCTCAAAACCTGTCTTTCATCTGCTCCGAATCCAAATTTACGTATACATATTTGAGTGTTTTGAGGGTAACAGTAAGTTTATCATTGTTTTGTGCTGAGGCAACAAAAAAAAAGGAAATGGGAGGCAAATTAAAGCGCTTAATCAGTTTTTATTTAAAAATCAAAGGTTTTTATCCTTGGCAGAGTTCTGGGATCAAATCCAGGTACCAGATTTGTGTGGAGTTTGCATGTTCTCCCTGTGCTTGCATGGGTTTCCTGCAAGTACTCCGGTTTCCTCCCTCATTTATTTAAACAAAACATGCATGTGAGGTTAATTGGCCGCTCTAATTGTCCATAGGTGTGAATGAGCGAGTTGTCCGTCTGTGTGCCCTGCGACTAGCAACCAGTTTAGGGTGTACCCTGCCCAGAGACCGCTGGGATGGGCTCAAGCACCCCCGCGACCCTGCTGAGGATAAGTGGTGCAGGTAATGGACGAAGATTCTTAGTTTGGATCCAGACGGGGTTTCTGACAAACCTAATATAGTACGAATGAAGCAGGGGGCATTCATTGGCAATATCGTCGGAAATAGTTTGAACAACCAAAATGGAAAGCGTTGCAGCTTCTTACATTGGGCTGCAACGTATTATTCTGGTTTGACGGGAATGTTTGGTAGGCAAGCAGATTAGAACACAACTCTGTAAGTGTGATATGTGGCTCTTAAAAGAGCCTTTGGTTGCGAAAGATCCGAATTAATGTTAACCGCCAAAGCCGTACAAGGTCCGGCCCTGCCTCTTCAGAGCGTACACGACGTCCATGGCTGTGACTGTCTTCCTCTTAGCGTGCTCAGTGTAGGTCACTGCATCGCGGATCACGTTCTCCAGGAACACTTTCAGGACACCACGAGTCTCTTCGTAGATCAGTCCGGAGATACGCTTCACACCGCCGCGGCGAGCCAAGCGCCTAATAGCAGGTTTAGTGATTCCCTGGATGTTATCCCGAAGGACTTTGCGATGACGCTTAGCGCCCCCTTTGCCCAGACCCTTACCACCTTTGCCTCTACCACTCATTTCGAAGTTAAATCAATATTGTGTGTAACAAATTATGGTTTGATGACCGGCATTGACTTTTATATATAATAAGACTGCGGACGTGTTAGAAGAACGCTAGCTCTTTGTGGCTCCGCCTCCCTTGTCAATGAGCTGTACGGCAACTTGAGAAAAAATATACCGCAAGCGTCGCCGTCATAAAGATTATACAAACAAAACAACAAAACGGTAGTCCTCGGGGTAATAATAACAATAATAAAAGATATATAATATTCTTCTTCTTATAATAATAATAAAAATAATATTTATCACATATTTAGGACAAAAGTACAAGTGAAACAATGCAAATTAAAAACATATGTATGGAGACCGCCAACCGTCAGGCCACGGTGTTTATTTTCCTTTCTACGTATAACAGTGGACAGCACGTTCGCCTAACAGGCGAAAGGTTCCCCTGTTAGAGATTAGGTGGAAACATTTGTTAGCCTGGAGAGGGATGGGCACCATTAGGCACTACTTGCCTAAGACACATCACAGGAAATGGTGCCCCTCCTACCCATGTGGTTAAGGAATAGCCAAACCAAAAAACAGTATTATGTTAAAACCGATTTGTGTGTTATTATAGTCCCACCTATAATAAGTGCTATGCAGAACAAAGGAGAATACAAACCAGCAATGGGAATTCCGGTTCATTTTGGAGACTTGGCTCTTTCGGCTAGGTGCGCTGGAAGTCAGCGTTACTTTCAATTCTGCAGCATATACAGATAATTGAAATTGCGTTTCTCTCAACCCTCAGTGTCTAGAACAGGGGTCAGCAACCTATGACACACGTGCCAGCAGTGGCACGCAAGGGGTTAACCAGTGTAACGGGAGTGCACTGCAAAATGATAATGATTATTTCATTAAAAATGCGCATTCATACCTGAAATTTTTAGTTGCGCACTGTGTTATTCAGAGGCTTTACGGTAGCGCCCCTCCTCCTCTGCTTCATGTGTGTGTGTGTGTGTGTGTGTATGTCCGCGCTGCTCTGAGGAGAGATCCATGTTTTAACCCAGCCACGAAACACCGACGCGTGATAAATGAACGAATCATGAACGAATCATGACCGCTCCTCCAGCGAAAAAATCTCGTTCTTGTGTGGACAGATGACTGCGGCTTTATGTAGAAAAAAATAACTGTGGTTTTTGTGCATTGTGTTTCGAGAGCGTTGCACCTCGCGCATCAAGTGTTAAAACGTGCTGTGTCCAGGTACGGCAAACAAACACAGACCCTGAAGACCTTTGTCACTGCTAAAAACGCCACCACTGAAGCAAGCTATCACATTGCTCACTGCATAGCAAAGCACAGAAAACCATTTACTGATGGAGAATATTTTAAAGAAACCTGTGTGTGTGTGTGCTTGTGTGCGTGCGTGAATTCTGCTTTGAGTTGACAAAAGCGCTACGAAATCAATATGATTCATCGTGCAGTGTTTTCTTCAAGTTTAAATGAAATCAAATTGATTTGTAAAGCACTTTTCAAGGAAAAAAGTTGCCACTCAAAGTGCTGTATAAAAACATTTAGCATACAACAATCCCCACTAAACCAGCATAGAAGGCCTTGCAGGCCCGGACGGCTCACCACCGGGCAAACTCATGCACGTATGTGAGGGTGAGAAGACATTCAATACCTTTGTGTTTCCACACTTTATTTGATAATTTTCACTTTTTTCTAACGGTCGGCAAAATATGAGGTTTGCCCCGAGCTTCGTTTCTTTCTTCCTCTTTGATTCTGTTGCAAAAAGTTTTCATGATGCATTTATGGCCTTTTGTAAGACATTTTGAAGTTCACCCAAATACTATATAAACACAGCGTTTATTTTTACGTTATGACCAAAACAGTAAGTGATGTGAGTGAGCCCATAACCCTAAAGGGGATGTATGTGTTGTCTTCCTGAAAAAAACAGGAAGCAGAGGAACGTTTGTGGCACGCTGACGACATAATGTTTATAAGAATCCAGGAACCTTTCTCTTCATCACTCGAGTCTTCGTCAATTCCGACATGGAGATGGTGTACATCCGACACGTTAAGCTACTTGGCTTTGAGAAACGTTTTTACCCCAGCCAGCACTATGTAAGAGTCTCATTGTATTTTGTTTTTATACATTTCCATGCGATACATCAGTTTACGAATCTAGTATCCCCCTCTCCCCTATTTAGGTGTACATGCTGATGGTGAAGTGGAGTGACCTTGCTGAAAAACTTATTTTCAGGACATATCCTGAAATTTATACCTTTCATGTAAGTGCTCTGTCTGTCTGTCTGTCTGTCTGTCAGTCAGTCAGTCAGTCAGTCAGTCAGTCAGTCAGTCAGTCAGTCAGTCAGTCAGTCAGTCAGTCAGTCAGTCAGTCAGTCAGTCAGTCAGTCAGTCTGTCTGTCTGTCTGTCTGTCTGTCTGTCTGTCTGTCTGTCTGTCTGTCTGTCTGTCTGTCTGTCTATATAAAATGCTGGAAATAGGTTCACTTTTGGTTGATACAAGTCAGTAAATATAGCAGAAATATTTTGTCCCCAGAAAACGCTGAAAGAGATGTTTCCTATTGAAGCCGGCCAAATAGAGAAAAGGGACCGAATCATTCCATCGCTGCCAGGTAAAAATGATTTCCATCAATATTAAACTTGCAATGTAGAAACAATAAACTACAAACAATAGTCTAGTGTAAAAATCTAAAAAAGAAAACTCTATTTTACACTAAAAATATCAACATAATAATCGATTATTTATTGTATTTATAGACCGTGTTGGGACTAATGTGTTACAAAGGAATGCAATCACTTTTATTGGTGACAAATACTGTAGACTGTTATTAATATAACGATTACCTTTATGCTACTCATTAAAAGCAGATCATGAATTCTAAAGTCTTTTGATTGCTAACTGCTCCTCCTTTCATCACGATGTAACGTACAACCCTCAAACTGCAAGGGGCGTTTATGAAGGAAGTGTGTGTTTATCTTTATCTACAAAGTACAGCTGAATACAGTTACGGTGGCACCATCTCAAGCACAGAGTACGCTGAATTTCTCCTTCTAGAGATATTCTCCCTACTGTATACACGCACATCTAAGCTGTATTTACACCTATAAAATAATAATTGATAAATCAACTGCAAAATAGTCTTGGGAACCTCCTGTCTGGGTTCAAATCCAGCTACCGGACTTCCTGTGCGGAGTTTGTATGTTCCCCCGTGCTTGCGTGGGTTTCCTCCGGGCACTCCGGTTTCCTCCCACATTCCAAAGACATGCATTTCAGGTGGATTGGCCGGTCCAATTTGTCCCTAGGTGTGAATGAGCGAGCGAGTTGTCTGTCCCTGTGTGCCCTGCCATTGGCTGGCAACCAGTTCAGGGTGTCCCCTGCCCACTGCTCGATGATTGCTGGGATGGGCTCCAGCACCCCCGCGACCCTACTGAGGATAAGCGGTGCAGCTAATGAGATGAGAGAACTACAAAATAATCAGGGGGTCAGTGATTGTGCTCTTATTTGGTTGTGTGTCTGCAGTAGCAAATGGTAGGCAGCGCATAGGGAGAACCCGTGGCTCATTCAGGAAAAACAAAATCAACGGAGAACACATAAGCACAGTTTAAGGCCTAAATTGTGCTGAACTTTGGTCTCTTTATTTGTAAAATTATTTTTTCACAATACCATGCTTGAAAAAAAGTACCTTGAAATGGAAAAAGCAATTGTTGAGTGATTTGAACCCAAAGACAAAATGGATATGGAGTGTCTCAGCTAAGTGTTCATTTGCTAGCTCTCTAGATCAGTTTTTTTCAACCACTGTACCGCAGCACATTGGTTATTTGTCGTACCGTGCCGTGGGAAATAATCCAATTTGTCTGCCTGTGCGGTCTAGCGAAAGCTATCTTTCATTTGGATTTACGTTTACCGAAGATACAACAGCACCAAATCGTGGTGTTCCACAGGATTTCTTTCAATGAAAGAAAGGTGCCATGGCTCGAAAAGGTTGAAAAACATTGCTCTAGATCAGGGGTCTCCAACCTTTTTGAGGCCGAGAACAACTTCAAGGGTATGAAGTATGAAGGGCACTTTGATAAAGCACTTCCGAAACAAGAATTTAAATTGAATTAATTAATTAATTGATGACATTCTCTATCTTACTGATATTTTATGTGAGAACTGATTTTTAACGATTAAAAATTATTCAGAATTATTCAACAAGGTAGGAAATAGATAGACTTCAACATGCCGTATTTTATTTCTTCTTTACCTTTCCAATTGTTTCAATTACAAATGCTCAAAGGGAAAAAAGATGACTTTCACAATATTTTGCAGGAAATCAGGTTACATTTTTCGAGACGCTATCATCAGGTTCAGTTGTTTTAGGCATTTTATTTCAGGAATCACCTATGTGGCAAAACCTTCACTTCTCTTTTTTCTTTCTGGTTATTGAGGCAAGCTTGCATAAGAATTGAAATCATGCGAAAACCCCAGCTTTTCGACACTTAGGACACAATTTCATTGCAACGTTTCCTGACAAAAAAAGTCATGTGGAAAAAAAAAGACTTTGTAGCAAATTCAGTTGTTTCATCCTTAATTCTAAAACTGTTACAGCCCAACAAGTGTCTGATTTAAATCTATCGTGACATATTAGATTCATTTTCAACACCTGATGGCTTCAAAATTTGAAAAAAAAAAAAAAAAAAATCAAGCTACATCAAAATAAAATGTTTACTATTTGCAGCTGTAGATTTTTTGAACTAACATTTGAAAATTTTCCTCCCTCTGCAGCGCCTCGGTGGGTGGAGAGCCAGAGGTCTCGGGAAAGCAAGCAGAGCACTTTAACCGAGTACTGCCTATCGCTCATTGCGTTGCCACCACACATCTCACGATGCTCCCTCCTCAACGTTTTCTTCAAAGTGCGACCAGAAGATGAAAATCCGCCGGCCCCAAACACGTCAGTGAACTGCTTTCGCACAACTAAGGTCTAATCACGGCCAAAATTACTGGATTGGAACGGAACGTGGTCGGGGTAAAAAAAACGGGTCGTTAGCTGGGACGGGCGCTCAAAACGTGGTCAGGGTCAAAAAACTAGTCGTTAGCCGGGACGGGAGATCAAAACGTGGTCGGTATATAGGATTTTGACTGTAATGATGTATAGAAAATTGTCAACAAGGTAACAAGCGGTCAAAAACAAAATTAAAACCCTTAGAACCAGAAACAAAAAATAAACCTCACATATCAGGATGATACTGGCAAAGGTGATGGTGATCTTGATGTTGGAAAATGAAAATATTAAATGAAAGTAACCCTTATAAAGGGTCAAGCTAATGAGGGACAGATGTGGTGTGATTGGACATACCTGTCCCAAGCACAAACTGGTGAACGAACGCATGCCAGAGTAAGTCGCATCGAATTGTAAGTTGCAATGTTAAAAATGTAGAAAAAAAGTAGCGGCTCATAGTACAAAATGAACCTTAATTTTAGGCAAACAAACTTATGTGAAGAACTGAATTTACTCACTCACTCACATAAACATTTATGGTATTTATAACGACAGAAACCCTGGGTGCTGTTAGCTAGCAACATGCCTTCTATCTTATTCTGACTGTACTGTAGCTTTTGCTAGATAACCAGGCAAATTAACTACTGTGATATATTCTGATAAACTAGCACTACTAAGGTACCTTTTTATGGACTGTTGTTTTGTACGAGAAGCCTTAATTTGTGGTTATAGATGAGTCACCTGACAAATGGCATAAGAGTAACTCACAGGAGGTCAACAAAAATGTTGCTTTACTTTTCTATTCAGGGCGAAAAAAAGTGAAATTGTCCTGGACACCAAAGTCTACAACAACATATCTGGTAAGACTTGTCAAATATTGCTGTATTGAACATTAAAAAATATATTCATATTTATCAGTGAAGTGGCAGCACTGCGGCGCAGTGGTTAGCGCGTGTGAGGTACAGTTATGAGGTCATGAGATCGAACCTCCTGTGTGTAGTTTGCATGTTCTCTCCGTGCTTGTGTGGGTTTCCTATGGGCAATCCGGTTCCTCCCACATTTCAAAAACATGCATGTCAGGTGAATTGGCCGGTCCAAATTGTCCCTAGGTGTGAATGTGCGAGCGAATTGTCTGTCCCTCTTAGCCCTGCGACTGGCTGGCAACCAGTTCAGGGTGTCCCCTGCCCACTGCTCGAAGATAGCTGGGATGGGCTCCAGCACCCCCGCGACCCTACTGAGGATAAGCGGTGCAGATAATGGATGGATGGATGGATGGATCAGTGAAGTGTGTTGAGGTTTGTGTCTGGTAAGGCACAGTCAACTATGCAAATAAATGAACCTACATCCTATTCATAATTTGATTGACAGAGCAAGAATGTAATACATAAAATGAAGCATAGAAAAAAAAAGTTTTATTGTCTTACGATAACTTATGAGTGCTGTCTACGCGCTGCTCCTTTTGAATGAAATGCAAATATATAGGTAATCCTCCATTATGAAAAAAAAAAGAAAAAATACTGGATGGCTTGACCTGCTGCCAGCTTGCTATTACTATTACTAATTCTATTGTTTGGGGTTGATGTCTCACCATTGCCCTCTGCCATGAAACAGAGAGTTGTGTGCTTCACTCAGCAGACACTTAGCAAAGTAATACATTACATACTAAATGTTCATAATATAATGTGAAAATTCAGTGATTTAAAAAAAAGAAAATCCAAAAATGCTGACATCAAATGAGAAATAACCAAAACACTAAATATATATATATAACCATTTAAAATATTTTTTATTTTTATATTTCCATGATTATAAGAGAGGCACTGCCTCACCTGCCTTCCCTGACTGCATGCCACTGATATGAACTGTGTTTTTAGAGATTTCTGGACCCATCATACTGGACACATACAGAGTGATCGCAGACTTCACCAAGACCTCCAAACACGAGCTAAACCTGAGCACTGGAGACTTGGTAGAAATTGTGGAGAAAAAACAGAATGGTGAGAAATTCAAACAGCAACAAGGGCTTATGTTCGTGGAGCGTTGTTCCCCAAAAACATGTTCAACCAGAATGGTTGGAATATGATTGGCTAGCTACTTCCTGTTTTGACCCATGGCAGTGACTATAACTTTAACTGGAATGGCGCCATTAGAGATTTAAGCATAACCCGCGTTGAGTCAAAAGAGTGTTTTAGATTTCATAGATGGCAGGGTCATTGGCGCATGGAAAACCGAAAAGAGTAAGACTGAGTCCAGATGGAGACTAATATCCTAAAATGAGTCGATATTCACTGTTGTTCCGGCCTCAGAGAATAGAATGTTTTTCTGGGAAAAATACTGAGTCAACACAACTAAAAGTGCTGAGTCAGCTTTTTGTTAACCTACCTGACTGCCTGGAAAAGATGGTGGTCATATCTACAGGTAAAGACCCCCGCCCCCCTTTTTTTTTTCTTGGGTGGACAAACACAAAACCAGGCAAACAAACAAACAAACAAACACATACAAATATATAAATACTAGGATCCCAAACAAAAAACATCACCACTCTCACTTTGCTCTTGGGTGATCATGAAACCAACTGATTGTTAACTGGTTGAGGATGTTTGGAAACCAACAATTTCTTCAAAAAAGCTAATACAATGGTGTGATTATATTTATAATTCTGTATAGCCTGCCAGCTATTAATCATTTCATAAAGTATGGGATTGATGTTTTTGTTGAGGCTGGTGGTTCTGCCAGTGTGAAGCTAAGCGAGGTTGGGTTCCTGCCACCTATCTGGAACCCCTAGACGGACCTGAAGAGGCAGAGGACGTAGAACCCAATTATGAAGGTAGCCATTGTTATTTCAATCATCCCCCACCCCAATGCTTAGCTCATAACTCATTGTTCCTAAAGGAGAATTGCACGTCACAGTCAGAGCCTACAAGGCAGAAAGCAACGATGAGATCTCTTTGGAAATGGGAGAAACCATTGAGGTTATTCATAAACTCCTGGATGGTTGGTGGGTCGTCAGGTACACAACTCGCTGCATCTTTTGTAAACCTAAAGACGGAGTTTGAATATTTTTTTACATTTACATGTTTTGTTGTTTGGCCCAGGAAAGGTGAGCAGACCGGTCACTTCCCCTCCATGTTCCTTCAGAAAGCAGAAAACGGGGCCAAATATGAATTTAACACCCAGCAACCGCAGGGACAAAAACCTCCACCTCGCAGGTCCGTAATGGAAATGCTCATCCTTATCTCAAAGGCTTGCAAAATTAATCAGTAGCCCCCTGCAGGTCTACCATCAAGAATGTCAAGAGTATCCACGAGAAAGGCCGGCAGCGAATCAGCCAGGAGGCCTACCGAAGGAACAGCAGGCGATACCTGCAGCAAAAGGGCGGACGCCCTACCGCTTCTCCAAGAAAATCCAAGATCCCAGAGAAGTCGCCCTTGACGGAGCAGAAGAACCAAGGTACAATACTCAGAATGACAAAATGTCTCGATATTTAGCCATGTCAATGTAAACAGCTTTTAAGGTAAGGTTGTGTTAAGTAATGTGCCTTACAATACACTATCTAAAACGAACATGGATATATATATATATATATATATATATATATATATATATATATATATATATATATATATATATATATATATATATATATATGTATATATATAATATATATAATATATATATATATATATATATATATATATATATATATATATATATATATATATATATATATATAATATATATATAATGTATGTATATATGTGTGTGTATGTATGTATATACCTAATAAAAGACAAAATAAACTAAATATGAATAAAATCATGACTCACAACACGTGGTAAGCTTTCTCTCCTGGCTTTGATCTCTGGCAAAACTAACATAAAATGCGACAGAAATGAAAATAAATCCAAACAGCTTGCCAACATCTATATATATATATATATATATATATATATATATATATATATATATATATATATATATATATATATAAAACATGGGTGCAAGCCCTTTCCTCCTTCTAAATAAAGCTGAGTAAAACGAAAGCAATTGGGTGCTGTCTCCGTTCCTGGTCCGTGACACTGTTAACAAACGCTTTCCACTCAACCTCACTGAGCTCGAGCTGTTGTACAATAAGGAATGGGCAAAAATATCAGTTTCTCGATATGCAAAACTGATAGACATACCCCAAGCGACTTGCAGCTGTAATCGCAGCAAAAGGTAATAACTCAATGGGGGCCGAATAATTTTGCGCACCCACTTTTTCGTTTTCGATTGAGCTTATTAAACTTAAAATATCCAATAAAATGTGTTCCACTTCATGATTGTGTCCCACTTATTGTTGATGCTTCACAAGAAATTACAGTTTTGTACCTTTATGTTTAAAGTCTGAAATGTGGCAAAAGGTCACAAAGTTCGAGGGGGCCAAATAGTTTTGCAAGCCACTGTATACATAAATACACAAACCCAAACAAAAGCATTGTCACCAACCTCGCTTTGCTTGCGGGGGATAGATACTACAGCAGCATATGAATTGCCATTAAAATTGTCTGCATAATGGAATTTGTATCTGCTATCAGTATTGGCCATTGGTATTGGTCTGTAAATATACTGTATCCAAAATCCCGATAAAAATTGTGTCAATCATTGAACTGTGTGACCCACAGGGAATATTCCAGAAGAGCATTTCAGTTTGGAGAATGAACTCAAGCCAGAGGCCCCGGTGATCCCGCCACGACCCAGCCCTGAGCTCATTCTGGAACGTTGTACCGACAATACTCGCAAGAAAGTCAGCATTCGCAATCCCGCAAATCACGGCAATAAGCCTTAGAATGGAACCTGAGATAGTGTGCCTCAAGAATTCCCCTTGTATCTACTCCTGCTCTTATTATTTGGCATTTCTTGCACTGTTTTTGTTAATTTAATGTTGTATTGTGTACAATGTTTAATTGTTGAATTATTAGTGAATTGTTCAATTTGACATTTTTCTATTATACAAATTATAAATAACTATGATCAGTGACCCCAACCTTCTGAAAAAAATTGAGTTAATTTCGAGTTGAAGCAAATAATAATAATAAAATGTTTGCTACAAAGCACTAGGAAGATTACAAACTATGGAAATTCACAGTGACCAAACCACACGATCTTTCTTCCAAATCTTTTACAATGTTTTTTGGGGGGTAAAATTAGCAAAAAGATGGTAGAAAATTGGGTCAGCTACCTTTTGGTGAGCCTTAAGGTGTGTAAAATAAATGCAAATTTCTTGACCTACAAGTATTTAAAAAATGCATGCTTATATTAGTGGTGGGCCGTCAGGGCCTGCAAGGCCTTCTCTGCTGTCCTAAATGATATCTGATTCATGTTATTTTGTACATATTTTGCCCATGAATAGTGACGAAAGCCCCAATGTGTAATATATGAGCATGACATGACATGGAACTGTGTTTTCTGGTTTAAGCATTTGAACAATCAGATTAGCCATTACAAGTGATGATAAAGCTGTTTTTTTAGCCAATCATATTTCGAGTTGGCTTAGCCCGGGCCTTGTAGTCAACCTAGAGAAACGTCAGCAGTTTCACAATGACTGGCTAAGGGGCAGTCACAGAAGTTCCATAACGAAAACGTGATGAAAATCATCCCCGTGTCCACTGTTTATGTCGAACGGACATTTTCAACCCTTAATTGCATACCACAGTACAGGGTTCACTTTCACCATTAACTTCGATGGCAATGAAAAAATAACTTCTTGATATAACTGAAACGCACAAATAATCTGTAGTACAGGGTAATTGAATCTTCCTGAGGAAAAAATGGAAGATGGATTTTATGCACGCATAAAAATAAATGGTGAATAAAAATAGGCTGTTTTCCTAAATAATATTGCGATGAGGTTAATATTGATATATTTTATGAGTCACAACTGTAGCTGCAGTATATGTAAATGTGAATGTGAATGGTCTGCATTTATATAGCAAATTTTCAAGTCACTGAAGACCGCACAAAGCGATTTACAATGTAGTTCACATTTACCCATTCACACACACTCGCACACCGATAGCGGCGTCAGCCATGCAAGGCAACTACCTGCTTATCAGGGGTATTAGCGATTCAGTGTTTTGCACAAGGACACTTCCACATACAAGCCGGGAATCGAACATGCGACTTTACCTCCTGAGCTACTGCCGCCCTAGTAAATGTTTTATAGCCGTAAAATAGTTTTTGAGGGTTGGATTAATTCAGACGTAGCACTACTGAAGGTCTAGTTGTGAAATGCACAGCCCACCGCTGGTTTACATAATAGTTTATGCATATCGACCAACAGTCCTGCTTTACTAGTTAGACCACCGATTTTATACTCTTGATAATGTCTGTCGATTTTTTAAAATCATCTACTTGTTTTTCAAATGTAAACAATTTGCATAAAATTATGTTTTTCCACTAGATGGCAGCATATACATATAATATATATTTATGAAGAAGGGGTTGTAGTATGTTTAGTATATTTACATTGATTGGCTAACATAGTATCACTCAAATAATTTCACACACTTCTTGTGTAACAGTAAAACGTTTAAAGTCCCTGTGTGTAATATTTGACCACTAGATGGCACTGTTGTCTAATACGAAGGAAAACCAGTGCCACGGGGCGCAGCAAGACAGACATGGAGACTACTCGGTGGGATTCCACTGTGATTTTTTTTTCATTTTTTTACATAAAATGTAACATTAGTATGCTAGTTCAGGTATTTTGCCCAGTATTTAAATCAATGTTTTTTTTTACAGAATTATTATGTTTATTATTATTTACTCATTTTTACCACCAAAAGGAATTAAATATTACACACTAACTTTAATGAGAGAATGCATAAAGGACAAAAAATTGTTAAAACAACTGACCCCGACGTGATTTGAACACGCAACCTTCTGATCTGGAGTCAGACGCGCTACCGTTGCGCCACGAGGTCTACATGGGCCAGCGATCCATACGTCATATATAATAAAACCCTGTACAAGCCTGCGAAGTACTTGATGTACTGGAAATTATAAAAATGTATGACAAGTAGGAACCCAAATCCTACCAGGATTTCAACTTAATAGGTCTATTCATTTTCTAAATTCCAACCTGCTCAAAATATGTCGGCATTACGCAAATCCAATCTGACTGGCAATGTTTGACATGCTAACTTTACAAAATGTTTCTATTTTACTGCAAATGTTCGTCTTTCTATCTTTTTTTCCACTGCAGCTGCATTTTGTGTTCTATCCCGACTGCAGCAAAATAACCTGATCAAAAGAGCATCATTTAACCCAGCTTCACCGGATTGCGACTCATGTACCTTTCAAAGTAAACCACAGTAGAAAAACTGTTGATTACATCATTTATTAAACAGCACATTAAGGCCATTTGTAAGTTTAAATTTTTTTATTACACTCTGTGTAACATTTTTATTCAAAGAAACCAATTTTTGTTTCAAGCTGCGATTCATGAACTCTTAGTTTGAAGTGTATCAGAACTGTAAATGTTACTTGATTGGAAAATCTAATGCTCTTGCTCCTGCGGGCCCGAACTGGTGCTGTTGGATGTCCGAATGCTACTTGGTACCCACAGGCTGGCTTCGACAGTGCCATGGCGGCAAAAAAAACGACTGGCCCCGGGGACTAGTGTCGCCTTTCTAGCGGAAGAAATTTCGTTTAAGAGGGAGAAGACACGGCAGGTGAGAGGCGATGCTGACACATCGCGGAGCAACACCACTTCAACCAGGTCAGCATCTATCAGTGTATTCATCTAAGGACATTGTATCTACATATCTTTCTATCTCATATTGAATCTATGTATCTCAAAATGTATCTATCAATCTCGTTTTGTACCCGTCCATCCAGTGACGTAGCCAGATAAGAGTCTCGGAGGGCAAATCAAATGCATGGGAGGGGGATTGTGGACGGTTGTCACAAATCTCGTTACCCCATTTTTTGCACAGCACTATTGCACATTAAACATCACCAACAGCATATCCAGTAAACAGCTTACAACATGCTTCACGAGGGGTGAGCTCTGGGGATGCTGAACACCCAGAGTGTCAGGCTGGTTCATTTATTTTATTTTTTCCCATTCCATTAGAAGCACTATCTCAAACCTGTGGGCTGTGGGCCAATTGTGGCCCAAAAAGGGCATAGTTGGAGGGCCATGGCTTAATATTAAGTCAGTTTTTCTTATTAAGCGCATCCTGGTGGGAAAATGTAATTCTTCCAAAAAAAAAATATATATATATATATATAATATATATATATATATATATATATATATATATACTGATTTAAAAAATAAGCAAAAACTATGAAGTAAACATCCATGTTTTAAAATACTCATATGTAAACAAATTTGCATTTATTTTAGATAACATTAGCCTAACTAGATTGTGCTAAAATCTTTGTCGGGCCACCTTGCTGCTACAAGTACCCTTTATTTTTGTCCATTTTAAGTATTGTTTTCATTTTTTATTTTTCTAGAAAGAAGATAAAATGTAGAATAAATTGAAATCATAGGTTAATAATATAGTAAAATCCAAAATTACAGTGCAATTATTCACCAAAAAAAAAAAGCACGTCTTACCTCCAGATCAGCGGTGACCACAACCAATGATAAAAACTTTACGCTGTCAATTTAGGCAACATTATAATTTCAGTTTTAGTAACAAAAACACGAAACTTTTGCTTGGAATTCATTTCAAAACATTTTCAACAGAGTGTACCTCAAGATTTATTTATTTATTTTTTACAAAAAGAGTATGCCTTGGCTCAAAAAAGGTTGAAAAACACTGGCTTACACACACAACGATAAGGCTCGGCCAATCATTGTTGCATTTGAGTCAATGTAGCTAATTTGAGGATTAATATCTGTTGATGATTACAAAGTTATGACATTGCGTGGTAAAATAGTCCTTCAACATAACCACTGTATACCATACTCCTACTGTAATACACCTGAGCCTCCACAAAACCATAGCCAAGCAAAAGAGGAGCGGTGAGGGGGACAAGAGCGGTGCTACAATTCAAATGGACTTACCACTTTTAAGGGCAGTGTCGTATTTCCGGCGCTGCGTTGTTCATATTTTTGTTTTGTTTTACTTTATTTTGATCCAGTGTTTTTCATCAAATTGATGCCTATCTTGTCTATATTGAGGAAAATAGTTTTTAAAATGCTAACCATTTTGGGGGTGCTTGGGTTGATCGGGCTGGTTACGCCTATGGGCTTCATTATTTAAAACAATCGACAGCCCTCTATCCCGGGCGTTTTTTTTAACCCCTTGTGATCGATCAATATGCATTTTTCCATGGATTCTGTGATGTTGACTGAAAATGTGTTGAGAAGCTTATAGGTTAAATAGTTTTTTTTAGATTTGTAAATATTTTAATTCATGTTTTTCAGGTTCAATGTGTTTCCGGGTTATAATTTTTAGACTGTATAATTTTTCATTGTATTTTGAAGTGTATTTAATAGTAAAAGTCAATATTTTTAATTAGCGTTTTATTGTGTGACGCAGTGATTCCAGTTGCTTGACTTTAATGTTGCTTAATATGAAAACGGTTCGAAATACAAATCAGTTAAAAGTTCACTGGCGAGTGAAAAAAAAATGCTATCGTAATATAGTAAAATAATAGATTTTTAAAGTAATTCTGTGCATAAGGTTACATACCAATTGGAAATATTTATATTAAAGAAACAAAAACAATCTGAAGAGCGATTTGGGAGCCAAAAAGCCAGCTCTCTATAGTGAGCCGAACCGAAAGAGCCATTTCTCGAAAATTGAACGGAATAATTATCACTACCAAAGGCGGAATCCACTTTGAGTCTTGGCAGCCCTTTCCACAGGTTCAGACACTTTTCCTCCTTCTCTTGTTCCACTGACAACATCTGGGCTGGTGACCAAGTCTGGCGGTGTTTTTTTTAAACCAGTTACATACGGTGTATCCATTGTTACAACCAAATGGAAGCTAGCAAAATCCCTCACTGATTCATTCCTTTTATTCCAAAATGTGGGGTTACTTGCGCGACAAGATTGACGTAGTCTCGAATGTAAACAAAGTCACGTTACATGAGGACGAGTGTCCGCTGACATACACAATATTAGATGAATTGGACAGCATATGTGCTGCCCGGACTACCGTCAGTACTACCTCCACTTTTCTTTGGAGGTGTGCATAAGCGTGTCGATGGGTAGGCACTGCCCAGCCCTGAATCCCATGTCTGTCTGCCTGCCTGTTCGTCCGTCCGTCCGTCCGTCTGTCTCTCTGTCTGTCGCTCTTGAATTGGATCTATCAATTGATCTATAGATGCATCGAACTATCTATCTCAACTTGGATTAATTTATCAATGTTAAATTGGATCACTCCATCCGTCTCAAATTGCTAACTAACTAACTAACTAACTAACTAACTAACTAACTAACTAACTAACTAACTAACTAACTAAATAACCCAAATTGGATCAAAAAGTGAATAATCGACTGCTGGGATTGTTTTTTTTTTTTTGATGATGCAATTTATGTTGTTTTCAAAATACAAATAGCCCCCGACTATAGGTTGTTCTACCCTTCTGCGGATTCTTGCAAATTAATATAACAAGTAAATAATTATTGATAATTAGCTTGTTTTTCCTTTTTTTTTTCTTTCTCAAAGCATTCCAAGTTGCCTCAATCAATGTGCGCAATGTATGCAGATATTTGGCTTTAGGGTTCTTACTCATGGATAATTGCTAGGAACGTTTGTTAAAAAAAAAAAAAAAAAAAAAACTAATTTCGGCTCTGCCTTACTTGATCTGAGTTAACTGATTGGCAGCCTTTTTAAGGAAAGTGCTGGGAGGTCTTTTCGACTCTCTTGGCTCAGTTCACTTCTTAAAAACTTGACAGCTGCGCAAGAACATGTTAGATCACGCATGGTTTCTGCTTTGGAGGACTCATTTTCTCGTTTGTTGTGTGGAACAGAATCTTTACCTGTGCAGCGTTCTCTGTTGAGGTTTTTGGAGTACATACAGTCTTTATGACTTGTGTATAACCTGTGCAAATATCTCACTGTGTTTGCAGGAGGCTTGAGAGGAGGCCTAATGGAAGCAGGGCGTCATTTCTAACCAACAACAGCGGCAACGGACAATGGGCTACAAGGTACATATGAGACGTTTACAACACGGATGAAGAAGGGGTTGTTGATTTAATCAGACAAGCAACATTTTACTAAGTAATCTGAAACGCCCATTTAAGACAACAATTCGTGCTCAAATAACCATGCACTTTTTCTTACTTTTTTTTAAAGAGTAGTTTTATTTATCCGGACCCTATGAAAAGACAAAATTTACAGTTTTCTTCCCTTTCTGTATTTTCAATGTATACTATTTGTGGCAGATTTATTTTAGGTTGATCTCATAACTCTGCCGTCATATTTCTGAAGTTATTTGGTGTGTGGTTGTGCAACATGGTGCATTTGCTAGTTAAACTGAAAGAAAAGATTAACACAGGAAACAGATAATCTTTTATCTCAAATATTTTACTCTTGTTATCAAGCTTTTTTTGCCCGCATAAAGGTAATACAGAGGCCCTTCGGTTTTTGCAGTTAATTGGTACAAGAACCACCCACAAAAAATCGTGAAGTATCGTCTCACCTTCATAAAGGCCCCCAAAGGTCAAATGTACCGACTGAGAGTATACAACTGTCCAAACCAACAACTATAGATCATCAAATAATAACACATAACATATTATTTCAGTTGAATGAATGGTTTTATTCTCATCATATGAAATTAAAGGACATTTCTAATGGACGTTGAAGACCCTCCACTTGTGTGGGTGCGGCACCAAGCGGGTGGCTAGTTGGGCGCTAGTATCGGTAGTTAGCCTAGCCAGCCGAGCAAAAAGCCGAATCTGCTCTCAGGCTATTACTTTCCCTTCCAACGCCGCCTCAGTTGATTCCCCGACGCGATAACAATCCACGAATCACCCTCTGAGTATCAGTATTTTTTTGCGCTCTTCAGACTTTCATGAAAGTCTGATTTAATTGATGAACTTCTTCCCAGTCTGTTTTGATTTTGAGACGTTGACTATACATGCCCAAACCAGCTATTTGACTGACAGCATACACCACCCTAACACAGTCACGCACACAGTCACACCGACCCAACACAGAGTGTCCTCCCTAATCTGTCCCTGCTGTCTGAAACACAATGCACAATATGTTGATGTTAATGAAAAAAAAAAAATTCAATTCAATTAAAAATCCACAAAAAAAGTAACCAGTGACCTGCTTTGTAAAGTGCAGGGGCCTCCCATGTGGTGGCTGTGGGCGCCTGGTAGCCCCTTAAGACCACCTGAGTAACCTGTGGATTTGTTCTGAAAATGTATCATGGGTCATTGTTATTTTTTTCAAAATTATATTTCTAACTGTTATGATGATAAGTGGTTCACTGAGCTTATTTTAACCTCTCATAATTTCAACCTGGTAATAACATAGTAATACCATAGTAATATGTTGTTATTGAATATAAAAAAACAGTAGCCCTTTGTGCTAATTGGTAACAAACCGTAGAACCCAGCTTCAAAAATGTTAGAGAACCCAGGCGTTGTGCAATCAAAAACCAGTTATACAAAACACACGGACGAATACAAACTAGGGGGAATTTTAAGTGACCTTACAGAACAACTTTTCTTCTCATTTTTTTGCCCAGACTTTCAGGTTCTTGGTTTGAGGGCTTACCCATAACAGCCAGATGGCAGACAATTATGTCTAAGTAAATATAGATTATTTTGTTATTTTGTTTTACGACTGTCTTCATTTTTTCATTCAGTTAAAATATAGCAACGTGAGATTCCCACACATCACAAAGTGTTTTCATCAATGGAATTTCATATATTTATTCTGTTCCCCTTTGGTGAAGATCAACCAATCAGCTTTTTTTTTTTTTGCAATAATCTTTTCAAAAAGGACCAACAGTAGTCAAATTTGTGAAGTAGAAACTTGTATTCATTCATTTATTAAATACAAGCATAATGGCCCGGCATTGCTGGGCTTGGCGTTGCTGGGCTTTCTACTCAGGCAAGGTTGTCGGGGCTGTGGTTTGTTAAAAAAAAGCCAGGGAGCCACTAGGAAGTGCTAGAGAGCCGCATGTCGCTCCAAAGCCGCTTGTACACGAAAGTACATGTTTATCGATTTTGTTGGTATTAATTGGCGGTGCCTATAAATAACATGAAAACACACACACAAATTGTGATCCATAAATTAATTTATATTAGATTATACATTGAAACCAAATAACATTCCTTATTTACAGGCTGAAGCATGGTTTTAACAAACGCAAGTTTTGTAATTTATAAACATTTTTTATTTAAAAAAAAAAAAACCCTGTCGTGTTAAATTACAATTTTAAGAATAATCTTGCTGCTATATTGCACTTTTGAAGGGTGGAAGTGATTTTAGGACACTACTTTTTTTTACTTCAGATGATATTTTGTCGCCATCATGTGTACGTTATTGGCAAACAAAAATTTGGCATAGAAATGCCTTTATGCTCCTTTAGCATGTCGAAAAGTCCAATTTTGTGGACAATAGAAAGCATCTTCCTATGCCTTTTGATACTAGCCACGGGTGTCAAGAACTGGAACAGGAGGAGGACCCAGATGCGTGACGTTTCTCACACAAGCTTTATTTTAGGGGAAATAAGGCAGTCATGCACGTTAACCCAAACGCCAGTGATTCGATTCGACAATCATTGGGCGCAAGACGTAAGGCAGCAGTCTTGCGTGGAACGACAGGAAGCCAGAGGCAGACGAGATCGATACCAATTTCACGAGCAGATATTGGACACAGGGGGGTCGATACCGGACAGGACGGGACAGACAGGATTGATATCAGGCACTGGAGACTGGAGTCCGATAACAAGCAGGACGAAAAAGACGGAAATGATACCAGACACTGGAGATCAAAATTAAACAGGACAAACTAAGCGGGAACGGTACCAGACACTGGAGATCAATATCAAACAGAAAAAAATAGCCATGAACGATACTGGAGATCGATATTAAACAGGTCAAAATAGATGGGAACGATACCGGAGAGGAAACACAAGCAGGAAACCGAACAGAGTCAAAACAGATTTAGGTGCAGAGGTTCGTTGACAGACTGACCAAGGGTGAGTGAGAGCACTGAACTTAAATATGAGAGAAGCCCATCAGTCAACGAGCTGCAGCTGGTGCCAAACAGGCGGGGCCAATTGGGTGCCATCGGCTACTGTAACAACGGGTGCTTTTGTTAGTCCATACATGATGGCTTTTAGTGAAGCTCGAAATTGAAAATATTTGCGCATATGAAATGTTGGTTTGTCAAACTGTTTGAAGTACGTGTAGAATTTAGACCGAAATGTTATTTAAGCACAGGCAGACACAGACAGAAATGAGCGGGGCAGCTGAGTAGCCAAGCAGAACAATGGTGTTTTTCTTGTTTGACTTCTCAGCTTCCGCATTAAGTTTGTTGTGAAACATTACGCGTTCGGGGATACCATCTGTTCTGGTTCTGACAATTTAAAAAAGAAAATAATAGGTTAAGAAATTTGCATTTATAGAACGAAGAAAACAAAAAGTGGTCTTGAAATATGTAAAAAAGGCACAAAAAAGCACAAAGATTGAAGTAACTCTATGGTGTTTCTGATGATGAATCAGACTGTGAAGGAAATAAATAAATTGTAAACCTTATGTTGGTATTGTTGTGTTCATAGTTGTCAATGCATGATTTGAATCATGGCCGCATTTATTCAACGTTTGTCACTTTCAATGCTCAGTTTGAGCTGGAAAAATGTCAAACAAAATTTTATACAGATTTTTAGTAAAAAGAAAATAGTATTGCACGTTATACACAGATGAATACAGTCTTTCCTCCACACCGTTCTCACCTTTTTAAGCCCTGACCCATTTTCAAGCCAGCTTTAAAGCGGATCTGCTTTTGTAACCTACGAGATTTAATGAAAAGAAATGGGTGAGGGGAGGGCTTTTAAAACAGGTTGGAATTTCTTAATTGAGGTTTGGGTCCGCTCCTGTTCTCCTTGCAAGTTCAAAATCCATTAAATTATTCTCTCCCTATTTGTAGTGTCCATTAAACTATAAACTTCAAGTAGACAATGTTATTCCAAAAATGACCTATCAGCAAATAATCATTGTCATACAACAAAAAAGTGTTCACAATTGTTTTTCTAGTGTGTAGCTGCTCCAATGTACGTATGTGCACTTAGTATCAGTGAATGGGCAAATATATTTTACCAGATAAGATACAGATAAGGCATTGTTGTTTTATTTGCAAAATTAAAAACAATAACTTTTAGTCAATGAGGATTATTATTTGTGTGACTAGCGGGTATTCCACAGTGATATCCACACTCTTTATCTAGGAACTGATAAGTAGGACGATCCAGACGAAACCAAATGGAGTATCAGTCTACCGAAAGGCGCTTTTGCTTTTATCTGAATTCCCCCGCGGTCATTCAAAAAAAGGACAAAAGTCTCATTCCCCTGCTCCACATTTGAAAAGGAAGGAATCCTTTTTTATTCACATGCAAAATGTGTAAATGCAACCAGGTCACTTTAAGGAGGGGCGTCCTCTCCTGTTTCCCTGTTTGTCTTGTTTCTTATATTTAGGGCATGTGCGTCTCACTTTCCTTCCTTGTTTTCTACTTGGTCATCTTTCCCTTTTTTTTTCATATGTCTGCCTAAGGGGCGGTTTAGTCAAGCTCCGCCTTACTGTTTCTTTTCTTCTTAACGATGACGACCATCTAGAATTTGAGGAAAGAACAGAAAGTCTTTATGAGTCAAGGAACGGGGAAAGTCCCACTTTTCACAAAGGTCAAAGATGGTTCCTAATTTAGTCTCGCAGTCTGTTGGCAACATTTGATTGTGTCCTCATCACAACACAAAAAAAGGATATCAATTTCTAGGCCTTTATTCTATTACGTTAATCCCTTGCTATTATGTTGTTTACTTTTCACAGTTTTGCTACTTTATGGATTTCATCGTGCATTGTGTTCTGCATTCTGAATGAATTAAAAGTCTCCCTGCTTATAATTATTAAACAGAATAGTGGTTATTTCAAAAAAGATGAAAAAAAACATTTATACAGTACTCCATAGACCCTTTCATTTGTTTGTAAACACAGTGATGTATCTGGTGGGACAGGCAAATGAATCCTAAATAAAAATCCAGTAAACTTTTTTATCCCTGTAAACCAAGAAAAGTGTCAGGCAGGATGTAAGGAAAACTGAGATCACTTGCACTCGTTTCTTGGTTTTTATTGGAAGGAAGGAATGACAAGACGTGAATCTTCGATCCGTTGTTTGACGGATTGTCGAGACCTTTGAGACTCTTTGTGATTTAGGGCTATACAAATAAAAATGACTTGACTTGACAGGCGGGTGAAGGCTTGGCGGGAATGGTCGCGGACAGGCGTAGTCGTCGTGTTGTTGGTTGGGGCTGGAGAAGAAGGGCGTCGTTGTGTTTGGAAGAGAGATCAGGAGTCAGGCGGGCACGGCAGGTCGTAGGCAGATTCAGAAACGGGTCGGCAACGGAGATCAGGTAGAAAAACAGGAGGCAGGCAAAGAGTCGGAGGTACGGGCTTTCTGAGCAGATGGCAACAGATCGCAAAGTACAATCGAACAAAGTGTTACCGGAAGCTGGGGATTTAAATATACAGGGTGCGCCAATCAGCTGTCCTGGCTGTTGGCGCCAAATCCTGAACACAGGTGTTCCCGATCCGAGTGATTGTGACAGAACCCCCCCCTCAAGGGACGGCTTCAGAAGTCCCCAGAAAAAAGGAAAAAAAAATAATCCGACAGGCAAGAGTATAATCCAACAGGCAAAAGTATAATCCAACATGCAGGAACATAATCCGACAGGCTGGTCAGTTAGAACTCCTCTGAGCGGACCGATGTCCCATCGTCGTCTTCAGGCGGCGTAGTCGATGATGGACCCGGCGGAGATGTAGTCATTGGCCGGACACCCCGAGGACGACCTCGGCAAGGAGCAGGTTGATCTGGATACTGGCGGTGGAACTCGGAGATGAGCGAGCGAGCCAGGATCTGCCGGGTGGGGATCCAGGACCGTTCCTCCGGGCCATATCCCTCCCAGTCCACGAGATATTGGAGACCACGTCCTCTACGACGAGAGCGGAGCAGACGTCGCACGGTGTAGATAGGGTCACCATCCAGGATGCGAGGGGCTGGGGGGGGAGGAACTTCAGGGACCAGGGGGCTCTGGCGGACAGGCTTAATGCAGGAAACATGAAACGTCGGGTGAACCCTCATGGTGCTGGGCAGGCGCAGGCGGACTGCCGACGGACTAATAATTTTGTCCACCGGAATCGGTCCCAGAAATCGGGGAGCCAACTTCTTGGACTCCACCCGGAGTGGAAGGTCCTTGGTGGACAACCATACTTGCTGGCCCACCTGGTACGTTGGAGCCGGAATTCTTCTTCGGTTAGCCCCCTTTGAATAACTTTGGACGGTCCGAAGAAGAGCAGCCCGTGCCTGAGCCCAAGTGCGACGACAGCAACGGGCATTTGCAAGAGCCGATGGACAGGAAACCTCTTCCTCTTGGTTGGGGAACAAGGGTGGCTGGTAGCCATAGACGCACTGGAAGGGAGACATGCCAGTGGAGGAGCAGACAAGGGAGTTGTGGGCGTATTCCACCCATACCAGCTGTTGCGCCCAGGAAAGAGGCTCACGGGAAACCAGGCAGCGGAGAGCCGTCTCCAGTTCTTGATTGAGGCGTTCAGACTGTCCTTTAGATTGCGGATGGAACCCAGACGAGAGACTGACCGAGGCCCCCAGGAGACGGCAGAACTCCTTCCAAAATCCCGAGGCAAATTGGGGACCTCGGTCTGAAACAATGTCTTTTGGGATTCCATGGAGGCGGAAGACATGCAGCTGGACCACCTGCGCCGTCTCTTTGGCGGACGGAAGTTTGGGCAAGGCCACGAAGTGGACCATTTTGCTGAACCGATCCACAATCGTCAAAATGGTTGTCATCCCTTCCGAGGCAGGCAGCCCAGTAACAAAGTCCAGGGAGATGTGGGACCAAGGATGGCTGGGGACTGGTAATGGCTGAAGCAATCCGGCAGGGGGTCGATTCCAAGCCTTCTGCCGGGCACAGGTTTGGCAAGCCCCGACGTACTCCTGAACATCCTTTGCCAATGAGGGCCACCAGAAACGTCGGACCAGGAAGTTGCTGGTGCGGGTAGCACCCGGGTGACAGGAGAGGCGAGAGTCGTGCCCCCATTGAAGGACCTCTGACCGTAGGGCTTCTGGAACGAATAGCCGCCCCTCTGGACAAGTACTGGGGCCTGCTTGGTCTTGGAGGGCCTCTTTGACGCGGTCCTCGATGTCCCAGGTGAGAGTGGCCAGTAACCGGGACTCAGGAAGGATGGCTGTCGGACCCTGGGAATGATTGTCCTCCTTTTGAAACTGGCGAGAGAGGGCATCTGGCTTGACATTGCGGGACCCGGGGCGGTAGGAAAGGGTGAAGTTGAAACTGGTGAAGAAGAGTGACCAGCGGGATCAAACGTTTAGCAGAACGGATGTATTCAAGATTCTTGTGGTCAGTCCAAACTAGGAACGGAACTGGCACCCCTTCCAGCCAGTGGCGCCATTCCTCAAGGGCCAATTTTAAAGCTAGCAGCTCACGATCCCCCACGTCATAATTGCGTTCGGCAGGGGATAAGCGACGTGAAAAGAATGCACAGGGGTGCATCTTTTGGTCCTCGGTCGACCTTTGAGAGAGAACAGCCCCAACTCCTATGTCCGAGGCATCCACTTCAACAACTAGCTGACGCCCCGGGTCAGGTACTTGGAGGATGGGAGCCGTCGAAAATCGAGCCTTGAGGATGGTGAATGCTTTATCGGCCGCAGGAGACCATCTGAATGTTTCTTTGGGACTAGTGAGAGCCGTCAGGGGACCCGCTACCGTGCTATAGTTCCGAATAAATCGTCGGTAAAAATTGGCGAAACCCAAGAACTGTTGGAGCTTCTTGCGATCCGAGGGGACAGGCCAGGAGGTGACTGACGACACCTTTGCAGGATCCATCTGTAATCTCCCCTCCGCGATGATATACCCCAGGAATGACACGGTTTGGGCGTGGAACTCACACTTCTCAGCCTTAACGAAGAGGGAGTTTTCCAGGAGTCGTCGAAGGACAAGTTGGACGTGCTGCGTGTGTTCCTCCAGGGATTTAGAGAAAATCAGAATGTCATCCAAGTAGACAAACACGAAATTGTTGAGCACATCACGCAGCACGTCGTTGATAAGGGACTGGAAGACGGCGGGGGCGTTTGTGAGACCAAAAGGCATGACTAAATATTCGTAGTGCCCCGTGGAAGTGTTAAAGGCCGTTTTCCATTCATCTCCCTCCCGGATACGGACCAGATGATAAGCATTTCTGAGGTCCAGTTTAGTGAACACCGTGGCCCCTTGCAGCAGTTCAAAGGCGGAGGCGAGCAGTGGTAAAGGGTAGCGATTCTTAACTGTTATGTCATTAAGGCCCCTGTAGTCAATGCACGGTCGTAAAGAACCATCTTTCTTGCCAACAAAGAAAAACCCAGCTCCAGCCGGGGAAGAGGATGGCCGAATTATTCCGGCTGCCAAGGCCTCCGAGATGTATTCCTCCATGGACTGTCTTTCGGGTGCAGAAAGGGAATAGAGACGACCCCGCGGGGGAGTAGAGCCAGGCAGAAGGTTGATAGCACAGTCATAGGGGCGATGTGGAGGAAGGGAAGTGGCCTTGGCTTTGCTAAAAACTTCCCGTAGGTGGTGATAGCAGGCAGGGACCTTGGACACGTCAGGAGGAGACTTGGAAGCCACGGGTCGGTCGGGGTGATATGCAGAACGTAGACAGGTTTGATGGCACTCAACGCCCCATTCCATGACGGTCCCCGAACGCCAATCAAAGTGAGGGTTGTGCCGTACCAGCCATGGATGGCCCAAAACGAGTGGCTGGCCGGGGGATGGGAGCAGGTGGAACCGAATTTGCTCTCTATGATTGCCAGAAAGTCTCATCTCCATTGGTTCGGTAACATGGGTAACTGTGCCCAGAAGACGGCCATCTAGTGCTCAGGCGGTGATAGGAGTAGCGAGGGAATTCAATGGGATCTTGAGTTTGTGGGGGGGAGGTCCAAAATGTTAGCTTCGGCCCCGGAATCCACTAGCGCGGAAAGTCTCTGTGGGGAACCAGCAATCAAGAGATGCACCTCGAGGGAAGGTCGAGAGGTTTCGGAGGACGGGATAAGGGCAGAACTCAATCGGACGCCTCCGTTGTCCGACGAGCCCCCCCTTTTAACGGACACGTTGAGATTCGATGCCCCTTGCCGCCGCAATAAAGACAAAGTCCCTCAGAAACCCGCCGCCGGCGCTCTTCGGCCGATAGCGCTGCCTGATTAATCTCCATGGCTTTGTGAATAACTGTCATCGGGGATCGGGGCGTTTGGAACCCACTTGGCTCTTTGGGCGAATTTGTCGGGAGTCGTATTGTTCTTCCCCTCTCTTGTCGCCGTGCTTGGACCCGACGGTCAATTCGCGCCGTCAGTGCAATGGCTTCGTCGAGGGTAGAAGGCGGAGTATGGGACACCAATTCGTCCTTCAAGTAATCGGCCAAACTGTGGAGATAAGCGTCCACTAACGCTTCCTCATTCCAATTACTCTGGCTAGCGAGTGTTCTGAAGTCAATTGAGTAATCGGCGACCGAACGTTTTTCTTGGCGAATGTTAAGCAGGGAGCGGGATGCGTCAGACGAGGCAGACCCAGTATCGAATACTTTCAGGATCTCCTGGGAGAATAGTGCAAACAAGGAACATGCCACCGATCCTGTTCAAACTCGTCAGTACCCCAAAGCCGAGCTCTCCCAGTCATGTGGTTAATGACGAACGCTACCTTGGTTCCCTCGGATCGGAAATTTCGGGGTTGGAGATCAAAAATGAGTCGACAGTTTACGAGGAAGGCACGGACTTGGGTAGGGTCGCCGCAAAACTTTTCGGGTGCACCCACATGGGGTTCTGCTGCTTCGGAGACATGCGAGGTAGGCAATGGAAGACTCGGCGGGAGTGTTTGTGGACTCGGAGACGGGTTGACGGAATGCGGAAATGGTGACGTCAGTAATTTTGACAGCTGCTCAGACAGGCTCGTGACCTGCTTTTGGTTTTGTAGTAAGAGGTGTTGTTGCTGTTGAAGAAGACCTAGTTGCTGTTGGACTTGTTGTTGTAGTGTGGCAACGTCACTTGCAGACTTCTGTACGGCACTCTCGGTCCATTGTAGCCGTTGTAGAGCGGAAGGGGACAACGAGTTGCTTGGTTCTTCCTTCGGAGAAACGTGCGCTGATCTCATGATGGTTCGATTGTTCTGTCAGGCAGGATGTAAGGAAAACTGAGATCACTTGCACTCGTTTCTTGGTTTTTATTGGAAGGAAGGAATGACAAGACGTGAATCTTCGATCCGTTGTTTGACGGATTGTCGAGACTTGACAGGCGGGTGAAGGCTTGGCGGGAATGGTCGCGGACAGGCGTAGTCGTCGTGTTGTTGGTTGGGGCTGGAGAAGATGGGCGTCGTTGTGTTCGGAAGAGAGATCAGGAGTCAGGCGGGCAGGGCAGGTCGTAGGCAGATTCGGCAACGGGTCGGCAACGGAGATCAGGTAGAAAAACAGGAGGCAGGCAAAGAGTCGGAGGTACGGGCTTTCTGAGCAGATGGCAACAGATCGCAAAGTACAATCGAACAAAGTGTTACCGGAAGCTGGGGATTTAAATATACAGGGTGCGCCAATCATCTGTCCTGGCTGTTGGCGCCAAATCCTGAACACAGGTGTTCCCGATCCGAGTGATTGTGACAGAAAAGGCTCCTTAGCAGCAGTAGAACAGTAAATAAAACAAATAGTATGCGCATATAGTATTAAGTAGTCTACTGCAAAATATTTAACAAAAGTACTGAACAATTCTCAACAGTTTGAAGTCAAACTGATTTAACAATTGACATTTGTTGTTTTCAACTTTTTAACAACTGACGTTTTTTTTCGGATTACATGCATTTTAATTCAAATATGTTTGTCAGGCAGAGTCCTGCATAATGCTCAAGCTTTTTTTAATGGAGAAATACAGTATGGTCATTTAAAATGTACAATGCTTGTCATTAAACCGGTATTTGGTTGAATGCTATTTGAATCTAACTGAGGCGAGTCAGGCTCCATCCTGTTTAACTGTCCAAAATGCTCTTTAAATGTTAGTGACTCCGCTGAGTTTCTGCCATGACACGCAAGGTCCTCTTGCAAACTTTACAAGTAGTCCTTTTATCTGCCATATCCAGGCTTAAATGCTCCTAAACCTTTGACGTTGCATCAAGCACACTAAAGTCAATGACCCCATTTCTGTATTTTTATGCTGCCGCTCGAGACCCTTTTGCTCATATGCGACTCTCAGCAGTGATAATATTAATTCTGTTGGAAAACGTGTGTCAACAAGAGTGAATAAATCCCATTGGCGACTATTAAAATTATCGATCATTGTCGACACCATCGACTAATTGTGTTGGAGAAATTGGAGGTCCGATAATCGAGAGAAAAGTCTTCTCATATGTGGATAAGGAAAACAGGAGCCAGCCTCGTGCGGAGGGAGATGTCACTTTATTGATGCGTCAATGGAGATCTCACAGAGCTAGGAACATGACAATGTATTTAAAGCTGGTAGTGACGATTAGGCTTCGATTGAGTACACCCCAAAAGGCGGTCCTGTATCACGTATCAAGTACAGAGCGTCCCGTCCCTTGCACGCTATCTTCAAGGAAACTTAATGTCTGCCAAGAGTATCTTCAAGGATGTCTACCCGACCTTTTCCCACTACTGTAAGCAAGTCTTTCTAAATTTCTACATGTATGCATATCTATTCTACAAATGCAAGTGTATTTACCACAACATATCCCCCCCTTTTTTTTTTTTTTTTTTTTTTTTTCTTCTGCTACCATATCCCCCTTTTTGGGAGTTTATACTCCCACTTTGAATGGAAATTAAAATCAAAAATGAATACAGGGTAGTGGTAAATTATTACAAATCAATAATATCAATACACGGACAGAGTTTACGCAAATCGAAAATAAAATAAAATTCTGGCGGTCAGCCTGCTGTGATCATTCTAACTTTCATTGTTCATGTTTCATTTACAAAAATCCCCAACACTCCAAACATCTGACCCATGCACTAACCCCCCCTTCATTTATCTTTATCCGTACACACTTGATTATACACGCGGACCGTCGACGGTTGATCGGTACGTGATAAAGGTAAATGAATAAATGAACTGATAAGTGAGTGATAACAAATTTTGGTAACAGTCGTCGATACATTTCAAGATGAGTGCATGACTGGATAGTGATACAGCATACACATCGGCCTTTGGCCTGACCCCCGTGAACAATTTGAAGACCATGCACTGTCGTATTCGTCAACGGGTGTCGTGAAGTCAGATGTTGGAGTGAGTGTTCATCCCAGCAGGCATCACGCTCAGTTTCCATGCAGCCAAAAACCCGGAAGCGACGATGCATCCTGACCATCCCAGACAGCAGCTTGCTCCCCGGCAGTGTGACATACCAACAAAAGAATCACAATTAGAAATCAATATATTTGTTGCTGTTATTCCTAGTGCTATATAGTGTGTTGCGTGTTTAACAATAGTGCTAATTGATATCGTTTTTAGTCCAGATCATCATAAGTGTCTCTTTCCGCAGATGCTCCATTTTTTATTATAATGTAGACTGACTATTAACGTTGCCAGATAAAATTCAAGGCGTTGAATTTAGTTGAGTCATCTGTTCTTCCTCACTAAGGAATAAGCTTGGATATTCAATCACTAACTGTGCTAATTGAGCTTCTGCCACCCTAGTATTAGCCACTACTGTCATTTGTTCTCCAAAAGTCTTAAGCATTCCTCTTTTAAGAATAGGTATGGCACAGAAACACAACAAACACATAATTATTACGACAGTTAGTACAAAAATTTCCCCCTTCGCTAACATACCACCCCAGCACCCAAATGTAGACGAGAACCAATCAAAAGAGATACTGTTCTTTCCAGTATTTACTGTCACTTCATTGCTCAACTCACGAATCTTCGACAGTGCTTTAGTGAAGCTTCCTGCTTCGGCTGTGTTTAAAGGTATATAAGTACAGCATTCCTCCTTTATCATATGACACACGCCTCCCTTACTGGCTAAGAGAAAATCGAGGGCCTGACGATTCTGCCAGGCCATCCTAGATGTCTCATGTAATTGCTCTCCTACTGCACTAAAGGCCTCGTTAGTGTAATTAATAAAACATTGCTGGTTGTAATAAATGTAATTAATCCATTCTGCGTTCTTATTCGGAGTTATCCAGATAAATATCGATTCTAATCCAGACTTAATATCATTCCTAGCTTTAAATTCCTCTGGAATTCCTCTCGGTTGTCCGATGGCATCTAGATATACTCGTCCATCCGGAAGATATGCTCTCTTAACTCCGGCCTATTGTCAACAAAAATATTTCATTTAATTACTTTTTCCCCTTTACATTCCTTCCTTTTGTCACTTGCATGTCCCCCTCTTCTCTTTTCCTCAATGCCTACTATCTCTCCCCTTTTTACCTTCTTTTACTAACATTTATCTTTCTGTATTTGTAACTTCCTTACTTGCTCTGCCAACAATCCATTTTCTACATAACTTTCCCTTCTCCTACGCCCTCTAACACATTCTTTTTAGCCCACTAGTTTAATGGGAAATTGACATATAACCATCTCACTTATTTATTTATTTATATTTTTTTTTCCAAACCAATTCAATCTACTATCTTAGCTTCACCTACTTAATGTGAAAACGACGTGCATTGATCTACAACGATTCTTCTTACTCATTTTTATTCGACTCAATGAATTTTTCCTCCATATTCAATGAAAAGAAAGAATTTACTCACGCTATTCCACTACTTTCGTATAACAATGCTTCTATCTCAAATTAATCCATTCCAATTCACTCAATTGGATCTTTCCTCGTCTTCACATTCCTTAATTTTCCAATTTTGAACTGAAAACCGGAATAGGGTAACTTCTTTCTTTTTGTTATTATTCTATCCTTTTTTGGTGTTATTCTGGCATTAACATAATCTAAAGCACCTAAAATAACCAAACATAATTTTTCTAGACTTTTCACCCCTAAATTCATGGTTTTCCAACTGAAAAAACATTTATTTTTCTGGGAACTCCATAGGCTCTCGGATGTTATGTTGCACACCCTTAGCGTCAAAACGATTTCTAAAAAAAACGAACGTTTTCGATTCCTAACGAGACGTGCTATCGGTTCTATCTAAAACAATACATTTTAAACCGTCTTCCTCTTTAAAAACGTTTTACTCGTCTCAATGAGTACTGTATTGTTCCCTTTTTCCTTTTCCTTCGATATTTTTCTGTTAATCCTTTCAGTTACGTGGGCCGATCAAACGCTGGACAACCATATAGACAAGAAAGATAAGAATACAGGAAAGAATACAAACACTTACAACATTGAACAAACATAAAACATAAAACAAGACAGATGGCCCACAAAAATTTAAGTTAATTAGTCAAATTAAGTCAGTGCACATTGAGACCATGCGCCTACACAACTACCGAGTTAGGGTTATGGTTTTCCTCTCCTACACAATTTCCCGAATTTTACGTACTGGCCGTGCACTCATTTTTGGCTGTCGGCGTTGTAACCTCACTCTTCAGTGCTGTCGCCGTGGGTGTAGGTTTTTCTGGACTTTGGTGTGTCGGTACCCTTCTCGCCTGTATCGTCACATTAAGGTTTAGCATATTATCCGTCACTTTAGTCTGTACTGTCGTTAACACATTTGACTGTCGTTAACACATTTGGTTTCTGGTAGTCCATCGGCACTCCGACTGGTTGCACGTCTTTATATTTATTTTAAGTGAAAATCAAAATCCCCACTATAAGATGCCCTATCCATTTCGAGCATTCTATCCCAAAATTCTAACTAGAAGATAAACAATTTATTTTTTAAATTGTCAGTTCTAAATTTCAAATTTTGCTTTTTCACTAAATACAGTCACTGGATCAGTTTAACCATTATCCTTGTCAGAATCATTTACCCTGATTTGAGTGTTTGAGTGTTCTCTTTTGTAGATTGATCACATCCGAGAAAAAATTTGTATGCACTTTTTATTTGCATTTTCTTTTGATTTTCAACGTGTTATCTTGCTGTTGGCCATTCCCCTCGAGGCAGATGACCAGGATAGATTGTTAAATTGTCAATTTAACCCAAGAAAAGACGTTTTTATTGTTATGATTCACTCTTTGTTTTGCCTTTTATAAAAATCATAACCTATATATGATCTCTTCAGTAAGTAAACTTGTTCAAAATAACAGTATTTTGCAAAGAAAGCAGGTAATTCACGCTCAAAGTGAATGATTTTGCCAAAAATGAAAAATACCATCCCAAAATGTTCTCAATGTTTGCGATTTGCTAATGGTGAATGGTTATCTTAATTGATTTTTGTTAATCAATTTGACAAACATTGTAAATTTTGTAATATTACAACATTTCTTCTGTGTAATATTTTTCTATCCGTCCAAATTTCGTAATTTGAATCTCAAAAACAGTTATATGGAGAGCTTATTCAGAAGACAATTTTTCATCAATTTCGGAAAAAACTAGGTTTCAACTTATTTTTACGGAATGTCTCAACTTCCCCCCTGAGTTAAAACCTAAGTTCACAATCTATGTCTCTCTTTCGTCTGACTCATCCCATAATACTCGGAATTTCAGTAATTCAAACTTCTCTTCTATCGCAATTGCACTATTCATACACGTCCTTCTACTCAATCAAGGAAGCAAGGTTTAGGGCGCTCTGAGGAGAGGGATGACTGAGTATGGGCGCCAAGAGTGGACTGAGAGTGCGATCGTGGCCACTGTGTTGTGCGGTGCAGAGACGATTCAGTTTTATTAAGACGACAGCAGTGTGCGTGTGTGTGTGTTGTCGTATCGATACTAATAACTAAATGGAGTGGAATGGAACTATGAAGACTATAACATGAAACCAAACGAGACGTCACGCTCTATAGAGAATTTATCGACCTATTTCATCATCGCCTACAATCAGCTCAAAATTTTTTCCAACATTCTGCTTCTTAAAAAGAACCTAAAAAGAAATCCGTCATTAAAAGCGCAATTAACCACCAGTCCATCGTCCCAAAAACAATGGTTCTAAGTCAAGGGTGGGCAAACTTTTGGCGTCACGAGCCACGGGACACATCCAGTTTTTCTCATTTACAGTTATGATGTTATATTTCATTATATTTATTTCATGTTTATCTATTTTGTGTATATGTATGAACCCCTACTGAACACCAGCATACCTTCAGGGCAATTGCAGTTGATTCAACAAGGTTCGTTTGCTTTCGGAACGGACTAATCCCGTTTCAATCCAATTGATTCAAATTGATTATGTCTCGATTTACAGTAGTTTCATCATTCCATATTTACTGCTAGAACCAATTAAACTTATAAGTAGAGGTACAACTGTGTTATTGTAGTTGTGCACGTATGTAGTATTTCTGTCATGTCCAGCATGGTCGCCGTGGCGACCGTCTAATTTGCGTGTGTCCTTCTTAAGGGCTTGCCCGTTCTGAGTAAAAGCCTGTTTTATGAGTATTCCTAGTCTGAGTTCCTGTTTGCCTGTAGGCCAGTTGTTGTTTTGTTTTTTTCCCTGAGCGTTGGACAATTTTGCTGAATAGAAGTAACTGGTCGTTAAGCGATTGAGTTCAGGTCCGCTCTGTACTTAACTCAACCATTCCTGCAGTAGTATCTTATAATATTTACAAAATAAGATTAAATAAGATTCTATAATATTTTCGAAGTAGGTTGTAGTACACCTGAGGCTATATTTTTGCAGGATTTCTTTAGTAGCGCTAGTATTAATGCTGTTGTAGTTTTGTAGCAGTATTCTTGCAGAATTTCTGTAGTTGGTCTTTTTAGAATTATAGCCGTACCATATACTATGTCCCGGTTTTCAAGCTCTATATTCCGTTTTCTAGTAATTTCATAGAATTTCTGTAGTAGGATTTACATTATTGTAATATTTTACCATCCCATTACTTGTTCTCCTTTGGTTTACTGCACATGAATGGCTGGATTAAACCCTAGAGGTTTAATTCTGACCCAATTGTGGAAAAATGTATTTGATAATGTTACTTCCGGCGCCGTCACGAATGGCAGACACTCCAGCAGCTCCTGTGTTATTTTTGCTACTTTTGTGATTTATTTATTTGTTTATTTATTTTTGCTTACTTTATCAGTGCCTTGCAACACTTGGATTACTTTCTGTCCTATGGATATGGGTTTCAACTCGCAAAAATACGTACATTAAACAACACCACCTACATTGGACATTACCGAATCTTACTGCAATATGTATTCTGTTTAGCACTATTTAGCTACTCTATATAACATGCTAAAGTGGGCATTTGCACGTCACACTGGGTATTTGTATATTGTATTCTTTTGGCTTTACTATTGTATTGTTCTCAGCTCAGGGATGCTGCTTATGTTGTATGTTTGTCTTAGTGTTTCTTTTTTCTTTTCTTTCAGAATTAAAGCAAAACAATATACTAGGTTAACTTTTATGTGGAATTCAGGGGCACTTAGAGTCTCGTTAAGTTTTATCGTGCTTACGTACTGAGATGTTTTAGTAAATTAGCCAGTTTATTCAATTTCTAAATTTTTCTCTAAATTTAAGTACTAGTAGACATTAATTATCTTAGTTTAATTAATTTCCATTCATTTCCCATGCAGTTATATTTTTAAATCACCATGATATGTCTCGAAATCCACTAATCCGTTATTTTTTAATTCCTTTAATCCTTTCCAGGATTGATCAATCTTTTTCTCATTGTCTTCTAAAAAAAAAATGCTCTTTTCCATAGACAATGTTTCATTTTAACTTAACCAAACCATAAGTCAGCTATTGTTTCACATTTATTAATCATTTGTCGAACGTAACACTCATTCTAAAAAATTCAGTGTGGAATCAACTGTCCTAAAAAAACTGCCAACTCGAACTCAATGTCAAAAATTTCTAATTGTCTTTTCATCCCTCTGTAATCATAATCTCTTATTGTTGATTCGATATAAAGCAATACCTACTTGTCACTTATGAATTATCTTGTTGAATCGTATTTATTTTATATTACTATCTTAATCTTTTATTCCGCGCAACAATCTTCGTTTTTACGCAATTGTCTTAGTTCCCTTTGTATTTCTTTTTCTTTTCTTTTTAAAAGAAATATTTCATTCAGTGACTGAAATAGCTTCAGCTACGTTATTAATGATTTCTAGTCTCGAATTTTCTTCCCTGTGATAATATGTCGTCATTTTCAAACTTCTTTCAATTTTTGATAATTCGAAATCATTCATACCACTAGTAATCTATTATTGAATATGAGAAAAACTAAGGAAACAATCTTTTTATGTATTACGCCTCTTTTGAATTTGTCCATTTATAACCAACGAAAAGATGGACACTAAAATTATGGACGGTCTCCAGTCGTCTTCTTTGTTTTACTCGCCCTTGCTTTATTAGGAGCATAACTACACGTCTTAAAAATTCTTACCCTTTTGCCATTCGCATATTCAACGAGAGATGATTAGTTTTGTTATTTAAACATTCTTTCTTTCTAAACTATTCTGTATAATTATCTTGTATACACTCAGTGTTCTCATTTCACCATGTACCTGTGTCTCAGATGCATCATTCATGCTGGGGACGCAACCTTTTCCTTTAAATTGTCATTATCATTTAATTCCTCGTTAACAAAGATTCAACGCATTACATCATCGTTACTTTGGTTTTGCTGTATGAGTTTTTATTCTTCTGCACGCCGATCTTAGCTAATGAGATCTCGTCGCTTCGAGATTACGTCATTGTTGTCGGTAATTGGTTAAGTCAGTCTTTTTCATTAGACAAAACTGCTTTTTTCCTCAATTTATTGACGAGAGCCAGCTCATAAATGCCCTTCTTGCACTTAACTTTGTATTTAGTTCTGTAGTCATTTATTTTTTTATTTATTTTTAATTGATGTAGTGTACTATGTCTTTGTTTTAAAGTACTATATTGAATCGTTAGTTTTGTGATATTGTTTAGTATACCTCTAGGGGCATTTCTCTATTACCGTATTACTGTCGTAGTATTTCTACGGTACTTTCATTCAGCGATTTTAATTTTCACTGTGTGACGTTTTGAGTGTTGAGTGACTTAAAATTCGACTCCCTCCCGCCGTCACTTATGAGTGCTGAGGCTCATTTTGTCTGTCAATTTGTCTCAAATTATTGATTCAAAACCTGATGCAAGCCAAGTTATTTTGTGAAAATGTCAAAAATTCCTACAACTGAAGATACTTACGTATTTACTTTTAGCACAGGCACTGGGCAATGGAGTAAAAGTGCGCATGTCCTGTTTATAGTTCCTAACACTTACCCAATCAAAACGTTTGAGTTTCTTTGCTACAGCTTCTGGATAAAACGTTCGTTCTCGGTTAAGGTTTTTTCCTGCGAGTTTTTATTAGAAATGTCTTGATAGTGAACCTAAATCGTTTAATTAGCTTTCTTATAAAGTATTTTTAGCAATTTACATCCAAAACAGGGACTGCTGGTGTGACTACGTGACTGTAAACTAGAGTTACTGGAGTTTTCCATAACATGAGCATCACCTAGAGGCAGTGAAAAATAGTGCTTATGTGGGCACTGTGACTCTCCTATTCATCCTGTTAAGCACTTTTATTTTGGTTGCACTCCACAGTGCAAAGACATCTTGGGGTCAATTTATACACACTGTCCCTTTAAAAGATTTCTAGTGCATGTTTCTTATGAAACCATATTCTAAAAATTATATTTTACACATTTTCGTCATATCTCACATTTTTTCTCTTTTCCTGTAATATTTTAATTTTGGTACTTTCGAGCTTCCATACCTCAGGGCCAGTGAGCCCTTCATGAGGTAAAATGTACTTGTACTTTCCAAATCCTCAACCGTTTTGGCATGTTATACAGTAGTGTCACACTTAACCGGGCCGCTGTCTCTAGGATGCGTCATGGTCTGCAACTGCAGCGTCGCTTTTTGGATCTCCGGTTGCACTTTCGGACCCGCAATTTCCATTCGCCGCTGCGCTTTCTCGAGCTCTGCTCCTAGTAACAATCATATCAGACAATTTATTATCACACACAGCTTTGTCATCCACATTTTGTTTTCCTAATTTCAACGTTACTGCCCTGTTGATCTTGCTTGGTCTCGTTGACGGTGGCAGCGTGAGCCGTGGTACAGTGGTTCAGATGGTACCCTTTTGAGCTGCCCTCGACCTGGACTGCGGCCGGCGTTGCCCTCACGACGGTGTACGGTCCCTCACGCCTCGGATGGTTCCACTTTCGTTGAAACCTTGATGTAGACGAGATCCCCTGGGACGTCTTTTCAAATGGTTGTTCGACCCTGGACTCTTGTCTCTTAACCAGCCGGTAGATGACAGCCGTCAATTGTCTCATTCAGTCTCTCAGTTCAGTTTGTAGTTGCTCAAGTGGCGGCCCCTTATAGGGACCTCCCAGATGCGGCGCTGGCCTGCCTGTTAGCATTTCATGCGGTGTTAAATGCGTGATCCAATGAGTTTGCATGCGATAACTCATCAGCGCTAACTGTAGCGCATCCCCTCAGTTGAGCCTAGTACTCACAAAGATCTTGTTTATCTTCGATTTTAATATTCCATTTACTCTTTTCCATTATTATTCCCTCCGTCTACCGTGGCCTGTAAATACGGAGACCTACATCCTTATTTTCTCCAGCTATTTCACACCCCCCCTTGCATAACGAATTAAGTAATCCCTCCACTCTTATTTATTTTCCATACAGTAAAGGAGCGAAAGACGGGGGAAAGACGGGGGTGGGGGGAGGTGATCGGAGCGGGAATACACACGGTTGAGCTCAACTCACACAGAGCGAAAGACGGGGGAAAGACGGGGGTGGGGTGGGGGTGAGCTTTGGGGGCGAGAACAACCCACAAAAAAGCAAGACACTTTAACGCACATACAAGACCGTAAAATGTAGAATAAGCAGTTACTCCATCATTCATCCATGCTTCCTTAACTCCTCTCCCAACGCCAAACAAAACAAAAAAAAAACAAAAAACAGTTAAGTACAAATCACCCGCGCACTCTCACTCAGGCGGCCGGGGGAGAAACCGAACCGAACAGAACACACATCCACAGACAGAGAGACACACGCACAATTATCGCCAGCTGGCACACACACCAACATTTCCGAATGAGACATCTCCCAGACTGAAAACATGTCAGCAATTCTCACACATTCTTTGTATCGCTTGTTTCTATGCGAATATATCTTAATAATACAACATCTGATTACTGCTCATTTTTCTAACGTCGGTATAACCTTTCAGATTGTAGAAAATGGCGAGGTTCCATGCACCACACTTTTTCTCAAGTGCAAGGTTACATGTCCGACTCCCAATCATCAATCGACTAGGGAAACACATAAAACATGCCCCGTATTAACCATATATAGATCGTCTACTCTCGAACTGTCACTTCAGCAAATGACGACGTCTTATCACAGCTTTACACAGATCTCAAGACAATCATAAATATACAAATACCGACGCCGCTGCAACCTCTTATCCAGGTTAAATTAGCCTTTTCCCTTTTTCAAGCAGCCTATGTCCCAAAACAAACAGGACTCTCTGAGCTCATAATCCCGTCGGACATAAAAATCACAACTCAGTCTATATATCTCATCCGTCCGAACTTGGGCCTGACTATAGACGGAAAATCCCACGTGCACGCATTTTCATAATTTAGCTCCGACGTCACAGGCTCCCGTCCTCCCACGAATCTCGACAAGCAAACCGAAATAAGGAGAGAAAAAGCCTTCCTTACCTCACTCGCTCATTTGAGACCGTTCCACTGAGAAGTCTTTTCCCTTTTCTGTTTATTTAAGTGCCAAATCCACGTTTTTGGGCGCCATTTAAATGTTGGAGAAATTGGAGGTCCGATAATCGAGAGAAAAGTCTTCTCATATGTGGATAAGGAAAACAGGAGCCAGCCTCGTGCGGAGGGAGATGTCACTTTATTGATGCGTCAATGGAGATCTCACAGAGCTAGGAACATGACAATGTATTTAAAGCTGGTAGTGACGATTAGGCTTCGATTGAGTACACCCCAAAAGGCGGTCCTGTATCACGTATCAAGTACAGAGCGTCCCGTCCCTTGCACGCTATCTTCAAGGAAACTTAATGTCTGCCAAGAGTATCTTCAAGGATGTCTACCCGACCTTTTCCCACTACTGTAAGCAAGTCTTTCTAAATTTCTACATGTATGCAAATCTATTCTACAAATGCAAGTGTATTTACCACAACAATTGTAGCAGCCCTTGACAATATAATGGATAAAGAATTATTTAACAGTCAGAAAATGTCACAATTCGTTATTCGCATTTAATGAGTATCGCGGTAACACTCCATATATTAACGACAATTGAGTCACTACGTTTTATTAATAACAAGTTGTAGTACTTGTTCTAAAAAAATGCGTTCCAACTGGAGGTAAAATCTTAAACCCTAGGTCAGGCCTAAATTGTCAATCATTACGTTCAGGTCGGGTGCAGTTAAGGATCCGCTCAATGGATTCGGTCCCTCTCGCGCAGCGCCGAGCACCTTGCGGAGCGAGAAGAAGACTTAATTCCTCCTCCACAAAGAAAAAGACCACAAAGAATAATGATGGTGGATGATTTTTTTAAAAAGTGGACAAGAGAAAAGCCTCGCCCGGCCCTCACAAATAAAACATGAACATTTGGGTTTGCTTCAGGCTCGGTCCCTCAAATTAAGTAAAGTGGTCGGGCGCGAGTTGGGTCAGGCTTTTGTACCTGGATTTCTTTAGACCTGGTTTTACCTATACTTCTAACACTGCCTTATTTTCATTTCAACAACTTTAGGCCTCACATCACAGGCATCCCAATGTTTTTTTGTTTTTTTTTTTTCAGATCCCAGGGGCAGCGATGGACCGCGTAAGCCTTCTTTGGCGACTGCGTCGTCGTGCCCGCCGCGGTGCCCTCTGCATGGCCCTTTTTTGCATTGCCATGACACTGCTGTATGCACTCTGCGCCGAAAACAGCGTGACAGTCACAGACGCTATCTTTGGAGTGCGGGCACGAACTCGTGCCCAGCCTCGCACCCACACCATTGTCAAGGTATGCATTGCCGTTAGGGATGCAAAAATTACCGTATTTTCCGCACTATATGGCGCACCATGTTATAAGGCGCACCTTCAATGAATGATATATTTTAAAACTTATGCCATACATAAGACGCACCCCATTATAAGGCGCTATAAGTGCATGCTGGTTTAAGATCAGGTAATTGTGCAATTTTGTAATTGTAATCCTGTGCAATCCTTCGAGACATTTTTGGGATTAAGGGCTATTTACGGTAAATAAATGTGACGACTTGACTACAGTAGAGAATGTAGTTACGTTATGCAACCTCTAGATGTTGCCACGCTCAAGGGAATGTCAACAAAAAATTCAAAAAGGTCAAACTTTATTAACAAACAAGCTTTCCACAACTCCATTCACTCCCAAAATAAATAAACAGCCGTTTTATTATTTTCTCTGAGGTAAAGCATTTTCGTGACACATCTTTGAACAACATCGACATATCATTTTATTTTTTGTCCATTTAGTCAACACGCAAAGAAAAAAACGTCTGATACTGTTATTTTAAATGAAACGTTAGTGCAATCGCAATAAAGTGACACTCGTAATGTGCAAAAACAACGAGTGCAAAGCAATAACATAATAACTGTAACATGTAAAACGTAAACACACAAAAGAAAAACAAAGATCACTCTATAAACTCCTCATCGACGAATCCCTCGAATTCTTCTTCTGCTGTGTTCGAATTGACCATATCTCAGTGAATGGGCCATCCAACACGTCCGGTGTTTTTGTGCCAGCGCTGTTGCCTTCATACGTATAGTTATCGTACTGACACTTCTGCTTGCCGCTCTTTGTTGAACAACCCACTGTTCAAGTGTCTCCTCTAACTCTGGCCATCTTGCTTTATTGCCACGGAAACTTTGTTGAGTTTTCCTTACTTGGCGGAGCTTATCTTCATCCTTTCTCCACTTCCGTACCATCGATTCATTTAAGTTTAACTCTCTCGCTGCCGCTCTATTGCCGTGTTGTGCTGCGTGACTGATCGCTTTGAGTTTAAACTCGGCGTTGTACGCGTGTCTCTTAACAGGAGCCATTTTTTATACAAATGCACGTATGAAAGAGAATCTCTCTCTCTCTCTCTCTCTCTCTCTCTCTCTCTCTCTCGCTCTCTCTCTCTCTGTCAAACGTGACATTCTGAATAATTCTGCGTTTGTTTAAGGTAAATTGTGCTTTACATCTTCACCAGTCAAAACCCTGGATTCAGACAAATACTGTATTTGTTGAATATGAATTAAGCAGTTTAATGGGGTAGCCATTTTGCCACTTAGTAAACAAATACAACACGAGCCCCGGCAACTACCAATCGTTTAATATTTCCCAGTATGCACAGCGCGAAAAATGGAGTCGGCGGCTGTTTCTCGTAGTTGCGAGACCTTGCGAATTTAATATTGAGCCATATATAAGGCGCACTGTGTTATAAGGCGCATGGTCAGCTTTTGAAAAAAAATAAGACTTTTAGGTGCGCCTTATAGTGCGGAAAATACGGTAGTCGATTTTGTTGGCAAAAATTGATAATGCAGGGTTCATACGGGTGCTTGAAATTCTTGAAAATACTTGAATTTTAATGTTGTTTTCAAGGATTAAAAAGTGCTTGAATTTTGTGAGAACATTTCGTCAATGCTTTGAGAATGCTTTTGTCACACTCCTGCGTATGCTAAATGAGCTGCACAAAATTTGGAACTTTGCTACTCTGCTTGTGTCAACATTGCAGCCTCAGTCAGCTCGTTGATGATGCGCGTGCAATTACGTGCATTTCTTAAAAGTGCTGGAATTACTTTTGTTTTTTCAGCTTCTTAGGGTTTGTGTTGGCTTTGGACTACAGTTGGGCAGGGCTATTCTTACTTTCACTACTTTGATGCTACACTGAAAAATAGAAATTAAAAAAAAAAACAAAAAAAAAACTACGGTGATGAGCATGACTTCAATCTCCATCACTCCCCCCAGGTCCCATTTCTCAAACATAATGTCTTTTGCCACCAACAGCTCTACTAAGAGTAAGATAAAGCTGATAAGCGCAGTGAAAAACAAAGCTAAGTGCTATTTTAACTCAATTGGCTATTGTTAACACATACTTCATAGAGAAAATATTTAACGGTGATGGTTGATTGGATCCCTTAATCATTAACGTTATAGGGGCACCATGTCCTGTGGTGTGTCTTGGGTAAGTACACACCCATTGCGCACCCATCCCTCTCCAGGCCAAAATATGTTCCCACCCGGTCTTGAACCGAGGACTTTTTGCACCTTGGGGAAATGTGCTAACCACTTCACTACGGAAATAGCAGAATATAATCACTCTTTTTTAAAAAAAAGAAATGAACAGCAAAACTGAAACTACTTCAAGTAGAGTATATACAGTACTCAGATGTAAGCCTACATTACATACAAGCAGCTTATAACTGTTTTAAAATTGTTACTTCCTAAAACAAATTCAAAACAGTATTAAAGTCTTTACAGAATGATCAATGTTATTATTTAGTAATGTAGTAAATAAAGATTAATATCCTCGTGAAAAAAGACTAAAAATATGACATTTTTAAACAATTCACTGTACCTTCCAGCAGAGCTTCAATGGCAGACTCGAATACACCCTTAACTTCCTTCTTTGTGACGATCGTTGCCGTACCTGTTTTCTACTTATCACTGACTGTCTTGGGACTCATTGTTGTGGGCAGAAAAGGGAAATTAAAACAATAAAAGCGCTTTTTAAATGAGATGTGGTCCCCCCTAATATACTAAAGTGGGACCTCGCTACTTCGCGGTTCGACGTTCGCGGGTTCAGAGCTTCGCGGGTCAAAAAAATAAAATAAAAAATGTTTTAAGCATTTTTGAAGGGACGTCGCTCCTTTGCAGATTTTCACTTTTCGTGGGTGGTTTTGGCCCCCAATAACCGGGTTTAGAAAATAATAATAGTAAAATAAAATAATTTATTAAAAAAAATAATAATAATAACAATCTTTTTTTTTTTTTTTTTTTTAAGCATTTTTAAAGGGGCGTCGCTACTTCGCGGATTTTCACTTTTCGCGGTAACCGAGGGATTACTGTATATACTTCTAACACATGGTGATTGATGTGGTAGACAATGAGAAGAGATCAAGCAGCACATGATTGCCATCTACTGTAGAAGAATATAATTCATCATCCATCTTTTCTAGTTCTTAGCATTATTTTTTCAAGGAAAAGGCCTGCAACACGTCTGCGATCCACTTTTGGGTCTCAACCCACAAGTTGAGAACCTTTTCTTTGTCCCTGCCACTTTTTTAAATTTAGCTCACTCGTTGCAGGCAATCCGAGGCAGCACAAAGTACGTGGATCCCCAGAAACTCCCGGGCGTGGTCCCCGGTGACCCTCGCCGCCCCATCCCTGTGCTGTCCTCACCCAACCGGACCGTGGAACATCAGCCTACCGCAAAGCCAAAGCCAAAGGAGGGTGTGGGTTTCTTCACAAGCATGTTGCCAAAAACCCTGGCACGGGCCCTGGATAACCTTTTCAGGGGGCGCCAGCGAGGCAGTCTGAGCGGCAAAGGCAGCGACGCTGAGTTTTTTGGGCCCAACAGCCTTCTGGGAAAAGTGTGGAATGAGCACATGTCCAGTAACATGCTGTCCAATAGGCTGAAGCAGGTGGCCTCCAATTTTCAGGTGAGGATGATACAAAAATCGTGGATGACGCAGAGATGGAGTATTGACAATACTCGCTGAACGATTACTGAATGGGGTTCAAACTACTGTATTTTCTGGACTATAAGTCGTCGTTTTCTCCATAGTTTGGCCGTGGGTGCGTCTTATACTCTGGGTGCGAATTATATGTGAAATCATTAACACATTATTTTATAACTTCACATTTTATTTTCACACTAAACCTTATATGTGAAGTTGTTAAAACATTATTATGTTATTTTCACACTAAACCGTATGTGTGAAATTATTAAGACATTATTATATCATCCATCCATCCAATTTTCGCGACTCTTATCCTTACAAGGGTCGTGAGGGTGCTCGAGCCCATCGCAGGCATCTTCAGGCAGTGGACAGGGGACACAGAGACCGACAATTTACTCACTGATTCACACCTAGGGACAATTTGGACCGGCCAATTCACCTGGCACGCATGTTCTTGGAATATGGGAGGAAATCAGAGTGCCCGGAAGAAAGCCACCCAGGCAAGGGGTGAACATGCAAATTCCACACGGGGAGGCTGCAGTAGCTGGAATTGAACCCCTGGGGCTGCGCGCTCACTACCCATCTGCCGTGCCGCCACTAACATATCATTTCATGTGTTATTAGCACATTATTATATAATTTCACTTTGCTGGGAATTTATAAAAACAACTAAACAAAAAGGCCACTGAAAAGAAAATCCTATCCTGCAGATTTCATGCTGCAAATAGTGAAATATGCAGCCAAATAGCAGAAAGTGGAGGTGACATAAGCGAAGTAGAAGCGGAAAGACACCGAAGATAAACATTTAATTGGATGTAGTGATATTGAGTGAAACTGATAGTTTGGTAAGCATGTTCTTTATCTTAGAGGTATCTGAATAACTCTTAATATGTTATGTCGTTACTGACATTAACAGGCATGTCAATCATGTAATGTTCGTGAACCAAACACTTATTCAACCTGTTGTTCTCTATTTTATTTTCGACTGTCTTTGAGGATGACATATATGTTTTTTTTCCTTCTTAAGGGGCCGGTCACACAGCAGTTTGCGGCTGAATCACGGCCAGAAATTTCTGCCTGTGAGGCGGACGCTATTAGACGCTTTGAGATCGCCATACAGACGAGATACAGCAGTGCTTAACACGCGGTCGGAAATTCGCGCGCTGGTGGCAGCGCGAAAAAGATTTGCGCTGTTCAATTCTTTAGAGCGCGGGTACACAGCCTTTCACGGGCGTATCGAGGCTGAACCACGGCCAGAAATTTCTGGCCGTGAAGTAGACGCTGTAGGGCGCTGTTGGATGCTTTGAGACCGCCATATACACGAGATACAGCAGTGCTTTACTCGCGGTCGGAAATTCACACGCGGTTGGCCGCGCGAAAAAGTTTTGAGCTGCTCAAAACTTTGAGCACGTGTTAACCGCGGGCGGCACACGAGGTAATGACGCGGAAATGACGCGGAACAACGTGCTCTGGCCGCGGCCAGGGCGTGGTTACACATGGGTAGGACGGGAAATTTCAGCGGGTAATCGTGGGTGGAGCATGGTAATAGCATGTTCTGCGCCTGTATCGCGGTGTTATTACGTGAAATTAGCGTGTTACGCGTGTGACGGTCAAACGCCTTTCTCCGCGTATATACAGCGCGATTTGCCGAGCACACGTCAGTTGTGCTCGAGACGTCAAGGGGGTGAACATGGATCCCCGTCAGCGTAGTGACCTCGTCTTAATCCATTTTTATTTCTTGACATTTCTTTTCATTTCATAACAAGATAATAAAATAAAAATGAAAAACTATTACAATAATAACATATTGGCTTCTTCGGTGCCATAGCTTGAAATCTTGATCTTCACGGGACTGTGTCTTGAGCGGTTATGATTTCTACAGCCCGGTGTTATGCCGAGAAATGCATCCCTGCCGAGATTTGCATCCCCTCGCTACTACAACCACTTTTACCTCGTTTTATCTCACTTTTAGGGAATGTAATGGCGAACAAATAACCAAAACCACTTCGTCTTGCATTTGTTGTGAATGTAATACAACTGCGTAGGAGTCGGATTTGGGCACAACACCGGCTCGGGAGCTTTTATACCCGTGGTCCACACGAGAAAATGACGCAGAAATGACGCGATGAGGAAGCGGAACAGTCGCCGGCGTCTGTTTTGCGGGCATACCACCGATGAACAGCGGGTTGGCCAATTTTGCGCATTTTCCATCGCGGGCAACCACGGGCAAAAAAAAAAACGCAAAATTTTAGCCGTGATTCAGCCGCAAACGGCTGTGTGACCGGCCCCTAATCATGCATTTTTGGCTGGTTCGACTTAAACTCTGGAGAGACTTTTAGTCTGAAAAAATACGGTCAACTAATTTGTGCATTTTGCTATTTTACACTTGCGATTTCGATACTTTGTGGTTTTTTCATCTTGCATTGTGTTCTGCATTATGATTGGCTAAACAGTCGCACAACCTCTTATTTACCTGTGTCTGCCTATGTGTCAATGACGTCGTACACTGATGTAAAACAGCTAGACGAACCAGCTTGGAAGTGCAAATCTTTTTCAACTTCAGGTTCCTCTAAATGCCATCATGTCAACAAAACGCTCTGGACTTAAAAAAGAACTTGCCGCCGGGCTAAAAAGGCAGAGTATGCTATCGCCAAAAATAATTGAACTTTTCCACCTGCTAAACTTGCTCTAGAGCCACAGGCCATTCTTTGGCAATCCCAAATGGTGGATACCTGGCGCTTTTTTAAAAATGTTTGATAATAGAAAATTAAATGGGTTTTGTAAAAGGCAAAACACGACACATCCTTAAAAAGACACAGTATGTCTTTTATCTCTAATAAGGCTTATATGGCGTTTATTTTTTTGCAGGCCCAGGCATTTTATTTTTAGGTTGCCGACCGGAAAGTACGTGCAGTTTTTTATATATATATTATACATTTTGTTAAAAATAAATAAATAAATAAATAAGGTACATAAAGTACGGCACTTTTATTTGTTAAACAAATATTTGAGCCTGTAAATTGGGTTTGTTCTTTGTTTTCAATGGATAATAGAGTGTTGAATAAAAATGACTGAAAAGAGGTTTCTACTTTGTGGGTTTTGACTATCGCGTCACCCTTTTGAAATGCATCCCTTCGAAAATTAAGAGATTATTGTACGGTAATTTCTTGTTACTTTGCGATCCGTACTGATTCCTCAGTGCATAGTGGGTTGCAAAACGTTAATTAAAAAAAAAAAAAGAAATTATGAACCAAACTATAAAATGAAATGCACAGTGTGGACATGATCCATCACCCTGAATGCATATTGCTAAGAGTGAGGGGCTGCAGATTACATTTTTCTCTGGCCCGTCAACTTGTTTTTGCTGTTCTGTCCACAAAAAAGGGTACGTAACTCATGCGGCTGCAATGAATCACCCCCAGTAAGCATATTACTGTGTCTTAGGGCCAGCTGAGCGAATTTTTCTCGGGCCTGCTGGCTCTTTTTGCTGTTTTGTCCACTAAACAGTAAACTTCACTCATGCAACTGTGATCCAGTATCCCAAACGCAATTGCCAGCTCCACTCTTCCCAATCACATATTGCTGTGAGTGAGGGGGGGCACAGCACAATTTTCTCAGGCCTGCATGTTCTCTTTCGCCGTTGCATCCAACAAAAAGTGACATGCATTCATGAGCTTGTACTCCGTTATCCCAAAATGCATATTGATGCGAGCGGGTACTGGCGGAGCACAGTTTTGTGGGGTCTGGTGGTTATTTTTTTGCCGTTTTGTCCTCTAAACAGTGAACTCAATTATCCCTAATCAGATTTCCCTGCGAGCGGGAAATGGAAGATTGCATTTGTTTCATGCCAAGCAGCATTTTCTTTTTTATGTTTTTCTCCTAGAAGGTGAACTGCGATCCACTATCCCCAATCACCAATTGCTCTGAGCTGGTACTAGCAGAGCACATTTTTCTCGCGTGTGGCAGCTCTTTTTGGCATTTATTTTTGCCGAAAAATGAACTGCACTGTGTGGTGTGGTTTATTACCTACCCCCAATCACAAATTGCTGCTTGCAGTGGCCAGCAGAACGCAATTTTCTTTGGCCCGGTGGCTTTTTTTTTCTCGTTATTTCTGCCTAATTTACACTGCACTTTTGCGGCCGCGAACCCTTTATCGTCAATTTTATATTGCTGCATGTTATACATGGGAGGGGGCTACCGTATTTTTTTAGCATACAAGTCCCAGTTTTTGTCATAGTTTCCCCAGGTGTGCGACTTATACGCTGGTGCGACTTTGAAAATATTAATACTTTATTATCTCATCTCATCTCATCTTATTAGCCGTACCGCTTATCCTCATTAGCGTCGCGGAGGGGGGCTGGAGCCCATCCCAGCCATCTCCGGGCAGTGGGCAGGGGACACCCTGAACTGGTTGCCAGCCAATCGCAGGGCACACGGGGACAGACAACTCACTCGCTCATTCACACCTAGGGACAATTCGGACCGGCCACGCAATCACGAGGAGAACATACAAACTCCGCACAGGAAGTCTGGAGCTGGATTTGAACCCACGCAGGAGGTTCCCATGACATGAACTGTGCCGCACATGCGCTAACCACTGCGCCACCGTGCTGCCCACACTTTATTATATCATGGAGTTTTATATTTTTACTACCGGTAGATCATTTTACGTGTTATTTTTACACTAAACGGCAAGAGGGCGCTCTAGTCCTGTGTTGACAATTTCAACCTTGCCTTGGTGTGTGGGGATATTTTCTGGTAATTTATTAAAACAACCGAGAAGAGCTGGACAAAAATGTCACATACAATGAAATAACATTCTGCAAATTACAAGCTGCAAATAGTGAAATATGCACCCCAAAACGGTAAAAGAGTAACAGAGAGAAAGTTTGGAGAAGCGGGTGTGATGATTAGTCTGACGTGAGTAACGTAGATGCAGAAGAAGAAATTAGGGATTTGTTTACCGGTATCAGTGACACAAAGGATGAATATTTCATTGGATATAGTGATTTTGAGTAAAACTGATAGTTTGGTTGTATGTTCTTTATGCTCGAGTTATCGGAATAACTCTAGATATGTTACTGACATTACCAAGCATTTATATCATGTAACATTCGTGTACCTTACACTTATTGAGCCTTATCTTCCCCTCTTTATTTTAAATTCTAAATTGCCTTTCAAGATGACATGTATGTTTTGGTGTTAGCTTTTATCAAATAAGATTCCCCCAAAAATGTTATACTTCAGGTGCGACATGTTTTTTCATTCTGAACTATGCATTTTCTTGGCTTGTGAGACTCATACTCCGGAGCGACTTAATAGTTTGCAAAACATGGTACTTTGCAGATGTTTGCATATCAAGGGGACTCTGGTCCTCATTAATGAGGGATTACAGTAATTAAAAAAATCCTCTATGAAGTTTTGGGTCGAATATCAGAAGTCAGTTCATAATAGGAATCGACGGATATGGGTTTTTCAGGACCCATACTAATTATTAGTACTAAGAAGAGAATGACCACCATTAATTGAAACCAATATATATTGGCTGTAAAAGTTTAAAACTTCCCATGACATTTTTAATAATTCAAAAAGAAATAAGGAATATCTTTCATAAATTTAAATAAAATGTTCATAGCTCTCTGAAACATTTTAGATTATAAAAAAAGAATTTCAACACAACTAACATCACTAATCTTTCACTTAAACCAGATACTAACAGTACAGGAAATAAAATTTGGCATAGCAGCAACTTGTGTAAAGGTAGATAAAAACTTAAATAGCGCCCTGTTTTTTTTAACAATGAATTAATAAAAAATATCAATACAACCAACATGATTTAAATTAACAAAACAGAGAGTGCAAAAAGCAATGCAAATTTAACAGAGCTGTCGAATTGAAAAGTGTGGGTACTCCTGTTTTAGATCCAGATTGACAAAGTAATCTTATGGTAATGGCTAATTACCGCAATTACTGATGTTATGATATCGTTTTTTTTTTTTTTTTTCAGTAACAACGTAATCTAACTACTCACTTTTTCCGCCGTTACGGTCAAAAGTGGTGCGTTACTTTGAATAAAGCAGATGCGCTCCTCCGAGTTGTTCACGTCACTTCTTTTTGGAGGATCATGTCCCCATTCAGATTAGCACCTACCATATAGTTAAATAACGATGAGCAACATAGTATTTACTAATGCACCGAAAGAAAATGTGAATGGGGGCTGATTCATGAAAAATTTCAGCACCCCGACTCGTGTCATCCGTGACCGAAATAGCTCAAAATATTTTCAGTGATTCTGTGCTGCTGACTTTGATATTGTTAAGTATAGAAAGGTTACAATTATTTTGTATTTCATATTTATCTTTGTAGATTCATAAATATTTTAATCCATCCTTCCTTTGTTTTTCGGTCTTTATTTTGCTTTACTTTTGCCCTTTTAAGTCATTCATAATAAAACACAATAAATGGTAAAATAAGGATTAAAAAAACAAAATAACCTGAAGAGCCATTTAATAGTCAAAAGAGCCGGCAAACCAAAAAATCCAGTTCTGTAAAAAGAGTCGCAATTCCAATCTCAGGAGTAAGAGCGAGGGAGAGTCTCAGCTGCGTATGAGCCGAAATAATCGGCCGGTCGAATATATCAAAATACCTATATTCATCAAATTCCTAAATATTGGTGCCAACATCAGTCCGCCTCTGGTTCATAACATGGGCTGATTCTAATTTTCAATTTGTCCTTTGTTTCCTCAGTCGATGAACAAATACGGCGTGGCGGTGCCAAAGACAGCGGACATGACCCACAGACCGGCATTGAGCGGGCCTGAGCTCTTGTGCCAGCTGAAGAAAAATGTGGAGTTGTCCACGCTGACTTCCGACCAGCCGCCTTTCTCCTCGCTTCCGTGGGCCCCTCAGCTGCCGGCCAAGACGCTTGCCTCAGTCGTGGGGCCCTTCAAGACCTGCGCCGTTGTCTCGTCCGCGGGCTCGCTTCGGGGTTCCGGTCTAGGCAAAGAGATTGGTACAAAGGAGTCTTCTGTTCTGAGCCTAAAACACTTATTTTCTAATTATTATTTTTTTTATTTTCAGGATTTTTGTAATAGCTTTTTTTCCCTTTTTTGTGTCTGTATGTTTCTTGTTTTGTCTTTGGTCTATTTGATTTCTTCACCATTACGTCCCCTAGCTGTCTTTAACTTCTTTGAATGCCCGCAAAAACGGCTTTGTTACATCAAAGACCATCCATAGATACAAAGCGTGTAAAATGTTAACTTCAAAATACACGATAATGCCGACAGATGACGAGAAATACGCCTTAAACATTTCTGCATTGTTGGACATTGCCTCTTGTAATCCAAAATTATAGCCAAAATTATTTTAGCCAAATTATTTTTGTTTACAAATAAAAAGACTCGTAAAGGTATTCCCAATATGGTAGTTTGCGCTCCCCTTTTGTTTGACACCTTTTCCATTTATATGCATAATTCTTCTGTCTCAATTTTTCCCATCCTCTTCCCCCCCTCTTTTTAACTCCTTTTCTGCTTTCTTTGCCCCAAATGGCAGACTCCCATGATGCTGTGATGCGGTTCAACGGTGCCCCTACTGAGCGCTACGAGAAGGAAGTAGGATCTAAAACCACCTTCCGCCTCCTTAACTCACAAGTAAAGCCACCATAATAACTTAAATGACGAATTTAAACTTTTTAGATCATAATGTGCTTGTTTTTAGGTAATGTCATCTGATGAGCACCATTTCCTGTCCAGCTCACTGTACAGTTCAGGAGTATTGGTGGCTTGGGACCCCGCTCCCTATTCCATGAACCTCACAAAGGTGTTGCACACTGTAATTCTTCAATGTTTTATGCAGTATAAGGCGTACCCAAAAACCAAAAATTGTCCGAAAATTTTAATGTGTGCCTTGTGATCCAGTGCTTTGCCATATTTGTGCAATTAATCTCAAAGCACCGAATCCTAATCACCACACCACTACAGACATAAATGATTGTTCACAATCGCATATCATTGGATTCAACAGGAATCTGACCCAGATCGCAGCGAGGAATACCCCGGATCATGGCCATTCTCAATACTGTATTTTAGTGGTCCCGAACCTTTTATGTTATGTCTGACAATATTCTCACGGCCTGGCCCAATAATGATATTAACAATTTGGTCCTGTCACAGGACCAAATTGTTACTCCTGTGACTAGAAATAGTGTGATAATGAAATAAAACCTGAAAGCCTTTTTATGTGTCGTCTGTATTCCTTGTGGTCTATTGCATAGGATCTGGTGCACTCCCTGCCGTCAGCTGGGTTTGATTCCGGTTGCATCCAATTATATGCAATTGTGATCTGTAATTTTTTTGTGCCCCTCCAGCCATTTTTCTAGTTTTAATTTCATGTGTGCCTCTTAAAGCATATGAAAAAAATATCACAAAATACTATTTTTTGGAGTGCGCCTTATAGTGTAGATATACGGTCCATGAAATAATAAATGTTAAGCATGACCCATTTTCGTTTTTTGCTCATGCCATATTTTTTAGTGGTTAGAGCACCCCGAGTACCCCATCTTTAACCAGTACCAGCGCTACAGACGACTGCACCCCCAGCAGCCTTTCTACATCTTACACCCACGCTTCCTCTGGCAGCTGTGGCAGCAAATACAGGACAACATGCCAGAGCCCATTCAGAAAAATCCGCCCTCTTCTGGCATGATGGGTAACTTGTGCTTTAAGTTATATTGCCAAACATTAAAAATTGATAATGGAGAAAGAAAAATATGTAAATTTTGCATTTATTACCATTTAAGAACGTTATTTCTAAGTCGAAAGCAGTTCTTAGACAATGTTATCACTTAAAAAGAAATTGCACATAAAACCTGCTGTGATCCATTATCAACAAACACATTTTTTGCAAAGGGGAGCAGAGCACATTTTTCTCTGGCCTCAAAGCTCCTGTTTGCCATCCTGTCCACCAAAAACAGACTGCACTATGTGGCCACAGTTTTTTACCCTCAATTCCAAATTGCTGCTAGTCGTGGCCGACAGAGTGCATTTTTCTCGTGCCTGGCAACTCTTTTTAGCTTTTCTGTCTACCAAAAGGTGAGCTATTTTCATGCAGCCGTGATCCATTATCCCCAATCGCATATTGCTGTAAGCAAGGGGCTGGCAGAGTGTGTTTTTCTTGAGCTTGCTGGCTCTTTTTGTGCTTTTCTCTCCATTAAAAATCGTTTATTATGTTTTGGCATGATAGATTACTTGAAAAACATATTTGAGAATGGAGAAAAATAAATGTGACATTTATTCTCTTTTTTTCTTTTAGTATCATTTAGGAGCGCCATTTTTTCTTTGAAAGTGGTTCTTACACAAAATCGTCATACTCATATACTCATTCAGTGCCATAACGTTTAAATATTTGTTCAGAAGCATTCTCCCTGATTGCCAAAACCTAAAAGTACACTCTTTTTGTTTTATTTTTAAAAAACATTTGAAGATTTTGGCACAGCTCATCAGTAAGTAGCAATTCTCAGGGACTTATTTCAGTATAGGAAATCACCGTTAGATGACAGGAGTGGCTTTGATCAGAGCTTTATCCACACATTGAGGAAGACCGCACTTCATTGTTTTGCTTCCTGTATTCAGCGATTGAGCGTGTGTAGGCATCTCGTATGGTAAGTAGGCGCAGGGAAATAGTGTGGTAAGAAAAGCGAAGGCATAGGTACAAACAGTCAACGCTTCAAAGGTTTGTCTTTTTTCTAAAAAAGATGTCCCTTCTAGATCATCGGGGCAAAAAAGGGATTAGTGTGCGTCCCTAGGAACACGATGACCAAGGTGACTTAGATCATGTGATCAAGTCAATAGAAACATTGGTCGCAAAAAAGTTATTGCGAGGTATCACAAATTTAAAAAAAGCACCAAAATGAAATTTTTGCTTGAAATGCATTCTTTCTCAGACTTCATGGAAACAAGTATTTTCAAGAAACCTAGCAATGTACAACTGTTGTTTGCTAAACAATGGTAAAAGCTAGAAACATACTTTTTTCTCATGAAAGATGAGGGTTCAAACTTTCTTTTGAAGTTAACTATGCCTATCAAACTACAAAGCTTCATTTTCTGTAGGCCTTCAAAAATGAGTAAAAATGGCAAAGATTGGCATCAGCACTTCCTATTTAAGAGAAACGTCTGGCTCTGAATGAGTTAACCCGATGCGCTCTGTCGTCCGGAATTCACTGTACTTTTCTTTTCTTCTTTCAGGCACAGTGCTAATGATGTCAATATGCGAGGTGGTTCACGTGTACGAGTTCCTGCCATCGCGCCGCAAGACAGAGCTTTGCCACTACTACCAGCGTTATTTTGACGCTGCCTGCACACTGGGTGCTTACCATCCACTTCTCTACGAAAAGAACCTGGTCAAGCGCATGAACCAGGGTTCCGACAAAGACATCTACACACACGGGCGCGTCACACTGCCTGGATTCAGCAGCCTCGTGTGCAACGCAACAGCTTAAACCACTCTGCATGACGAGTGAGTTAGAGCGCACCGTTGTCTTTTAGATTTGCCTGCTGAAAAATTACATTAACGTAAGATATATCTTAATATTGTTGCGTCGTTCCGGGAGATTTCATTCCTGGAAATAGGCGTGGGCTTGTTACCAGTTTCAAGGGTTACCTTTTTTTTTTTTTTTTTTTTTAATAACTAATAATTTTGCTTTGTGGAGAGAGGAGGTATTCTCAACAATTTGGCAAACTTAAAACAATGTAAATACAGTGAATGATGGAATATAAAACAGGGCGGCATTTAATTTGCTAACCAGCTCATTACCATAGATTTGTGTTCGCCCTAAAGGACGAAAAAGGATACCGTAATCTTTAAACCGCAACTTTTGTCACACAATTTAAAAGCTGTTGCTTATGCAAAGATGTGATTTGAATATGGTAAATGGACTTCATTTCTCTGGCGCTTTTAACCAGTCACTGAAGAGCTCCCAAAGCGCTTTACAATGTACTTCACACTTAACCATTCACTCACACGGTCACACACCGATAGGAGAACCAGTCGTGCAAGGCACCTTACAGCTTATTGGGGGCATTAGGGGTTCAGTGTCTTGCCCAAAGACACTTCAAAATTTAACTTGGAGGAACCAGGAATAAAACCTGCAACCTCTTTGTTCCAAGTTGAGCGCTCTACCTCCTGAGCTACTCCCGTCAGGTGGTGTTGAGCAAGACGCAAGTCGCAACCACCAATAAGTAACGTTAGAGAAATAGGTTATCGTACGATAAATTGTGGGTTTGGGGTGCATCCCTTAACCACTAAGGTAATAGGGGCACCATTTCCTGTGGTGTGTCTTGGGCAGGTACTGCCTGGTAGCGGCCATCCCTCTCTAGGCCAACATGAATGAATTTACTATAAACCTGTGGTTTTCGAATAGTGGGCATGAAGCCCCGTCAAAGGGGGCGTGGGCTTGTTTGTCGGGAATCAAGTGCAATTGCACCTCCACTACACTAGGGGAGCACAGTGTTTTGTTTACATTTTGCCTCCACATAGGATATAGCACAGAGTTAAAGCATTGAGGATGAGGTGTTGACACAAAGTAGCGTGGACTCTAAAGTGACACCATGAAAACATATTTACACTGACAAGGAGACAGGCAGTGAGAGATGGGGTGAAGAGACAAACAAACTAACGGGTGTTAGTCTTGGGGAGGCGCGAGAGGATTTCTTCTTCCAAGGGGGCGTGACTGAAAATAATTGACAAGCACTTATGGAAAATGCAAAAAGAAAAAGTTTATGACGCAGCTTTCAAGTTAAAAGCAATCGAGTTGGTCGATTAAGAAGGAAACAGAACTGCTGCATGTAAACTTTGCATTGATTAATTGATAGAGAGACGTTTGAAATGGCTTATGGTCAGGTGCGATTTATGTACATAAAACATGTTTTTTTTTCCTTTAAAATGTATTGTGTGCGGCTTATAGTCCAGAAATTACCGTAAGTTTCTTTTTTAGTTGTATTATATTAAGATTTTACTCTAGATAGGTCATAATTGTTTTTTACATTTTGCTACCAAGGCAGCTACCTAGCTAACTAACGTACAATAACTTTTTGTTTTGGTTTCTTCATAGAGCCATGAAGGGAAGATCAGTCACTCCATGTTTGAAACTGTGACTATGTTTTATTTTTACTGAGGCTTAACAGAGTAGCTGTGATAAAAAATATTTTTCATTTAAAAGAAAACAAAATAATACTTTTTTTCACAAAGTAATCATCAATAATTACAGTGACATGCAGTTAGGTTTGTGTCTGGTGATTCACAAACAGATTTCAAAATAATCTTTTAACATCTTTTTCATCATATGTTCATATATATATATATATATATATATATATATATATATAGATATATAGATATATATATATATACTGTAGTTTAGAAAACAAGTTATAAATGAAGGACCAGTATATGTGATGCTCTTTTTGAATAAAAGAATCGATAGATAGGTAATCCTCCATTAGGAAAAAAAAGTTCTTGCAACGAGAAAAATATACTTGATGGCTTGACTTGCTGTTAGCTTGCCATTACTATGAGTAATGATATTGTTTAGTGCTGAGATGTGTGCCAAATCAGAATCCTTGGTCCCACTATCGCCCTCTGCCATGAGGCAAGTGAATTGCGTGCCAGCACAGTTGTAAATTACATATTAATTTTATTAATATAATCTATAATGTCAAAATTGTGAAGTTAAATGAGAAATAACTTTAACACTGAATAGATACAACCACTAAACATATATAAACAAACATATTTTCATGATGACATGTGAGGCATAACCTCATGTATGGAGTGAGGTTTCTGTCAAAAAGGGGTACGCAAAAAAGACCAAAACATAAAAAATGTCCCTGTATATTTTTTACGTATATTCTTACGGTAGACTGCACGTCACTAAAAAACATTAATTGCAATACTTTTGAAAAAACTATGTGTAACACAGAAAGTCAGTGATAACCAATTCACTTTTTCAAAGCTGTAGTGCTGCAATATTTGGATACAAACACATAATATGGCAATTACTGTGAATTTATGGCAATGAGATGACACTTGTTGAAAATAGAAACATTGCAGGCGAAGAGAGCTAACTAGTTTTCACGGACGTCTCTTCAAAATAGTTGTTCATATTTATACCTGTATGTTCCGTCAAGTCTGCATCTATTTCTAGTTAATTCCCTCAGATTTTTTTTCCAATTGTAACTGTTTCTCAAACTAGAATTTTTGCTTCCTCTTGGATGTCATTGCCAACACAGCAGACTTTAAGTCGCAATTATTATGCATTATCCGCAGTGTTAAATGTGTAAGAGCTGTATTAAACATCCAGTTGTAGCATTTTTAATGATAGTGCATTTGTGAGGTAGGAGAAAGGGATGAAGGTAAGAGATTTGATGAATACAAAATACAAAACCTTTGTATTATTGGGCATTCATTTTATGTTTCGAGTGAGCAAAGCTGTTAAAAAGGAAACTCTAGGTGAACATCTTCACAATTCAAGCTTTTCCCTAAGCAATAACATTTAAAAAATAAATCAATTTCATTAAAATACCAAGGCAATCTCCAAAGAAATCAGAAAATATACAATACATTTTAATTTATTTCCCAATATGGCAAAAAGCAGAACAACAATACCTTTATATCATACATTAAAGCAGTTTTTCTCAACTTGTGAATCATGACGCATAAGAGGGCCTTGTCAGTAACAATGCTAAGAGAAGAAAAAAAACTAGATGCATGCTCCAGATGAGGAAAACACTATTTACCACAACAAATTAGAACAGAAGGCTCTTCTTAGTAAATCTGTTTTAGAGATAAAATGAGAGCTAGTGTAATGCATGCAGGAGACAAAGAAAGACTGCGAGTAGATTGTTTTGTCAAAGTTTCAACTACAGGTTACAGCCACGATGTTACACCAACAGACCCAGGCATCCTTTTATTTAAAGCACATTAAACAATATATGTTTAATGTTGAGACACTTTATGATGAAAACCCACAAATTGTGAACATCCCCCCCAAAAAAGCCAGCCTAGCACGTGGAGCATATTTACTGGGTAAGATGTAAGCGTGGGCAGATCTCTGCAAGCATAGCGCACTCCTGGGAATATATCCTATCCTTCTCATTTGCAGTATTTTGTACATTTTTGCAAAAGAACTCTGCTCGCACCTTGTTTTGAAACTGTTTTTTTATGGCAAAAATGATGGTCAAAATGAGCCTGAATGATGTTGATTAACTGCGGGAAAGAGAACATTTTAAGAGGTATAGTTGTAAAATAAAGTTAAAAAATCTAAAGATTTTGCTTCCGTGACTCTAAGTCTTAAATATTCCTGACCCATGGACTACAGCAGGGGTTGGGAATGTTTTTGACCCGAAGGACCATAAAAGCAAATTTTATATATATATATATATATATATATATATAATGGTTTCAAAACAAGGTGCAAATTATTTTGTAAAAGTGTCATAAATACTGCAAACAAGAAGGATACTGACATATTTGGAGAGAAGCAAGTGCTTGCGATCTGTGTGCATCGCTCTGCCCATCTCTACCTCTAACCTAATCCAATTGCTCTGGGTGCTTTGTAGGCGTTTATGGGTATGTATATATAAATATATATATAAATATATATATATATATCCATTATCTGCAACGCTTATCCTCAATAGGGTTGCAGGGGTGCTGGAGCCCATCCCAGCTGTCTTCGGGCAGTGGGCAAGGGACACCCTGAACTGGTTTCCAGACAGTCTCAGGGCACACAGAGACAGACAACTCACTCTCTCATTTACACCCAGGGACAATTTTGGATAGCTCAACTAGCTAACATGCATGTTTTTGGAATGTGGGAGGAAACCAGAGTGCCTGGGGAGAACATTCAAACTCTGCACAGGAAAGCTGGTAGCTGGATTTGAACCCATGACCCCAGCACTGTGCCGTGGACCCGCTAACCAATCAGCGGCCGTGCAGTCTCATATATATATATATATATATATATATATATATATATATATATATATATATATATATATAATTATGTCATATCACCCCGCGACCCTAGTGAGGATAAGTGTTGCAGAAAACTGATGGCTGGATGGGAATCATATCATAAAGATGTTATATGAGGAATACCTGGAATATGACGATATTATTACTTTTTTTTATTTTTAAAGATGTTTAAGAATAACAACTCATGGGGTCATTTTTGATCCCACTTCTGCATTCAAGGGTTAAAATGTGAGTTTTCAGCACTTTGCTTTTTGCTTTTGTCAAGAGATGATCTTGGAAGTTGATTTTTGAGTCACTGAACAAGCCAACCACTTTATTGTTGTTTTTGTTGTTGTCAGGGATCACCACAACATGTCACAGAAGACACATAAACACCACAATGCACATGTGGCAACATCCCTTGTTTGGTTGTTTTAAAAAAAAGGCAAAGGTGGGTTTTTTTTCCCCTCTTTGTGCGGATGTGTGCTTTCAAATCGCCCCTGGTACAAATAGTAAATACTGGGCTTTTATTACTATGGTTGAGGCTTGAGATAAAAAAATACACTGTTCTTTGTAAAGTAAAACGGGAAACTCCGAAAATAAAAAAGAACCGTTTCACTAGTGGAAGTATAACTGAACCCAACCACTTCCACCATGAATCATCGCGTCAATTTTGTGAAAAATTAAGTATGTGCCACTTCACAAAAACAAACGTGTATTTAATCACCTCAATGTATTCAATGCAGCTCTGCTGGTATTCCCATCTGCATCGAACAATCACACGAGTGCTTCGTGTAAGAATTCTATGCTGATCTGTTTGCAAATGTTAATCCGTGCATTTATCATCACTCAGTCTAGCACCGTTTACCTTTTGGCTTCTAGCCGAGGTTTTTACACAACCTCCCAATCAAATGCGTATCACGATACGTATCGCGATAAGCCATTACCCATGCATGCCGTCTGTTGGCAGGCAGGTATGATTTGTTCTACACAGATGTAGAATGTGAGTATTCTATGAGTTGACAATGAGATATTCCGTAAGCAGTTTTGGTGGGGTTTAAAAAAGATTTTTGTAGGCAACATTTCATCTCCATGCAGCCACTTTTTGCACCTTCCATTCTTATTTTCCGCTGCACTTTTAATGAAGCCTCTTAGTTTTTAAATTTGTATTTTTATTCTTCCCGCCTCAGAGTTTTTGCCTTCGTAGCTTTCACTGTTGCGGATTTGAGACGTGGATAACCTGTGAGAGCTTTTCTTTAGTTCATAAATGATTTAAGTTTATTTAAAAATTTCTCTTAAATGCAGATGTAGAATCTTTAATTCAGATGACTCCTGGAAATTCCTTAACTCTGGTTTACATTATGTCATGGTGTTTGGTTTTGTTTTTTAGAATATGTGCCACGCTCATATAAACCTTTTTTCAAAAGAGCTGTGTCTCGGGGTTGTCTTTTTGTTTGTTTGAATGTTATTGAGTGGTATAAAACAAATGCATGTATGTGTTGGGTTCTATTTTGTTCTGTCCTTCACTGTTGGAAATAATGAATAAACATCCCTGCCTCAATAATAAAAGCAGTCTGTGTTTAAGGATGTTTGTTAGTTCTGTGTCTGTCGCCTTACCGCAACCCAAATCTGAATAGAATTTAAAATTGGGAGTAAAACTTGTGCACATATGAAAAACAATTTGATCTAACAGATGTTAAAACACCACTTTTGATATGTTTTGTTCAACAAGTTTTCATTTTTGTTCTTCCCTGACTTGCATCACAAACATAACACCCACAGGACTTAATCAAGTCAATATTCAGCCAAAACATTTGAATAATTGATGGGCTTGAATCAGCCTTAAGGGGAAAAGTCAGAAGAGGTTGAAAACAAGGTGGTTGGTCACATGTTCCCCAGAGTAAACACGTAAAACAACATTTAAACTCCTAATTAAGGGATCAACAAACATAAATGTTATTGACACAAAGTCCCGCCTAAAGTTTTTATCCCCAAATGGCCAATGTGTGTATAGTAGAAGCAAAAGGGATATATTGTATTTTAAATTCTATTGTGATAAACATTACAAATGTTGAATACCGGGTTTTTTTCCCCAAAGACAGATACCAGTACCAGTAGACCCCAAATGTCAAAGTCATGGTCCGTGGGCAATACTTGGCTCCCGACTAGGTTTTCTTCTGCCCCTGAGATTATCTTGTTTTATTGATGTATTTTACACCAGGAACCGTGTATTCAGAAAACTGCTATTATTTATTTTTTGACGTTATTTTAACCCACTTTTGCTCCAAATTTAAAATATATGCTATTCATGGTGCCTGAAAAATACCTGCCTTTTTGTGTAATGTAAATTTAAAGGGGATTTTGTGACTGTTAAAAATCAAAGAGTATTGCCGGAATCATAAGAGAATATTGCTTTATGTGTCTGATGATATTTGAATATATTAGCTTTCCAGTATAGTCGATTAGGTTCACTAGACTGTATGCGTCATTTTAACATTTTTAAACATTGGATCAGTTTAGACCTCAGTTAAACAGATTAATTTTGTATACAGCCCTTCCATCCGTTTGATTTTGACACGCCTGTTGTAGACTATGAACAATGACCAGAATATAAAACTTACAAAATATAATCCATCCTCAAAGCCTGTCTCAAAAGAATGTGACAAGACTATATGACAAAATAATAACAAATGCATTCCACCATTATCCACCTTTTGTATTTTTATCAAAGGGTTGCCATTTTCTGTAAACCAAGTGAAATCCTACGAACTTTCAATAAAGTCTGTTGTATTAAAACATTTATTTTCTTCCCAACAGTGGCGGGCCGTATATTTCACACAGGGCTTCAGTAAGTGTTACGTTGGAATCAATCCAACCCACAATAACAATTGTATGGCTATAAAACATTTACTGCAGCCACAATTGCAACACATAGAAGAAATCATCAATAATAACTTTATAAAGTTGCACTTCTATATACCAATAGAGTCACATTTTTACTCTAAAAAAATGTTTTTTAATAGTGCACAAAATCCAAACTTCTTTCTTTCCTCAAGAGGGTTTCAATTACTCTGTTGTACAGATTCTCTGTGCGTTTCAGTTCCATCAAGAAGTTATTTTATATTGCCTTCGGAGCTAATGCTGAAAGTCGATCCTGTGTTGTCCTATTCGATTTAGGGCTTGAATGGATGCAATCACACTATTTCTCTCACTTCCAACTGGTTGCTCTATTGTAAATGTGATATGCTTTCCCTGGAAAGTTCTTTCCACATTACTTTTTTGTTATTTAATATATTTCCTTATTCAGGAAATCCATCCAGATTGGCAATTAATGCAAATAACTTGGTCCAAGAAACGTTAAATCCTCTGTTCTCAGTTATATTTATTTTAATACCTTTGGGGACAGTGGAGAGAGAGTGAGTAAAACGGAGGAGCATTACACCGGGGTTAAGCTAGCTCGTGGACTTGTACCAGCTCCTAGTTGAAATGTAATATCTATTGCACACAATTTTACAGAAATAGAAAACATTAAAAGTATTTGTGTCATGTTTATCCTCCTACAGAAACCATATCAAAATAAAAAATTTAATTACATTTTTTGAATGTGATTTTTTTTTTTGACTCTGCAGTGCTTAAGAGCCGCATGCAGCTCCTGAGCCACGTGTTGCGGACCCCGGGATAAACAAACAACTTTTTTGTCACTTGTTTAATGCCTCAGGGCCTGCATAGCTGATTGTGAAGGCCTCCGGGTAGATTACTGACCATGGCAACAAGTAATGGCCGAAATGTGATTGGTTAAATGCCTTATTTGTCACAAACCAAGTCAGGAAACAGGATTGAGAACCCAATCGCGTAACGTTACTCACAGTTTATTGGGGAGAGGAGGAATGAGCGCACACTCGATCCGGGATCGATGGTTGTGGAAGTAGCTTGAAATCAGAACTAGAGTGGTCAAAATCAAACAGATCGGGCCGAAATAAAACAGGATCAAACACAGGCAAAAACGGAGATTCACAGGACTTGGCATATCACACAGAGTCTAGCAGGAGTTTCTCAGACACTCTGACACCAGGCGACTCACCAGACCACGTTTAAATAGTCCGACAGCAATCTGTCAACGCGTTTCAGCTGGTGTCAATGCGCGGGGCCAATTGGGCGCCGTGGCAACCATGACATCAATATGAAAACACACATCTGGAAGCTGTGCAACAGGAGAGAAAGCAATGGAAGGAAGGTGACAGACAATTTGGAATTATTTAAAAAGTATTCATGGACAACATATAATTAACATCACATGATTAAGATATTTGTAAAGCCCTTGACAGTGCGCCACTGCTTTCCAATGTTCTTTGACAATGTTTTGGGTTCAAGTTCAACTAATGGGGTGGGTTTGGAGGTGTTTGTTGCATAGTGATCAGACATGTCAACATGGTGCGTGCAAACGTATAAAGCGAGTAGTGAGCAATATCACTCAACATTTCCCACTTGGCACATCCTTTGCTTCTTCCTCACTTATGCCGGGAAACGTGACCTTCAAGATGAGCTTCTCTGAGAAAACGGCGACCGGTGCCTTGACCGCATGCTTCAGCCTGTTATTCCTTTTCGTCAACGTGGTCATGATTCACACTCTGAGAAGTCGACGCATTTTTCGCGAGACCTCGCGATACATCCTGCTGTATAACCTGCTGATTGGGGAGACGCTGTTGCTGGTCATCAGCCAATTGTTATTTTTGCTGACTGCCTGGGGCATCACCCTGATGTACCCCGTGTGCGGCGTGCTCTCCATGCTTGCCAATCTTGCAACTAAAGTTTCCCCTCTTGTGCTCGCGTTGATGTCACTGGAGAGATACGTGGCTGTGTGTCACCCACTAAGGCACGCTTCAATCGTTACCTTGAGGAGCACGATGAGGGTCGTGATCGCCATGTGGTTATGTTGTTTTATAAATGTTTTCATTCAGGGGCTTTTAATGATGAAGTTTCCTTTTGAGCAGCTAGAAAGTCTGCAAATGAAACAGTTTTGCAAGTATGACAGCATGTTACTTGTGCCTCTTGTCGAGTACTACTACAAAGTTTGTACATATTTTCTTTTTATCTTTGCAAGTGTCAGCATTATGTTTAGTTACATCTGCGTGTTGGTCGCAGCCAGGTCGGCCGTCAACGACAAAGTGTCTGCCCGTAAAGCTCGCACCACGTTGCTGCTGCACCTATTGCAGCTTGTCCTTAGCCTCTTGTCAGTCCTCTACGCCACCATCATGTCACTCGCCGCCTCTTTATTGAGCCGTTTGGTGTGGATACGACTACTAGTGTATTTGTTTGTGTGGGTTTTTCTGTTCCCCAGATGTCTGAGTGCTCTCGTTTATGGTCTGAGGGATAAGAGACTCCGAGTTGTGCTTGTGTATCATCTCTGCTGTCACCTTAAACTCTCTGTAACTAATGTCAAAACGTCTCCAGAATTGTAACATCATGTTTACTTTTTCAATGTTTTTTACTTGAGACACATTTTCTTCAATGTAAAGTAATGCCGTCAGATGCTCCATTATGTTTCTGGTTCCATCATTAATGTGCAAACTGTGAAAAAAAAGGAGGGTTCATGTACAAAATAATTCTATGGATCCACGCGACTAAGATCTGTCAACATGGAGACACTGACTTAGTGAAGAAATGTCTAAGGCTGATGGGATATACATGCAGGGAATTGTCAGGCGGAGTTCAGAATTCAGGTTTTTTGACCATTACGGGTTATTCATGACAAGACCCTGTTAAACGTGATGTTTGGGATCAACTCGACTGGAAGTAGCAATGTTATTAAACAAATAGACATTTCCACATATAACTTCTGACGTTGAAAAAAAAGTAATGTAGCACATATGCTGTTAGGCAGAAGGAAGAAAAGCTACCGGATTAGTTTTAAGTTCTGTGAGTTTTCTGAAAAAACTAATAGAGGAAACACGAGAGTAAAAATTAATCCAAACAAAAGCTGGTAATTTAATGATAAAGACAATATACAACATTTAATCTAAATTATAGTAAAATAACACTATTATTTGGTTTAAGGTGTTGGATGAGAAATCATAAGTTTGGTTATTATAGGTTAATTAACCTTTTTTTAATTTCTATTTCAGTTTGATGACTGGTTGGCAACCATAATTTGCAGACATGGGGACTTGAGACTTAGTGACTTGGACTCGAGTCGACTCGAGTCGCTGTTTTTATGACTTGTGACTTGACTTGGACTTGGCAATCTAAGACTCGGGACTTGACTTGTGACTTGACTTGCCCAAGAAAAAAATACTTGGGACTTACTTGGGACTTGAAGGTGAAGACTTGAGACTTACTTGAGACTTGCACATGTGTGACTTGGTCCCATGTCTGATAATTTGGTTGATAACCTATTATTAGTGACAAAATTTACATTCCCATGCACTAATGAGGTTTTAGATTCAAATTTGTTTTGTGTCAAAATTTAAAGTCACACAATAATACAGAACAAGTTTCGATGAAGATTAAATTTCAAATGAATGACAAGAAGGTTCATCAAAGAGGGACAAGAAAGTTTATCAAAAAAATCAAACAAAACATAATTACGATGTTTTCCATCTCAGGGAATCCCAAATCCATGGGTATCGCGGATTTCTCTTAAAAATTTTCTGTCGTCTACATGCAAATTCTGCCCACAGTGAGCTATCTGCACTCGCTAGGATGCCTATGATGTCTGTGACGTATTGTCTTACAGAACCTTGTTGAAACTGAAAATAAAACAATAATTTTTCTCTAAATGAATAATTTGATAACTTAGTTATATTATTATCATTATTAAACATCGTTTAATATTTACAGGAGTCTTAAAAGCACATTTAGAAATTTGCTCCAGATACATTTGATTTATCATGTGCCGAAAATAGCCTTTTGAAGACAAAGACAGAATTATTTGAAAGCAAAGTCAAATGTACAGTACACCAGGGAAATCAAGGTATTTTTCATAGTGAATTGTTATTTTTATCATTTAAGGTAGTTCTTCAAGATGTATATATATACTGTATTTGATCGTTTTGTTTTTTTCAAAGCAAACGTTTTTTAATGTTTTGATCAAAAACATATATTTAATGTTTATCAGTATTTTTATAGATAGTTTGAGAAAATTTTTTGGTTTTCATATTAATCAAATGTTGTTATACTTCTTGCATAATTTCACCCTTCAGGCTGAACCAGTCCCTAAAAGTTATGAATAGCAGTGGTTGACTATTTTAATTTCCAAGGGATTTCAACATAGTTCTAAAACTGTGTCTTCGATGCGTCAGTTTGCGCCTTCACTATCCAATTGGTCTCATTCTGATTAATGTTAAGTTTGTGGATTGTGATTTTTTTTTTGATCCAGCAATTATAATTGTCAGAGTGCAGCCATTTTCTCTCTTTCTGTTGACTGAAAAAGACATCACAGTTGTTAAGGCCTCAAGGGACAACTAATCACGGCTCATGTTTTAACTGGTTTGGTTCACTAAATGGGACCATTTTTATTCCATGAACACTATTGTATTTAGGAGGCCATGTTTGTATGCTTGCAACAAAATTTAAAGAACGTTTGGGGTTTGGTCACCAGGCTCACTGACGGGGTGCTGGAGCCCAACCCATCTGACTTCAGGCAATGGGCCTGGAACACCCTGGACTGCTTTCCAACCAATTGTTGGGTACACCAAGACACAGAATTATTCACTTAGACAATCATCTCTAAGGACAATTTTGACTCACCAGTTGACTTGGCATGTATGTTTTTCTATGTGGGAGGAAACTGGAGTTTCCCGATAAGACCCGCTTAAGCATAGAGATATCATGCAAACTCCACACAAGGAGCCTAGCATTACAATTTTAACCCAGGGCCTTTGAACTGTGGCTGACACGCTCTGCAGTCATCCACTGTGCAACCTGTTGATATCATTAACAAGAAAAAAGAACTATCTCTTGAAGGAGGACAGACTTCTTTAAGGTTCAAATCAACAGCTGGGTTGTGAGAGAAGACGGGTAAAAAAAAAAGCACTGGAGTGGGCAGTTTTAGGTCTTTGTTACAATAAAACACACATGTCCTTTCAAAATGGCTGACAATAATTTATGTACCCAAGGGCCGGAATAAAGAAGTTTGTGGAAAATTCCCGAGACAACATCTTCACAGTAGTCATTTGTCCAGACTGAATCGTGCAGTTGGTTTGATAAGACTCAATGCCTCCCCCCAACAGTCACTCAAAACACCTTTTAGAACAATATAGAGACTGTATAATGACTAGATAAAAGGAGATACTGTGGCGACTAGAGAATAAAACAAGAAGTAAATAAGTACATCCGAATATATGGACAGTCATATGGTGCGTTAATTACTACTAAATGATTATCTTGATTAAAATATTTATATGATGATTTAAAAGAATGAAAATGGCATTACTGTAAAACTCGCACAATTATGACTAAATGCAATGACACATTTTAATATTCTAACACACTTAAATTGTTGTTTGTTTGTTTTTTATAAATGCTTAAGTCTCGTAATCCGTAATTATATTACATGGCTAGAGCCACATCTTTTAAAGGCTTCCATGTTTTGCTGCCATCTTCCTGCTACAAGTGCAGGAATGACAATTTCGCAAGTGTAGGTGGATCAACCGCTACTTATCTCCCACAGTAAGATAGCGGCTTGTAATCGGCCTACGATTTAACATCAGCCACTTATCAACTTCTGCTTTTCATTCAACAAATTTTACTCACCTGTTTGTACTAACTTCTCCCATTAGTCACTAAACATCAACTACTGGTGATTGCTTTTGTTACATGCCAATCTTTTGACCTGAATCAAAAACAGTAGATGTTATTCGGCACTCTATTTTTACGTGCAAAATATTCTCCGTCTCCATAATATCTAAAATAAAAGTGCTTGTTTAAAACCACAAGTGGCAAACTTTTAACAAAACGGAAATCTAATGCTATCATTGAAGCGGTTCATTCACGCACAAAAAATTAGTCTTGCTTTAAAATAAAGCAGTCAGAGGCTAAAATTCTAGTTTTGAGTCAAGATTTTTGATGTTATTTAGGTTTGAAAAAAATGGTTAAACAAAACTGTAGTCTAACGCATTAAATAGTGGTATTGGTGTGTATGTTGTTAGCAGCTCCGGGTAAATCCAGCTCACGCTGTATTTTGGTTTTGCTTGCCGGGATTCTCAGGGTCTGTCGCTTACTGAGATGCTGTGGGTTCCCGTTGAGCAAGTATTTTTTACAATTTTATTGGGCAATTTATTTTCAGGCTAAGTAAACTCCCAACAGGATAGCCATAAAAGCGCAAAAAAAGAAACAAGGGACAAGAACACAGCAGTGAAATCAAAGATCATATTTGTGCAAATGCTGATTAGTTCTATCTGTCTCTACACTTGCGAGACATGGACTCTCACAGTAAGACTTAAAGAAAAAATCATTGCCCATGTGACTTACAAAATAGTGCACAATACTATCTGAGGGCTTAGTGGACCCAACGAAGAATTGTCAACTGTGCGCTGATGAAAACTGCAGTGGTATGGTCACGTCACAAGATCATCAGAACTGGACAAGATCATTCTCCAGGGCACAGTCCAAGAGGGCAGGAGAAGAGGAAGACAGAAAACGAAAAGGGCCGATGAAAGAATGGACTGGTGCCAATTTTGCCACGACGTTAACTAAGTCCAAGAGCCGTCAACAGTTAAAAAAGCTGTCAGGAGTTGCATCTTCAGCGGTACCTCGACCACCCAGGAGGTCAGGGGATCCACTAACCCTTACCGTGAAGCTGATTTTTTTACCTATTCAAATTATTTTAGTATTAAGAAATATGTCAGTTTTGTATACATACGTTAATCCACCTACGCTTGTGTTTTCATTAATATCATGCGTTGATGTTGATGTTTGGTGTGTTATTAGCAAGGGGGTTGTGTTCCATGGTGACCGGACGTGTCAACAAAGAGCATGCAAACATATAAAGCGATCACTGAGTGATGTCACTTGACATATCCGAGTTGGTAAATACTTTGCTTTGTCCTCCACACTTATGCCACCCAACGTGACCGTCAGGATGAGCTTCTTGGAGAGAGTGACGACGGCCACCTTAACCACCAGCTTCAGCCTGGTGTTCATTTCTGTCAACGTGCTAATGTTGTTCACCCTGAGAAGTCAACACAAGCTTCGGGAGACTTCACGCTACATCCTGCTATATAACCTGCTCCTCGGAGATACGCTTTCGCTGGCCATAATCCAGCTGTTATATTTGCTGACCGTTGGTGGCGTCACCGTTTCGTACCCCTTGTGCGGCGTGCTCACTGCGCTTGGCAATCTCGGTGCTAAGATTTCCCCTCTCTTGTTGGTGGTGATGTCGCTGGAAAGATACGTGGCCGTGTGTCACCCGCTCAGACACGCCTCAATCATAACCGCCAGAAGCACCAGGAGGGTCACGCTGGCCCTGTGGTCCTTTTGCTTTTCTGATGTTTTAATTCAGGGGCTTTTATTGTTAATGTTTCCTTTTGATCACCTGGAAAGTCTGCAAATGACACAGTTTTGCAGCTACGTCAACATGTTACTTGTGCCCGTTTTTAAGTTGTACTACAACGTATGTGGGTGTTTTATTTTCTTCTTGGCAAGTCTGAGCATCTTTTTCAGCTATTTTGGTGTAGTAGTGGCCGCCAGATCGGCAGCTGTAGACAAAGTCTCTGCTCGTAAAGCTCTCAACACGCTCCTGCTGCACATGGTGCAGCTTGGACTCTGCCTCTTGTCAGTCCTTTACGGCAGCGTCATGATAGTTGTTGGATCTTTGTTGGAACGTTTGATCTGGATACGGCTGCAGACATTTTTGTTTGTGTGCGTTTTTCTACTTCCCAGATGTCTGAGTCCTCTCGTTTACGGGCTGAGAGATCAAAGTCTCCGTGCCGTGCTAATATACCATCTCTGCTGTCATTTTAAACTGTCTGTTACTACTTTCAAAACCGTTCCTGGGACATGAAAACTATGTTTGAGACATATTTACACTGCCTTTAACATAAATAAATCAAATTTTTATGTGCCAGTTTGTTGTTGTTTTGTTCACTAATTTCACTTTTTATTGCACTATGATTACAAAATAAAATTGCACCAAAACTTAGGACAGTCTTCAACCAATATTTTTCTTAAAAAAGGGCTATACAAATAAACATGACTTGAGTTGATTCATTACCTGTTTATCTTGTATATCCTGGAGTGCCATGTAGGGCTGCAACAATAAAACAATTAAATTGATTATGACCAATTATTAAAAGAGTTTGCAACATATTTCATCATTGATTCGTTGTGTTGCGTGATTTGTGCGGCAATGAGCACGTTAATTAAATGCAAATAAGAGTGTATTAATGCCTTAGTGACTTTGAGGGGACATGCTTATCATACCAGTTTGATCTAGCAAGGGGCGACTTGAGACTACATTTTGTTGTAATTCGTCCTCCTTGTCTGGCGACTAACTTGTAGTCGCATTTTGGTCAGGTACATGGTGCCTCAAGACCCCATTTTGATACATAGATAAATAAATGTCCTTTATCGTACTAATATACAAATACAAATATGACGAAAGCTATTTGACAAACCCCTTCAATTTTTTTATTGTTTTATTCTATAGAATATTATGTTGTTTTGCGCATCTTTCTATCTGCCCAAAATTTCAATATTTGAATCAAGAGGAAATTAGAAGAATGTGTTGTTATTGTTTTTTTTTGTTTTTGTTTTTTTTTTCAAATAATTGGCCGATTAATCGATTATTAAAATACTTGTAGTTGCAGCCCTACTGCCATGTGTGATTTTGCTGCAAACAATGTTTACTGTGTTGTTATCAATAACAATGCACTTCACACTTTAGCCATTATATGACTATTCCATTATATCCTTTCCTAATCTATTCTAGTGTACATACTCACAGCAAAAAGGGATTTCTTGTGTGGCAGAAGAACACTGGACATAAATGAATAGAAATACCAGGCAGGAAAAAAATGCAATAAGTAGGAATTGAAAAAAATAAAATGAAAAGAAACATACCTGAGTAGTAACTGGCATATTTTACGAAAATTCGGTTTTGGTTTGTATCCCAAGAGAAATTAAATATCTCCGTGTGTTCCATGATCAACATGATGAAGAGCAACACATACAGAATTCAATGAAGATATGTTTTCCACAAATTGTGCACTCACATATTTTACCTGGTTTATAACCCATATCATCATTTGGTCCAAAACATTTGAACAATTAATATAACGAAATGAGTCTTTTTGGACAAGGATAGAGCAAGATGAAAACAAGATGGTTGGTCACATCCACGATAGAGGAAAGAAAGGTATCATAGCCAAACATTTAATCTAGGGACAAAGTGTAATATTTGGTGCTTCCTAGTGGTACCAAAAACTTGTATTCAGTTTAAAAAATGTAAATACTAGGCAAAAATACATGAACTATCATACCAATGTTTAAATGTATAAGAAAAAAAAAAAGAATCTCAATTCAAAAAATTTGTATTTATTTTACATAGTGGAATCCGTATTTTAAAGTCTCCACCATGTTTGTGTGGCATCTTGCTGCTACACACATTCGTATTAGACAATACAGTACTAGTGGTCAAATATTACACACTGTGGTTTTAAGGCAACATCAATAATTAAGTCATTAACACAACGTTCAGTCAAACTTTATTATTCTATTATGCATTCCACACACTGTATCTCATCAGGTTAAAGTCAAGTCAAGTCAAGTCAAATTTATTTATATAGCCCTTAATCACAAAAATGTCTCAAAGGACTGCACAGGATTACAGTTACAAAATTACACATTTACCTGATCTTAAACTAGCAAACCTATTACATCCGAAGAATTCAAATGGGATATGTTGTAATATTAAAATATGTCACTGCCTACATTTAGTCATGGTTGTGTAGTTTTTCAATATTTATAACTTATCCATGTATGTAGTTGTAATTTTTTAACTTCACTTGTGTTTTATTTTGTGATCAAAAGTGGCCTTAGGTGCCATTGTTCATTTTTAAAATTCCATCGACAGAAAGTTTCTTACTCATTTTAAATATAGTAAAACAAATATGGTAATTTTCAAAATGACATTATACTATATATATATATATATATATATATATATATATATATATACATATATATATATCTCATCTCCCATCTCATCAGCCGTACCGCTTATCCTCATTAGGGTCGCGGGGGGCTGGAGCCCATCTCAGCCACCTCCGGGCAGTGGGCAGGGGACACCCTGAACTGGTTGCCAGCCAATCGCAGGGCACAAAGGGACAGACAACTCATTCGCTCATTCACACCTAGGGACAATTTGGACCGGCCAATTCACCTGAAATGCATGTTTTTGGAACGTGGGAGGAAACCGGAGTGCCCGGAGGAAACCCACGCAAGCACGGGGAGAACATACAAACTCCGCACAGGAAGTCTGGAGCTGGATTTGAACCCACGACAGGTTCCCATGACATGAACTGTGCCGCACAAGCGCTAACCACTGCGCCGCCGTGCGGATATATATATATATATATATATATATATATATATATATATATATATATATATATATATATATATATATATATATATATATATATATATATATATATATATATATATATATATATATATATATATATATATATATATATATATATATATATATATATATATATATATATATATATATATATATATGGAGCCTTGAATTAATAGTTGAACATTTTTGATAGCGCCTCAAGATTTTTTATTGGTAAAAAAACGTATCTTGATTCAAAAAAGGTTGAGAAACATTGCTGTGAAAATATTGTTGAGCAAGGGCTTGGCCAAAATAAATGAAACAATTTAATTCATTAAATCAGCCATTTTGGAAAATCACCAGGTTAAAAATTAACTGAATTACAAAATCAAGGGTAGTCATTAATAGGTAAAATTTCAATCATTCAAAACTGATGCAGATAATCAGGAAATCACTACTGATTCGCGAATTGTGGCAATGAGTACCGGTAGCAATTTTTTGCACAGTATACAAATCTTAAGTTTGCATTAAAATAGATTTAACATTGATTCTTCTTGACTGAACATTTTTCATGGGATGCCTTTTTTTTAATCACGTAAACTTTCTTTAAAAGGACATTATGTATGATTTAGCGCCTCCTAGGGGTAAATAATACCCGCAATATTTTAGGCAGTGTTGGGCGCGTTACTTCATAATAATAATAATATAATAATTTCCTTTGTATTGTCATTCTTTGTAACAATGTACACAGAACGAAATGTCGATACACCTGACCCGTTGTAGCGGGTCGATGCAGCCGCAGCCAGAGGGCGCCGCCATTATACCAATTAGGTATGTCTCGGTCGAGGCGCGATTCATTTTAAATGCAACACATTTGCCCCCCAGATTACGGACACCAAAATGGAGCGCTTTTCTCTGAAAGTAACTATTTAGTCACCAGCGTTGGACACATGCTTTAAAAAGGTAATTAGTTTGTTACCTACTACTACTTCTAAAAAGTAACTGATTTTGTAACTGAATTGCTTCACAGTAAAATTAACCGGATAACAGGGGAAGTAACCCAATCCGTTACTTTATAAAGAAGTTGTTGTATGTCAAATGATTTACATTTGTCTGTGCAGTATTCGAGTCAGTTGAATAAAGAAGAACAGACAAGTAGTTGTGTTATAGAGCCCTGGTAATATGTATTGCACCTCACATGCAACAGATTTGTCCTACACCAGAAGTGCAACTAAAATAAAGATTAAACACTATAATAAAATAACAATCAGCAGTAAACAATATAATGTGAGTTTAACAAATTAAATTTAACGCTCACAACCTGAAACAACTGTTGACGTAGACATAGCCTACTGTACTTCAAGTATTTTGTTCACAACAAAAGTCATCTGTAAAACAATATAAAGTGAGTTTCACTCTAGAATAAATCACAATCTCAGGTCAGACAACTGCTCAATCAGACAGATGCTACTGTACAAGTGTTTTCACACAACAAAAGTAAACAGGTCAACAATATAAATTCCATTTGACACTACAGTGTAAAATAAATTAATCAAACCCCTGACAACCTGAGACACTGGTCAATCGGAAATCGGCAACTGCATTTCCAATATTTTGTTTATAACAAAAGTCAACAGTAAATCAATATTAAGTGACTATCTAATCCCCCTCTCTAGGTTATATTATGTCCTAAATAACAAGAAATACATTACCCAAAACTTGCAAAACTCAAAAGTAAACCCCCGTCCACACCAACACGCATTGTCTCAATTTATTAAAAGTAACCCATCGATTTTGACCGTCAGTAACAGTAATGGTGGAAAAAAATAACTAGTTAGACTACCCCATTACTGAAAAAAATTACGCAGTTATGTAACATTATGTAATAAGTATAGAAATGTACAGATGTAACTGAAACAAGGCAACAGAAATTATTTTTTTTCTTTTAAATAAACTGAAACAACAAATGTACAAAGGAAAATTTATTGTCTACGACTCTACTTGATGTCACAGACCAGGAAAGGAGACAGGACCCAATAACGTTTGTTTTACTCAGTTTTTATTAAGAAAGAGAGCAATGCTTGCATCCACGATCCGATGATCGGCGGTCACGGGTAGCTGATGGCAGGAACGGAGAAGTGGCACTTCCGTGTCGAGCAAGGGTAGTCGTTAACGGCGAGAAAACAGGTCGAAGGCCAGGACGGGGGAGCAAAACAGAAACGGGTTCAGAAAAGAGGTCGGCAAGAGGTATCAGGCAAGAAAACAGGGCAGGTTAATGTCAGAGAGTCCAAAAGCTTGCCTAGCTGAGAGCGTAGGTTCGCAGACAGTCTGACAGGTTCCTTTCGGAAGACGGGAGTTTAAATTGAGTCCAAAAGCCAATCAGGTCCTGCGGCTGTTGGCGCCAACGGGGCAGCCGCAGGTGCCCTGAATCAAATTTGGATTGCTTAATTGCATTTCTTTAATTCCGTTAAAACAATTCTATAATTGATTAATAAACTTGAGGCAGTTTCATACAACAGAGTAGTCACGTCAAATTATCCACAGTATGTGCTGCATCTGACTTAGTACATACAGCATGCATTGTGTTCATTGTAAGGCTTATATAAGGCTCTTTATTTTTCGTGGAATCTGGGTTGAGCTACTTGATTGAAAAACAATATTTCAGGCTGATCTTCTTACATTTACATTTTCTGAGTGAGCTAATGTTGTTTATTAGTAAAATTTTGAGGATATTTTCCTCATACTCTTAAACCAATTTACTTTTCCAAAAGTAACTAAAATAATGTAAAAGGAGCACATTATGTAGATTAAAGAAAATATCTGAATATCAATCCTTTTCTGTTGATTTTTTGGGTTTCTGTTCAGTTTTTTATCTCTGCAATCATGATCGTAACATAATTGAAAAAAACTTTACAGAAAACGCACCTCAAAGTTTATCACACACCATACCATGCATAAGGGCCGGATGTATGGGTGTGAGTTGTGCCCAACCAATGAATCAATCGGCTGTACCAACACCAATTTGATGAAAGTAATCTGTTAAAAAACAAATATAAAAATAAAAACAACATGTAGTTGTATACGTGTATATTTATTCTTAAATAGGAAACATTAAGTTGAGTCATGTTTATTTGTATAGCCCTCAATCACAAAGAGTCTCAAGGGGCTGCACAGACCACATAATATTGCAAACCACAGACTATTATTACAACATCCCCTGATCTAAAACCTACATGACGGCAAGGAAAAACTCAAAAACCTAAACATGAGGAAAATTAAGAAACCTTGAGAAGGGACCACACATGAGATAATCCCCCTTCCAGGATGACCAGGCGGCAATGGCTGTTGCAAACACAAATAATACACAGATATTGTCAACATAAATATAGGTTAGATAGATAGATAGATAGATAGATAGATAGATAGATAGATAGATAGATAGATAGATAGATAGATAGATAGATAGATAGATAGATAGATAGATAGATAGATAGATAGATAGATAGATAGATAGATAGATAGATAGATAGATAGATAGATAGATAGATAGATAGATAGATAGATAGATAGATAGATAGATAGATAGATAGATAGATAGATAGATAGATAGATAGATAGATAGATAGATAGATAGATAGATAGATAGATAGATAGATAGATAGATAGATAGATAGATAGATAGATACTTTGTTCATCCCCGAAGGGAAATTCACATTTCCAGCAGCATCCCTGAGCTGAGAACAATCGAGAACAATCGAAAATAACACGGGAGCTGCTGGAGTGGCTGCCATTCGTGACGGCGCCGGAAGAAAAGATTCAATTTGAATCATGTACAAACAAACAAACAATTGAATCATGTACAAACAAACAAACAAACAAAATATTCATGTTTCAATAAGTGGAGTGTTAATAAAATGGGGGGAAAATAATTTCTGATACTGATATAACCAGGTAAAACTAATTTTAAGTTACCTGTCCAAATGAATGTTGTGCCATCTCACCTTTCCCACTCTCTCTCCTCTCACCTTTCCCACTCTCTCTCCTGCAGTTGACTTGCTGCTGCTCGCTCCTGAAACTAATGTTCATAAGTGTTGTTAAAGTAAACTACTTAGGCAAAACCGGGGGATCCGAGTCCATTCTCTGGCGGTCATTGGGAGTGTCACTTGTGTTGGACTCCTGATTGGGGCACAAAGCACCACTTAAGAACGGTACCTCATATGGAGACCCACTGGGGAAAACTCTGGAATCCTCTGACTCTCTGTCTGTTCCCCTCTTTTCTGGGTTTAGGGGGTGGGCCAGAGGACCTGTCGGGGGGTCTCTAGCTTCCCTGCCCACAAGGGATCGGATTTTTTCCTTCCCCGGCTTAACTTCATACAGTTCCCTTGTGGGCGTTTTCATCGGCAATCGGTTTTCCTCTAAATCTCTAATCTTTGTTTCCGGTGTATTCACCACCCCCAATTTTGTCCTATTTTTACCCTTCTTTCCCATGGCAGGTAGTGGAGTGAAACTCAAGTCGGATTTTTTGGCCTCACTAATAGGGGTTTTGGGAGAGACATTCGCCTTTTCGATTTGTTTGTCTTCTTCATATTCTGGTAGTGGAGGAAAATACAATTTAGATTTTTTGGCCTCTCCTCCAGGCCCTTCCTGACTAATAGAGGTTTTGGGAGGGATATTCGCATTTATAATAGGGGTTTTGGGAGGGACAGTTGCCCTTTCTATTATTCATATGCTATAGAATAGAAGTGTGTTTTAAGACTAGATTTAAACAGTTCCACTGAGGTTGGAGATCGAATCTCAGGAGGCAGCGCATTCCACAACTTTGTGGCCCGAATGTAGAACCCTCTCGAACTTGCGGATCTTTTCTTGGCTCTAGATATGCCTCCAAGCCCATGGCTAAATGTTTCAACCCGGACCACCACTCTAAAAAGTTTGCCCATCCTCTCTTAGAGTCTTAAAGTGCTTCAAACTGAAATATAACGACGACCAGATAAGCAATGTGGTGTATTTGAGCTAGGCAGGAGTTTTTTTTCGCGCTACTGGTAACCATTGAAACCAATACTATCTGTTTAATGTGGGAGGGACAACCCCTACACACAGACACACAAAAAAAAACTAAGAACAATGACAGGTAGGTAATGAAAAAAAAAAGATATTGAGAGAAAAGCCCGACCCAACCCGAACCTGGAGTAATAATTGACATTCCTGGCCCAACCCGGATTTCGGTTTGGGCTTGGGTTTATTTTACCTCTACCCTACATTAAATTAAACTGGTCTGGAAAGGGTTGGGCGCTCCTGGGCTTTACTTGCCCAAAACACACCACAAGAAGTGATGTCCCAACGACCCTAGTGGTTAAGGCATCTATAAACTGTCATGTATTATTTGACCACTAGATGTCACCATTTCATAACAGGGGAGGTTGTTAATGGTAGCCTGTGCAGCCATTTGAGACTTTTTTTTGTGATTAAGCTGTCCACCTCAATCATTAAGGGTTTTACTTGACTTGCAACCGAAAAAAGAGCATTACATAGCACAAAGAAGAATACAAACCACCAAGACTCCAAGTCACCAAACCACACCGATTGTCTTATTTATTTTTCCCCAGCTTTTAACCAGGTCTTTGGTTTTAGGGCGTACCCGTAGCAGCAAGACGGCGGAGAGTCATGTCAGCTCCCTCTGGATTAGCCTCATGCTATGTAAAAAAGGCCGATACCTCAATTTACACGTCTCATCTCCCATCCCATTAGCTACACCGCTTATCCCCAGTAGGGTCGCGGGGGTACTGGAGCCCATCCCAGCAATCATCGGGCAGTGGGCAGGGGACACCCTTGACTGGTTGCCAGCCAATCGCAGGGCACACAGGGACAGACAACTCACTCGCTCATTCACACCTAGGGACAATTTGGACAGGTGTTATGCCCGGCCAATTCCCCTGAAATGCATGTTTTTGGAATGTGGGAGGCAACCGGAGTGCCCGGAGGAAACCCACGCAAGCACGGGGAGAACATACAAACTCCGCACAGGAAGTCTGGAGCTGGATTTGAACCCACGCAGGAGGTTCTCAAGACATGAAAGGTGCCGCACATGCCTGGTTAGTATTAAAATAATATTGTATTTTTATGAAGTATTTTTACCAGCAAGAAGCGCTAAAAAATACACACTGTCCCTTTAAGATAAAAGGCATCTTCACGTAAACGATTTGTCACATTGCTTTTACGAAACCCGCACCAAGTAAGTCAAAACATTGTCATTTAAGTTCACTTATCGTAATTATTTACTTGAATCGTGTTTACTTGAATCGTCTGAATCAACAAAAAGGAGTATACATTGTTTTAGATCCACTGTTTTAAAACTGTGACCCAAAACTTCCCGACTACAAAGACCGACACAAAACATTGCTTTAATCTAAAGCTCTAAAAGTATTTCTTTCCTTTCAGTGTTTGAAGGCACCGCCTTTGACGTTGGTCACGTAATAGTGACGTCACTACGCAAACCGAAACAAACATGGCGCCGCGAAAGCAAAGGAAAACGACGTGAGTCTTAACTAATATATATTTTTTTACTGTGTTTTTTTTTTTTCAAAGTGTATGATTTCCATGATTTAACCTTGCATTATAGCAAACACAGACATGTGGTTTTTATTGCTTTAAATTCATATTTAGAATGCCTTTAGCAGAGTTTACCATTTCATGCTAAACTTCGCTGTCCAACGTGCATCGTTTACAAAGAATTCAAGTATCCAAGAATTTTGTTCTTTTTGTGTTTAAAAATAAAACCCCTTCTACAGTTGTGAACAAGCGCTGCTATTGGCATTAAACTTCATTCATTTTTATTTTTTTGCAGTGGGTGACAGATGATTCAAGAGTGGACATTTATCGAATACTGCATCACGTAATTTAAAAAAAATAATAATGATTCATTAATTGTATTAAAAATAGGCCACTCTTAAGTCTAAATCAGGGTTCATTGACATTTGTGAGCTTCTTTATTGTTACTGATTAGCACGAATGGTTGTACATTGATCCCTCGGTTTTCGTGGTCAATTGGGCCACAAGTGAAAATCCGCGAAGTAGCGTCGCACCTTTATAAAAGCCCCCAAGGGTTAAACTTACCCCAAGATCACGTCGTTATCAACTCTGAATATAGGATTGTAACAAAATAATGATTTCTCTGCAAATATTAACAAACCATACACTTGCAACTGGTGTCCTCGAATTGAGCCAGACTTCCGCAATGATTAAAATAAAACCATCGCGAATCTAGATAGATAGATAGATAGATACTTTATTCATCCCCGAAGGGAAATTCACATTTCCAGCAGCATCCCTGAGCTGAGAACAGTACAATAATAAAGCCAAAAGAATACAATATACAAATACCCAGTGTGACGTGCAAATGCCCACTGTAGCGTGTTATATAGAGTAACTAAATAGTGCTTCACAGAATACATATTGCAGTAAGATTCGGTAATATCCAATGTAGGTGGTGTGGTTTAATGTGGGCCTTTACTCTGCCGGGTGGAGTTAAAGAGCCTCATGGCATGAGGAAGAAAAGATCTCTTCAGTCTGTCCGTAGTACAAGACAGTCTGCTCTTCTGTCTGGAGATAATGCTGTGTAGTGGATGCGATGGATTGTCCATGATTGACCTCAGCTTTTTCAGTGCTCGTCTCTCAGCTACTGTTGTTAGGCTGTCCAGCTCTTTGCCCACAACAATCTACCAGTTTCCCAGGCATTGTAGCTCCAGGTCATCCGTTTCATGACTAATGGACCCGGCGTTGGCAAGATAGAGTCCTCAGAAGTGGGGGTGGAAAGTTGTTAGCCTATCTGTAACATTAGGCTGGACCTGCAGCACCCTTCTTAGGTGCTTGAAATCCTTGAAAATGCTTGATTTTTAAAGTTGAGTTATTGAGAATTCATAAATGCTTGAATTTTGGGTGAAAGGCCTGTAAATACTTGAAATTTTGCCCATGTTTCGCAATAAGTCTTCTTAAAATTGATGCCAACACAGCTCTCTGGTGGCTTGGCTTTGCCATTGCATTTCTTCTTACCTCATGATCAACTGCAGCTGCCATTACTTTGTATGGCATTGTCCTATGAAGAGCTTTGCCCAAGAGGTCAGGTGGATGCTAATCCCAGCTAGGGCAGTATGAAATGTGTTTTAGTGCAGGGATTACGTATCAAGTATGGACTTCCTGCAACTGAAAATGAAAGCTACATATTACTCTCATTTTTATCCTACACCTATATGGGGAGAGATCTATCTAAAAAACGACTATACTTGCAGTTTAACAAAGATTTAAAATGTATACGCCTGATAAGTGCACACACAAAATTAAAAATTACTTACACAAATTGTAGATATATTCGTGGGTCTGCAAAATACATGATTCACCCCAGATTTTTTTTCTTCTAATGGTCCTGTAGCATTTGAAAAAGATTGACTTTTAAAGTCCTTAAAAAGTACTTAAATTTGGCCATGAGAAAAGTGTATGAACCCTGTGAATAGAATTGGGGTTAAACTAGGCTCAATCAACCAACAAAACATCATCCTACATAGGAATTACATTTCTCAGATGAGATGATGATAATGGTGAGTGAATGTATTGGTGCATGAATAAGGCAAATCGATGAATTTGTCTACCAAAATTAATTATCAATTAAAATTAAAACAATATTAACCCCCAGTAGTTTGCACAAGCACTGCGACTGGCTGGCAACCAGTTAAGGGTTACCCCCTGCCCGAAGACAGCTGGGATGGGCTCCAGCACCCCCGCGACCATACTGAGGATAAGCAGTGCAAATAATGGATTCATAGTTTGCACCAGCTCAGTAGCCTAAATGATAGGGCGCCCACTCAGAGACTGGGAGGTCGCTGGTTCAAGCCTCGGCCGAGTCATACCCTAAGACTTACAACATTGGTACTCATTGCCTCCCTGCTTGATGCTCGGCATTAAGGGTTGGAATTGGGAGGTTTGGTCACCTAATGACTAAAATGGCTGCGCCCTGTTTGGCTGCTGCTGCGGCTGCATCGGCTCGCTACAGTGTAACTGTACGGGTCAGGTGAATCGACATTTTGTTCTGTGTGCATGGTTACAAAGAATGACAGTAAAAGTAAATTCCATTCTATTCACAAGCAAGGATCAACATTTTAACTATCAACTGGAATTTTTTTTTTTTTTGCTGTGACTGGCGTCAAATGTCTTTTTATATTTTGACCATTTTCATACAAGCATTAGTAGTTTAAATTATAACACAAATAACTTACAATGACAAACCTAAATCACTTAAAGATACTTCATTTTCAAGATAACCTCTGTTTTTTTTCCAGATATGACTCATGTTAAGAAGTTGTGTGCTGTTAAAGCCAAACAGCATGCCTCAAAGGAAGCACCGCAACAGGGACGAATACCCTGAAAGCCAGTTGTTGGACCAAGACTCGCAGGAGGACATAGCACTTGATGACACAGAACACCAGGTAAAGAATTGGGGAAAAAGTCCTGTACTTGCAAACTTTATGCTTTTAATATAGTCTTTGTGTAAATTTCAAAGTGTCTGTAGCATTAATACCTTCAAACAACAGCAGCTTGTCTTTGTTCTCATAGGAGGAGCGCTTCAACTTACTTCTGCCACCATCTTTGTCAGAGAGAGAAAAACGTTCGAGGGACAGGAAATACAAAGCCAAATACACAGGTAGAAAACATGTTTATCAATCTTTGAGAACATTTATTTGATTACTTTTCCCAGATATGACCGAAGAGGAGATGATGGCTTTGGCACTACATCTAAGCGCCCAGGAAGCCTGTGTATATGCACACCAAGTGCAGCAGGAAGATGATGATGTAATGAAAGCCATCACGCAGAGTGTGAGTAAAGAGAAATACTTGCTTAAATGTTGTCTTCATTTTTTTGTCTAAAATATAGTTGTTTTTATATTGTGTTTACTATTTATGGATCATGCATTAGATTTGGCATATGGCAAAAATTAATGTCGGTACATATGTGCTGTTGTACAGCAGGGGTCGGGAACCGATGGCTCTCGAGCCATATATGGCTCTTTCTACAGGTATATATGGCTCACGAGCCATATATGTCTCTTTTCACGAGTATACATGTTTTGCAAGCCATATATGGCTCTTTTTCACGAGTATATATATATATATATATATATATATATATATATATATATATATATATATATATATATATATATAGTTCGAGAGCGTTCTCCATTCGGGCCCGGTGCTGTGGAATGCTCTTCCTCCTGAGATTTAATCTGCAACCTCAGTGGAACTGTTTAAATCTAGTTCAAAACACACTTCTATTCTACAGCATATGAATAAGCTATATTTTATGCTGACAATATCTGTGTATTATTTGTTATTGCCACATCCATTGCAGCCTGGTCATCCTGGATGGGGGATTACCCTCATGTGTGGTCCCTTCTCAAGGTTTCTTCATTTTCCTCATGTTTAAGTTTTTGAGTTTTCCCTTGCCCTCATGTAGCTTTTAAATCAGGAAATGGTGTAATAATAGTGTGTAGTTGTCAATAATATGTGGTCTGTGCAGCCCGTTGAGACTCTTTGTGATTAAGGGCTATACAAATAAACATGACTTGACTCGGAGATAAGATAGGACTTGAACAATCATTTGAAGTATTGACACTGTCAGGAGCGATTGTCGCATGTGTTAAGGATAATAGAATAGAATAGAATATGCCTTTATTGTAATGATGATGCAGAAAGGGTTCGGTCCAGTAAATATAGGACACACTTTTAACCACAGTTTATAGTCAAGGTGTCAAGGTCTTGTGGCTGTAAATCGCTAAATAATCCTCTATATGGAGCTCATTAATATACAGAAGCTGCCCTACTTACGAACGAGATAGGTTCCGGACGAGCGTTTGTAAGTTGAATTTGTTTATAAGTTGCTTCAGTGCTATATTTTGTATGTTTAAGCCTTGTATAAGTAACTTGTATTGTTTTTCCTAAAAAATAAACATTTCATAAAATAATATGCTCTATAAAGATCAATAAAGTTAGGTTTAACTTACTTTTGGAAGGTAAGCTTCATTAGTTAGGTGACTTCCTCCTCCGTGGTAAAGAGTGGCTGAAAAAAGCGATCCAACCATTTTCTCAACAGCACCAAGCTTTAATATTCCACTTTCATTTCAAATGAAACGTCTCGCCTCTTCTGTACACTTTACACTAACCATATTGAATGGATGCACGAGATAAAAAACAATAGAAATGTCAGAGTTCTTAGCGTGCTGGAGTACAGTATAGAATGTTTACACACTAAATAGGAAAATAAAGCAGATTTCTCCCCGGGATGGATGCTGGGTGAACTATTACAGCACCACACACCGGTAGCGGCGTAAAGAAGCACTACAGTGCTGTCCTGTACTCAGAAAAAAGTGCACACAACACAAAATCTAACTTACAGCAATGATCGGATATTTTTCGACATCCCTAAAAAATGATCTTATCTACCATTTTTTGTTAGTCGAATGGCCATAAGTAGGAGAGCGTCTGTATGTTCATTGTTGAGACACTTCATGATGAAAAGCCACAGAACAAACTTTAACCCAAAACAAACATTTTAACAAAAAGCCCTAGCAAAGCACCTGCAACAATTTGATTGGGTGAGGGGTAGCAACGATAGGAGCTTTAAACTGGGCGCGGGCACTCCTCCTCGCTCAGCGACGTTTGCACTAAAGGTAAACATGTTACTATCATTGTTTACAGTATTTTGTTACATTTTTACGATATAACTTTGCTTGCACCTTGTTTTAAAACCATTATTTAGGGAAAAAACATTACAATCAAATTTTGCTTCAACACTCTTAAGTAACTTTGGCAGGGAGACAAATTTTAAATGGTATATTCTTATTAATAGGGGACACAGGCTCTGGCATTATTATTATTTCATAGATTTGATCAAACATCACACAGTGAAATGAAATGTGGAATAATTACCTTTTGTCTGGAGAGCAGTTGGTGATTTTGTTGAATTCTGTCCTAAAATATATGGTGTAGCTCTCTCAAAGTTTTAAAAAAAATATGTTCGCTCTTTTGTATCGTTTGGGTTAAAAAGATTCCCGACCCTTGCGCTACAGCCAACACCAGCTGTTTGGCTGTTTCCAATAAATAAGATCAGTTCACCTGCTAGAGTCGGGCAATTTTGCCCTGATGTAAAATCAAAACAACTAAAATATGACCGTAATATAAGTAGTAAATAGAGAAAGCAAAACTTTGAGCTTAACGATGCCCAATAATGGGGTTTCATATTCAGATAATCAACATTTGGCTGTGAAATCAGCCAGGGAGAGAAATATAGCCACTAATGCTAGCAAATTACTGAAACAGTGAATCAGTCCACGCGATTCAAGGATTTTTTCCTGATCAACCAGAGACAAGAACTTTCTCAGAGTCAAAGCCTGCTGACCGAAGCAGACACCTCTTCTTCTCGACGGGGTCATTCATTATCGAACGGAATGGCCGAGCTAAACAAGAAAATGATGGCATCGGGGAATACCACTACAAACCTAAGCCAAGGCGAGTGAACTATGCAGCGTTTCATATCAAATAAAAATGTCAGATAGGGTGAAAAAAAGCCATAGGTCAACATGCTGAACTATGCTACTGACTGCTCCTAATTTTTGCTGTTGTAACTAGAGATCAAAGAGAAGGGTGAAACTAACAGAAATCAAACCTGTAAAAGGAAGAAAACTGCAGAATTGTCACACAGCCACGATAATTGCAACCAGGCTTTACCAAGCAGCTCTGAGTCGACCAGTGAATTTTTGTACTCGCCACAGGTAACACACCGCCCGAATGGTTTACCAATTTGCATGCACAAAAGCAGTTCTAGTGGTAACATAAAGAGGACAAGATAATTTTTTTTTTCATCACACATCAGACTTGTTTTTTCTTCCTCTATCAGAGCACCGATTCCACGGAGATAGAGGGCTATTCGCTCCTTAAATCCCCGGTCTTCTCCATGAGTGGTTCAAGACCCAGGGTGTCATCCTCCCAACTGAGGCCGGACATACTGGAGAGCCTCAAGGGCTCTGGCTACGAGCACCAGCTTATGGATAGAAATGTCCCTTCCCAAACCTGTCACAAAAGTCCTGTCTTTTACGAATCCAATACGGGGGATGACTGTGCCGAGTTTGTGAAAAGTTTGGGGTTTGGTGACGAGGTTGGACGTAAAGGCTCTCGGGATGGCAAGGCAAGAAGCCCTCAACGAACAAACTCGGACATTATCTTTTCTTCTCATGAAAGCTTAAGCCAATCTGGCAGGCCTTCTATCTGTCTGTCCAAGAGCCCGGTATTCCCTAGGAGCCCTATGCAGTCCAGGAAAATGGTTTGCCCAAAGTATCCAACATTTCAAGAAAGTACTCTAGTCATGTCAGGGACAAACATTAAGCTCACCCAAGATGCTCCATCGACCGGTACGGTCCAACGTCAGTTTGTAAGTGTCGCAGCCGATTTATCGGAAGCAGAGCTGACTAGCGACACGACGGTTTGCTGGTCTGACGAAGAAGCGGATGAGACTGTGCGTACGCTGCATTGGAACATTTCTCAAGCGATATGTTTGAAAAATCGGATAGTCTGTAAATGAATTGCCCCTTTTTGCAATTCTTTATATGCTTTTATTGTATTGTTTTCTATTTGAGGTTAATTTTCGTCTTACTGTGTTATAGATTGTGCGTTCACCCAGTCCCATCTACCCAGAAGAAAAGGGCTTTCAACAGGTACATACCCTGGCAGCCCATTTGAACAAAGAGACCAAGACAAAATTCTCCAGCTGCAGGTAAAAACAAATGAACTGTCTTAATTTCCCATTGAGGTTCAGACTTAAAACTCTTTAGCGTTTTATTCATATTGCACGTTTTGTCTGCATCATACTGCAAATGCTCAATTATGCTCACCACACGCAGATTAATGTGCGCTAAATTACTAAGACTGACCTGAGGGGAGGAGAACTAGTGAAGAAGTAATCAACATTTGAAGGCAAATCCACTTTAATAGTGATCATCTATTTGCATTTTCAGTCTAAATACTGAGCAACCGCCCTCCACCAAGTCTACAGTTCACTACTATTGGGGGGTTCCCTTCTGTCCCCGTGGTCTGGATCCTGACGCCTATACGCAGGTAGATTCTTCCACAGAATTGGACTGATGGGATCGGGTCTGGAAATATCGTGAGATAACTTTTTTTTTGGCTCTTAGGTGATTGTGGCCCAGATGGAGGTGTATGAGAAAAGTCTGAAAGAGGCTCAGAGGTGTATGTTGAGGAAGGCTTCTTGGGGGGATGCCATCCTGCCGCAATCAGAGGTAGTAAGATTAATATATAGATGAGGGGTCTCCAGCCTTTTTCAAACAGAGAGCTACATTTTGTTACTATTTAGCTCTAAGGGGCACCCTCTTTGATATGCATTTCTATAATAACAACTTATCATGTTGATACTCTGTTGTTACTATGTTATTACCAGGTTAACTTTTGCAAGTCAAGTGAAATAGACCATTATAAAGTAATCTTTGCTAGTAAATAAATGACCCTCACTGGTGAACTGTTTTCATAACGGGAACCTTGGAGACCCCCTGTTCTGCAATATAAAATAATTTAAAAAAATCTAAGTGGTTTTGAGTTTTTCCTTGCCCACATAATCAAGGTACTCACATTTTGACACCAATTTAACTCACAGAACCACAGAAAGAGCTTGAAATGGTTTACCTGGAATCATGCAATGCCTTTTTTAAAGTAAAGTATTTGATGGGATGTAATTGATTGGTAGTCAATTTGTGGCATTCAATTAGAAAACAATATTTAAGGTACAGTTGGAAGTTTGCTGCCATTTTGTGGATTAAATATATATATATATATATATAATATATATATATATTATATATATATATATATATATATATATAATATATAATTTCATGATTTAATTTTGGCTTTTTCTTTATTATCAATTTTCCGCTTGGGGTAAATTATTTATTGCGTAATTCAAGTCAAGTCACATTTATTTATATAGCCCTTAATCACAAAACTGTCTCAAAGGACTGCACAGGATTACAATGACACAATTACCTGATCTTAAACCAGCATGCGGGCAAAGGAACAACTCAAAAACCTCAGTGTGAGGAGAAAAGAGATACCTTGAGAAAAGACCTCACATGTGGTAATCCCCCTTCCAGGATTGACCAGGGTGAATCACAATTAGCATTACTTATACACACAATAGTAAACATTAGGTAAGATGTTGAAAATGTCCGGAAAGAGCATGACACCAACGACGCCCCGAGCCTGTAAACTAGTCCAGAAAATCTATGACGGCCATGCAAACAGAGTTGCCGGACACAACCTAATGTTTGATCTTACATTACACATAGTCCAGCGTTTTTCCGAATTGCTCAGTCCACAATTGAATGGATTTGGGAGTACAGTCCATAAACATGCCCGATTAAAGTCGCCGTCGACGATAAAGCTCCGTTGGGGTGTGCAAGCTGCTGTTTAGCAGCGGGCAGTAGATCACATCTTAAGTGGACTGGGAGCCAGTGCAAGTTGGCCAATACAGGAGTAATATGCTCAAACCTTTTGGTCTTAGTCAAAAGTCTAGCTGCCGCATTCTGAACCAGCTGCAAACTTTTAATGCTAGACATCGGGAGACCAGAAAGCAATACATTACAGTAATCAAGCCGAGAAGTAATTAACACATGAATTAAAACGTCTGCATCTGATTGGGACAGCATCGAACGAATTTTCCCAATTTTACGGAGGTGGTAGAAAGCTATTCTAGTAATATTTTTCACGTGTAACTGAAACGACAGATTAGGATCAAATATAACACCTAGATTTTTGACCGAGTCACTATGGGTGATATTACATTTGTCTAGGTTCAGGGTAGTGTTTGAAAACAACTGACGACAGTGAACTGGACCAATAATCAACATTTCAGTTTTTTCTGGGTTAAGGTGTTAAAAATTAAGTGACATCCATCTTTGAATCTCAGTAAGGCAAGCCTCCAGATTTCTACAACTTAAATGTCCAGTTGTTTCCAGTGGCACATACAGTTGAGTGTCATCTGCATAGCAATGGAAACTAATATTATACTTGCGGATAATGTCACCAAGCGGTATCATATGAATACTAAAAAGAAGGGGGGCAAGTACAGAGCCTTAAGGAACACCACAGCGGACATTAGATAGTTTAGAGGTCAGATTGCTATAGTTAACATAATGCATCCTGTCTGACAGGTAGGACCTAAACCACGAGAGTACAGTTCCTGAGATACCAATGCGTTCTAAACGAACCAGTAATATGTTGTGGTCGACAGTATCAAAAGCAGCGCTGAGATCCAGCAGCAGTAACATTGATGAGGCACCGGAATCTATTGCTAAAAGGAAATCATTGGTTACTTTAGCCAGGGCTGTCTCAGTAGAGTGATTTGCCCTAAATGCTGACTGGACAGTTTCAAAGAGGTTATTTTCTGACTTGAAGTCATTTAGCTGCTGTGCGACGACCTTTTCAAGTAATTTTGCAAAAAATGGCAGATTTGACACTGGCCTATAAATACCTAGGCTTACTGGGTCAAGGTTAGGTCGCTTAAGTGTGGGTTTAATGACGGCAGACTTGAAGGCTACAGGAACAATACCCGAGGATAGCGATATATTAATAATATTTAAAACTGATGGTCCTAAGATCCCAAACAGATCCCAAACCAGTGAAGCTGGAAACGGATTCGAGCAGGCATGTAGTTTGTTTGGCCCTACTGACCATCTATGTTAGATTATCAAGGGACAAATCATTGAAACTGGAGAATGTTTCTGAACAACCGCCGACATGGTCCTTACCTACCTCCACATCTTTGAGATAGGAGGAGGATACAGAGCGTTCTTTTAAAATTTAATTCCTGATTATTTTAATCTTTTTATTAAAAAATTCCTTAATGTCGTTAGCAGAATAAGTACAACTATTTGGGTTAAGTTGTTGTCTGGGAAGTTTCGCCACTGTGTCAAACAAAAATTTCGGATTATTCTTATGTTTAACAATAATTTTAGAGAAAAACGATGCTTTAGGTGAGGCAAGAGCTACTTTATATTTCAGCTAGCTGTCACACCAGGCCAGTCAGAAGACCTCCAGCTTAGTAGTAAGCCATTTTCGTTCAAGTTTTCTGCAACCTTGTTTGAGTAACCTGTAGGTGTAAACCAAGGTGTATTCTTCTTTAGTCAAAATTTAAGCCTTAGGGGCGTCACAGAATCAAGAACATTAACCAAAGCAGTATTGAAGTTGTTTGTAAGTGAGTCAACAGACCCAGTGTACAAAGGGAAGGCTGCAGTTACCGTAGGTAATAGTTCTTTTAAGGCTAATACCGTTTTAGGGCGGATATTGCGACTGCTAAAGCCTAAATTTTCCTTATCACAGTAAACATTAAACAGCACCTCACACTTAACAAGATAGTGATCAGAGATGGCATTAGGATACGGTAACACTAACATTAGAGGCTACTACGCCACGGGTCAGAACGAGATCTAGGGTGTTCCCATCTTTATGAGTGGGCACATCAACAATTTGATTGTAACAAATGTATCAATCAGTGACTTAAAAGAAATTGCAAGTGAATTTGATGGGGAGTTTATGTGAACATTAAAAGCACCAATAATTACAACATTGTCCGCACAAGTTAATAATTCTGTTAACAGTTCTGAAAATTCATCCCAAAAATTTGAGTATTGTCCAGGTGGGCGATACATCACAACTACATAAATTGGTGTTGACATTAAGGACCTCCTAACAAGTGCTTCAAATGTTTTAAAAACAGTAGGGGTACCAGGAGTAAATTTCAACTTACCTTCTGATATAAGAGCAACACCTCCACCTTTTTTGCATGGTCGTGCCAAGTGCGAACTTGTCGTAGTATTTTTACGGTACTTTCATTCAGCGATTTTAATTTTCACTGTGTGACGTTTTGAGTGTTGAGTGACTTAAAATTCGACTCTCTCCCGCCGTCACTTATGAGTGCTGACGCTCATTTTGTCTGCCACTCTGTCTCAAAACGAAAGTGTTAAAAATCCCTACAACTGAAGATACTTACGTATTTACTTTTAGCACAGGCGCTGGGCAATGGAGCAAAATGCGCATGTCCTGTTTATAATTCCTAACACTTACCCAATCAAAACGTTTGAGTTTCTTTGCTACAGCTTCTGGATAAAACGTTCGTTCTCGGTTAAGGTTTTTTCCTGCGAGTTTTTATTAGAAATGTCTTGATAGTGAACCTAAATCGTTTAATTAGCTTTCTTATAAAGTACTATATTGAATCGTTATATTTTCCCAAATACGTAAATACGTAGGGCCACACGGTTGAGCTCAACTCACACAGGGAAAGACGGAGAGTGGTGGGGGTAAGCGGTGGGGGCGAGAATAACCCACAAAAAAGCAAAACACTCTAAAGCACATACAAGACCGTAAAATGTAGAATAAGCAGTCACTCCATCAATAGATTTGCATACATGTAGAAATGTAGAATAGATTTGCATACATGTAGAAATTTATTCTACAAATGCAAGTGTATTTACCACAACAAACTCACAAAGTTAGGGGGAGAAGCCTCAGTAAACACTATAAACTCATTTGGTTTTAACCAGGTTTCACAAAGGCCAATAAGGTTAAGATTGTGTTCATTAATAAGGTCATTGACAAGCAAAGCTTTGGAGGCTAGTGATCTAATATTCAGAAGGCCAAGCTTCAGCACTGTGGACTGAGCTGAAACCTTTCGCGAGTTTTAACCTTAATGGCAACCTTAGTGGTAACCTCCTCTGCCGGTTCCGGGTCTTGTGCCTTTCATGACGGCAGATGCGGCCCGAATTCCATACCACAGGAATATTGTTGACAGGTGGAGTAGCAGGATGACTATTGGTAGAAAATAATGTTATTTCTTCTCCCTCCTCACCTAACAAGGGAGAAACAGAGGTAAGAAGCACAGAAGAAGATGCTATAGAAGAGTACAGATCAGGGTGTATGGTGCAGTCAATAGAACGCTCTAAACTACAAAAACTATGTGAATTGCATGAATCTAGCGTAGCGCTAGTTAGCTCTAGCGTTACAGACACCACACCCGTGGTTACAGGTTCACTAATCACCTGTGACTTGGCCTGCACTAGTGTACCCTGTCATAGAAGGCTTAAACAGTAATCTATATTTTTAGAAAGTGTGAGAGTACCTTCCCAGTTAGGGTGAAGGCCGTCTCTCCTCAGCCGGTCAGGTCGGCCCCAGAAAGCAGGCCAGTTATCCACAAGCCTAAATCCCTGCTGTAATTCTTTTGATCGACTTTTTTTTTTTTAAACATAATTCAATAAAATTACTTTGATAATAACTTCATGGCTTCCACTCCACTACTGACTCTGAGCGGATGTTGAGAGGCTTGCAGCACATCCCAGACTACAAGAACACCACCAGCACAATCAGCTCTGCAGACAGCCTGCCAGACGACCTCAATGCATACTACACTAGCTTTGAGGCCACAAACAGAGACACGCACACACACTTGGACCATCGGACCCCTCTCACCACCACTAATAGTTACATCAGGTCAAGTACTCAGAGTCCTGAAGAAAATCAACCCCCACAAAGCAGCAGTACCATGCAACATCGATCCTCAGCAACTTCTACAGCTGCATTGTGGAGAGCATCCTGACCAGCTGCATCACTTCTTGGCACGGCAGTATCACAGCCATGGACCGCAAACTCCCGCAGAGAGTGGTTAAGAACCCTCAGAGGATCACCAGGACTCCACTGCCCTCTGTGCAGAGCATATACCACTGCAGAGTCCACAAGAGGGCTGGTTCCATCATTAAGGATGCCACCCACCAACAACATGACTGTTTACATGTCTGCCCTCAGGACGGAGGTACAGGAGAGTGAAATGCAGGACAACCCGTCTAAAGAACTTTGTTTTCTCCTCTGCTATCAGACTCTTAAACGGTTGCTGATTGAACAATACACCACAGACACGTTCAGCACACTGCAGACACTACTACACTACAGACACTTTAAAATGGACTATACTCGGACTATTTTTGCACTACAGTCACTTTCAACTGTGTTTTATCTTGTTTTTATCTTATTACCTTAACTCATCTTGACTTAATCTTGTATTTTATCTTTTGATATTAGAAATATTATTTTATATATACATGTATATAGTTTCTTGGATTTATTACACTGGCAACTGTGTAGACAGCAAAGTAAGAATTTCATTGTGCAGGGAATTGTGGTGGTTTACTGTGCATATGAGAATAAACACTTTGAATCTTGCCATGTTTCATGTGATGTCAATGACAAAAGTTTTGAAGTGGTAAACATTTATATAATAATGATGATCATGTTTCTTGTAGGAATCCCCGATATCTGACTCTTCTCACAGGAAACTTCGAAGGTAAAACTTTACCTGTGACTTTCATTGTTTAGGTTCATAATCTGATTCATTAGAAGTTAGCCTGCCCTTAATTTACTTTTGACCATGTCGAAATAATTTACAGACGTGGACTCAGACGGAAAGACCAAAAGCCTAACAGTCAAGAAGTGGACAGCATTCTGTTAGAAACAGAGGAGGAGGAATATGACGAGGAGGGGGGAGGAGAAAAGGTGGAGCATCAGGAGGATGAGGATAGAGAGATGGAAGAAGCGACTACATATAAAGACAGAGATCAAACAGACACTGACAACTGTGTTGTTTGTCCAGGTACCACAAAATGCTTTAAGGATGAATTCACGCGTCATGGTGAAGGCAGAAGACTGTTTTTTTTTCTCTTTAAACCTGCAGAATTAGCTTTGCAACGGTATACCAAATATCAATGCAAACTTCAAGTCTCAGAGGGCTGCACGGACTACAGATTATTGCAAACCACAGACTATTATGACACCATCCTCTGATCTAAAACCTACATGAGGGCAAATAACACAGAGATATTGTCAACAGAAAATATAGGTTATTCATATGCTATAGAATAGAAGTGTGTTTTAAGCTTAGATTTCAACATTTCCACCAATGTCGCAGATCGAATCTCAGGGAGAAGAGCATTCCACAGCATCTGGGCCCAAATGGAGAACGCTCTCGAACCATATATATACATATACTCGTGAAAAAGAGCCATTTATGGCTCGCAAGACATGTATACTCATGGACTCATCTGTGACCAAATTATCCGATCTGCAACCTCAGTGGAAATGTTTAAATCTAAACTTAAAACTCACTTCTACTCCATAGCATATGAATAACCTACTCTTCTCGTCGGCTGAAAAATAGTCTGTGTAATATAGTGTAATAATCTGTGAAGCCCTTTGAGACTCTTCGTGATTTAGGGCTATACAAATAAAAATGACTTGACTTGACTTAACATTAACAACACCTACAAGATTTTTAAATAACAAATACGGCATACAGTCACAATAAATACTTGGTACCATTGTACACGGTGTTGAATCATGTAAATGTCTAATCGTGGGACTGATACGCATAACAATTTTCCGTTCAGTGTCAGTTCAGTAAAAATTTTCCGCAAAATTTAAACAAAAATGAATTTTCAGGGTGTGTTCTTGAAGACATAAGCCTTAATTTGAGACATAGAGCCATTCTCAATTTTACCACTGGGGTCAGATAGAGGTCACAACCTCCATAATATGACATTTCTATGCATTCAATTAGAAATGTCCGTATATTAACACCAAAATGTGGTAGGAATGTAATTTAAATGTTGTTTTCCATATACTTGGGCATGGTAATATCATATTTATTGAATATATGATATAAAATCAGTGGTACAGTTTGAGCAGAATAATTGTACAATAAAAGGTTCTGGAGGAGCCGTTGGATTGACTGAAAACCCTGCTGCGTTGCATAGTTGGATGATTGCTGGTCCTGAGTTAGCAAGGCTTACTTCTGCGTTTAAAAATTCGGAACTCAGGAAACAGTGCTACACTGAAATAACAAGGGATCATGATCAAATCCCAAGTGTTCAGAATACTTTTGTTAAGAATATTCATTGTCTGACACAAGTAATTCAAAAAATGAGAAACCAATTGCTGGCGACAGGGAAAGGTCTACTGGTCCTGGATACTCGAGTTATCTCAGATCCCTCTGTTGCAAAGACTATCAAGATAGATGAAGCCAGAGGCCAGCAAAAGTACGAAAAATTCATTGATGACGCCTGATTAAATGCACCACTCCATTGCGGACACACTTTCGAAGAACAAGCTGCATTTGTTTATATCTCCACCTGTGAAGATACAATCAAAGCACTTGGTCCTTAGTGGAATGATTGTAGCCTTTCACGTCTTTTCATATCCTGTCAAACAAGACAGGGTGATCTTGATCAGTTCTTCAGCCATGAGAATAAAACAGCACCACCATCTTTATCTCAAGGAGAGGCATGTTAAGAAAGGGAACAAAGTCTCATCTGGTTCACTGTTTTACGTCAATGGATTCTGGTTTGTCAGAAACCACTGTTGGCTATGTAGAAGCTGTGTTTATTAAAGGTGCTGCAGCTGTGCACACGTTGTAACCAGGTACTACTGAAACCTTCCAGGTTTATGCTGATAATGTTTTCGAACCATACATCAGATCACAATTGACAGGCAAAAATCGCTTTGACATTGTTTGGGATGTGTCTCAAAAAAATAGTCTGAAAGCCGTGACAAGACAGGAGAGAAGTGGGGACCCTACGCAGGTTTGAACCAGGCATTCTAATGCCCAAAAACTGGAAAGACTTCTTGTCTATGGATGAAAATAAAGCGGAATTATTTGAATATCTCTCTCTTCAAATTGAAAAAATACGAATATAATTCCTGAGAAAGATATCTATGCCACAAAAGGCAACACAGTCCTCTGTTCTTCAATCAATCTCCTTGTTCCATCCACTCACAAGGAAGCGGACACTTGCCTGTTTCTTCATGTGGCAGATGCAGCCAACAAGGGAGCCAACAAGGTGATCCTACTAACTGTTGACTCTGGTGTGGCCGTTTTGGCAATTAATGTCTTTTAGAAAGTCAGTCCTTAAGAAATGTGGATTTCCTTTGGACCTGGTAGCAATTTCTCTATTATAGCTATTCACTAGGTGGCTGCTGCATTGGTTCCCATCACTTGTTCAACGTGTGTGGCATTTCATTTTTTCACCGGCTGTGACACAACATCTTAATTCTGTGGTTGTGGTAAAAAGACTGCCTGGGATACATGGCGTGTATATCCAGAGGTCACAGAGGCTTTCCATGAAATGTTGCAGATGCCACAAAAGTTGAGTGACCACTCTTATCTGCACTGGAACATTTTGTCGTGCTTGTCTAAGACGGAACAACTGCATGTCTAGATGTGAATGAGGCAAGGAAGCATCTTTTTACCTAGAGATCAAGATCACTAAAAACCTTCTACCTACACAGGATGCTGTGAGGCAACACATAAAAAGAGCAATGTAGCAGGCTAATACATTGAACCTTGCTTTGGCTCCTTAGCTATGTTTGCCCAGTCCTTAAGGATCGGGAGGGTTTTACAGGGAAGCTGTGGATGGCAGCCACTTTGGACAACACTCCCTGAAGCTTCACAGGCTTGCTATGAACCTGTGCATTGTAGTTGCATAAAGCGTTATACTAGGCACTGTAAATGAAAAAAGGCAGCCTTAAAATGCACAGCACTATGCACATATTACTGTGACTGCAACAATTAAATCAGTGTTCTGTACTTGCAGGAAGTGTTCTGAAGTTGCAGGCCAACATCGTAATCCTCAAAGGTCATGGTCCTAAAAATAAATGTACAGACTTTATGTAACCTGTTCAACTGTTTACACTGCATATGCACTACAATTGTTGTTTTAAGTTTTAAATAGCTCAAATTATTTTCTTGTTCGTATTCATCAAGTATAGTTTCTTAAAATCCAAGAGTTTTGTATAGATCCATCCTACCGTGGGATGATTTTCCAACCTTGACCTCCCAGCCTCCATAAAGTGGTCTTTTCAGAATGATATCAATATTAAAAATGGGTTTCTCATCCACAGAAACACAGACATACAATTTTGTTTATATTTCTTTCACATTTACCTCCAAAGATAGACAGGTATCTGATTTTATGCATATAAATGTATTATGCTAGAGGTCAGTGACCCTTAGCTTACCCCAGAGTTGACCTGTAAGAGTAATGTAGATATTTAAAAGGAGTTTCCCCTGGTCAGAAACATAAATATACACATTAAGTCCACATTGCTATTACATTTAGATCCTTAGATATAAACATTTCTAATTTCATGCATAGGAAGTTTAAATTTCCGAGGTCAATGACCTCTACCTAAGCCCTGGAGATGCCTCTAAAAGACATTTTGGTATTAAATATGATTTGGCATGCCCAAGTATATGGAAAACCAATTTGATTTACATTTCTGTCACATTTAGGTGTTAATATACAGACATTTCTAATTTAATGCAAAGAAATGTCATATAATGGAGGTTGTGACCTCTATCTGGCCCCAGAGTTCAAACTGAGAATGGCTTCACATCTCAAATTAAAGTATATGCCTTCAAGAACAAACCCTGAAAGTTTCATGCTTTTTTGATTTTGTGCACAATTGTTATGATAATAAAGGCCTAACAGCTCCTTTATATCATCCATTAAAGAAATTGAAGTTTTAAAAAAAAATTCGGAATCAACCTTTTCTTTTTCTTTTTCTTTTGTGCACAGAGACCCAGATAAGCGACTACGAACAAAGGGATGAGTCAAAGGTAAATGTTGCCCTGGCAATTAAACTTTATATTGGAAACATAACCTTATATGGTTTGTCATCTTCTGTAGCCAAGCAGCCCAGAGTCTCCTAATACTGCAACACATGGGGATGATCAAGCTGTGGATGAGGGGAAGATAATAGAAGGTGAGGCTTACTCAAAATCTGTATGCAGGGGACAAGACATAAGACGCCACACAAGATCGGAGTCCAGTTTTTAACGTATTTAATTTTAATGAGCAGACTGTAAAAATAATCAAGTTCTAAAATGAATCACTTATGTTGCATGATACTTTTTCAAACAAGCTTACAAAAATAAAAAAAAATGTTTTCTATGTATATAAACTGGGTATTCATATCTTATTCATCCACTTATTTTGTAATTGTGTTGTGTGATCTACGATAACTAATTAAAGCCCGTCTTTTGTAACAAAAACAAAATTAAACTAGACTTCTTAAACATTTACATCTTTTCATTTAGGAGTCTGCAGAAGTTACATTAATAGATAACTTTCCATAATTGACGGATTCTTTTTAAGAGTTGATGGGGACATTTTAAAGCTGTCCGTTATTTTGACGGGTTGAAAATTGAGCCATAAACCACAACAGAGGTACTTCTTTTGGAATCTCTTGCAGCACTTTCAAAGAGAGAAAGGCAGAGAGACATAGAAGAACAATGTGTGAATGATACAAAAAAGGTCGGCGAAAGAGGAGCCGGGCTCGACCTGAACGTAATGATTGACACTTTAGGCCCGACCGGGGCCGAATCTCAGGCCGAACTTGTGCTTCGGCTTTAGATCTTACGTTTACCATGTCTAATCCCGTAAACAATATTCACTATGTTGTTATCAATGACAATAAAGAATATTGTAACTGAAATTCAAATGCTTATACTGTACCCTACAGTAAGAGCTACAGATGATCTCTTTCCTCAATGGGCTCTTGTGATTAAGGGCTATACAAATAAACATGATTTGATTTGAATATTAGAGTTAAAAATGTACATATATATATTTTGCTTGGTTTAAAAAATTCTAGTTAGAAAGTCTATTTGCTGTCTTAAAAATTAACTTTCATTTTTAGAGAATTAGTTATTTTCTATTATTACTGGTTGTAGTTTCCGGCAATGGAGAGCTTCAGACAATCCAGCCGCTCTGCAGCGACTTGGGGAGACGCTCACCAACAGATGATGAGGAAGAAAGAGCCCCTGAAGTGTCCTGTTCTCTTGAGCTAGAAATCATGGGCCATGACACTGCCGTGGAGTGCCCCATCTGCCAGGGAACTTTTCCTGCAGACAAAATTGAGAGGCACGCAGCATACTGCAACGCTGAGCCTGACAGTGCCTCAGTGGACGACACGAGGAACTCGGATGAATTTTCGCAAGGTTAGATGAAGGCATTCAATAATTCATGGTCACAATCAGTGTTGGGAGTGTTACTAAAAAAGTAATTGGTTACAGTTACTTCTTATTTCATTTAAAAAGTAATTGTGTTACCCACCAGATTACTGACACACAAACGTAACGCGTTACTCTAAAAGTAACTGCCTAGTTAAAAATTATCGTATATACTCGCATTGAAGCCAAAATCCTAAAATTGCTTCAAAATAGCTACATAAAATAAATGTAAAAATTATTGTACACCAACCTGTGGAAGCGATGGAGCCTTTATATTTATTGGCTTTTGCAATCTTGAGAGCTTGCAAACTAACAGTTGACATTCCATTTTATCTTCAAACCACTCGAATATTTCCTTTTTGATATCTGGTTACCGTCTGATACCTTTTCCTTTTTTCTCCATGCATGGTGTATTGCAAAAATAGTTTTACAAATATAAAGACTAAAATTCAGCACTCTTATACTGCAAATTCTGTCTTTGCGGTTTCCCCAATGCTTTAGTTTTTCCTGTATAAGCCATGCCTCCTCCCCATGCGCTGCCTACCATTTGCAACTCGTGACACACACTATCAAATATGTGCATATAAGCTGACCCCCTGATTTCAGTATTTTATTTCGTAGTTGTAAATACAGCTTTAATGCCAGTAGATGCGTCAGGACAAATATTAGTAGGGAGAAATCACGCATCTGTGCACTCTGTGCTTAGGACAGCGCCACGGTAACTGTATTCAATGTTATTTTGTAGGTAGTCATAAACATCCCAGACTTACCATATTTATGTGTTTGAGGTTGTGTTGGCTGAATGAGGGTCTTTTTTTATCACATTATCAGAGAAGGAACTGGCAATGAACATACTGCATTGTAATTCATCTTTACCTTTTAAAAGTAGCTGATTAAGGCACCATGTTGTAAGGAGACTTGAGTTACAACATTTTATCAATAACGTGTTACAGTACTTGTTACCGTGAAAAGTAATTGCGTTTTAGTATTGCGTTCCTTTTCTATGCGTTTCTCCCAACACTGGTCACTGGTACGTTTTTTGACAATACAATTGAGAATACTCAACCTCCTCAACCTCAAACACTTGCAGTCTCCCTGAAGCCACAAAGGAAAAGGAAAAAATGGGCAGAAGAGAAGATCGACACCTCATTTACCGAAGAGTATGTTGACTAGCGTTTTTTTATAAACTGGTGATTTAAAAATAACGTTTTACTTAAAACAATCAAAAAGGAATGTTAATGATGTTAGCCTACTACATCAAATCTCACATCTGGTTCCCAACAGAATCCAGGAGAAATGTTACATCTGCCAAAAATCTGTGGGCCTGCAAGACTACGCAGAGCACACTGACCTGTGCATCCGGCGGCGGGCTACAAAAACATCAGGGGTAGGGCTGGAGAAAATGCATCATATTTTTTAAATAATTTTAAAATGTTTCTTATCGAATATAGAAGACATTTGTTGTTGTTTTTTATTCTAGAAGGGGAACCTGTTGGCAGCCTTGGAGCATGTAGACAGCATGCATGCAGGTAGGCCAGTCACCGTTGGCTCACGTGTGAGCTAAAATTATCAAAACAGTCAACAGTTGTAATTTTTTAACTTTTGCAGGAGTCGGTCCATCTAGATCCAGATTCCAGCAGGGGTAGGTTGTCAGTCATCTCACAAATTTGAAGATGCAGCGAGTTGACTTTTAATTTGCGGGAATAAAAACCTGACTCACTGCCAGGTAGACAACTTTTTCAGGCCTTGTAGACCCTTTAAAGCAGGGGGCAGGAACCTTAGGTCCGGGAGCCATATACGTCTCTTTTCATGAGTACATATGGCTTTTTTCATGTGTACATATGGCTCGCGAGCCATAAATGTTTTTTTTTCTAATGAGTACATATGGCTCTTTTCATGAGATTCATATGCCTCGCGAGCCATATATGGCTCTTTTCTTGAGTACATATGGTTCGCAAGCCATTTATTGCTCATTTCATGAGTACACATGGCTCAGAGATAACATTTACATTGCGCAATTACCTATTGCATTGTTTATTAATAAGCAGATTGACACACTTGCGAAGCAGATATATTTCTAACTGCACAAAAGATTCAGTCCTGTTTTGGCCATACATTTCTCAATCTTTTATATGGAAGTTCAATAAACCATATATGTTCATTGTTGGGACACTTAACAAACTTTAGGTACACAGAAGCACTCTAGCAAAGCACCAAGAGCAGTTTGATTGGGTGAGTGATAGTAATGGTTGGAGTTATACACAAGACGCGCGCACTACTCCTAATGATCGCAAGTCTTAAAAAAGTGAACACATTTATAAGATTAATATTGATTTAAACTAAAAAAAAGATTTATTGAGGTGTATCAATTGTCTTTAAGAATTCACCGATTTACTTTTGTGGCACCAGCGTGTGACCACAATAACAATAACTATCAAAACGGTGATGTTGTTTCAGTCTAGCCTTTCAGAGCCGACGCATGTCCTAAAACAACCCACAATAACACATATACACAACTTCTTGCAGAGGATAAATATTTGTGTTTTATTTGTTTCTATTGTGGGTTTTTTTGTCGACTTGGTCTTAGATGTGTTTTTAAAAGGCATTAAAAAAAGTCTTAAAAGTCTTGTGTTGAACTTTCTTTAAGTTGTAGGAACCCTGTCTTAAGTAACTGTGGGAAAGAGGCTAAAAATAAGTGTTATATTTGTTATGGTTTGGAAAATACAGTATATTCAATAAATGAAAACATAATTTAAATTAAGACCCACTTTTTGAATTATATAAACATAAAAATATCAAATACAATACTCACTCTCCCATGAAATTATTAAATGCAATCAGTAAAACATGCTCATGTGATCAATCTCAGGGACGACAAAGATGAAGAGGCGCCAAGTATTCCTGTGGCGGGGGTCAGCGACTCGCCCATCAAATCGTTTACACCCATCTCAGAGGCAACCGACTGCCTAGTGGACTTCAGGCGGCAGCATCGGCCGAAAAAAACTAGCCATAAACGAAGGTGATGCCTTAATAGAAGAGGGAGAATTGCCAACGTCACTCCACCTTGGAACTTGTAGTCTTCCCTCGATTTTTTTTCAGCAGACTTGATTCTTTTCATGGACACTGGAATTCTTGTTTTGTATCACAGCTAAGACTCATCATTTTAGTAAAACATTCCATCCTTTTAAAAAAAATATTCACACCTGCTTTTTAATGACCATAAATAAAACAACTTGACAAGGGGCTTTCCCATGTTTGGTTGTTGTTTTTTCCTGAGTTCCGGATTCAAGTCTGAAATTCGCATATGAACAAATTATGGTGTAAAGAATGGCTTTGTTAATTTCCCCTTGACATTTACAAGAGAGATGCCTTAATTTATGTACAGTAGTTTATTTTGTTCTACTTTGAGATGAAGTTTGTGCATTTTTTAGAAATAAAATGATTCATTGTGACTAAATTACTGTGTAGCATGCGTATGACTTGATTCAAATAAACTGGTTTTCTATTCTTTTGCAGGATAGTAATAGTTTTCTGGTTGGTGAAATGCAATTGATTTGACCTGCTGTGGAAAGGCACATGCCCTTTATAGATCCCACAGTGTGCGGCATATGGTTTCAATGTAGTTTTCTTTCTTTTTTAGATACATCTACTCTATACTTCAAGGTTTACAGTAACAAAATTTGTGTGTACGCACCTTTAGTTTACATTTTTCAAATCTTTATTCATATTTGAAATATGTTAAGGCATTTATCAATGTATTACAACCTAAGTACAGTCTGATGTTCTTTGCACCGGTAAGTATTTTATTATTTCATCAGGTTGGAGTTCTTGTGTTTCCTCACAGAGCGCGCGCTTGTGTGTGTGTGTGTGTGTGTGTGTGTGTGTGTGTGTGTGTGTGTGTGTGTGTGTGTGTGTGTGTGTGTGTGTGTGTGTGTGTGTGTGTGTGTGTGTGTGTGTGTGTGTGTGAGATAAATTGAGACATTCTTGGTTTTTTTTCTTCCCGACGATTACTCAAGTCTCCGTTTCACAAAGTCAGTGCTGCCCCCTTCATGTAACTTCTTGTATTTTTTTGGCTGTTTTGTCTCTTTTTTTTTTTTTTACAAGGGGTTGAGCTATTGCTTCTTCAAAGTTGATGGCTGAGCTCATTCATTCTGTGAGAGGACAAACCAGGTGAGTGCGTCTTTTTACACTTACCGATTGATTGGCAGATGTTTTGTGTCTAGTTGTATTGTTAATTAGTTTTTCATCATATATGCCAGCACCAAAATATTTTTTACTATAGTTAAGGTGCCTTCTTGTCTGAGCACACTCTATTATTCCATCCCACTTCGTTCATGTAGTCAAACTTAAAGACTTGGAAACGTGTTTTACCTGATTGACAAATGCTGTTGGGCTGTTAAGATTCCTCTGGCATTTTTTTTAGCTCTAGCATATTGATCTATATTCTTTCAGCATCAACATGAATATGCTATAAAAATAATGTAATCCTTTTTGACCTCTCAACAGTGTGCTCAAGAGGAAACTTGGAAAATCCAACAGGCGTTAACGGGAGTGTGTGTATTTAAGCCAGGTAGGGAAAAGTCATTGTCATGTTTGAGACCTTTGTTGGAATAGAAGAGTATTAAATGTACACCACACCTGAAAAACAAGCAATTCCCCCGTTCATTGTGACTCATTCCAATGTGAGTTGATGTAGTTTGCCAGGTTTAACTCAGATGTATCAAGAATCCCTGTTAATATTATAGTAAACACTTCAGTGGATATTTAAAAGTTTGTTAATAAAAAGTACCAATAATTTAAATTATGTTTTATTGCTTTTTTTCACTATCTTGCTGTGTGGGATAATTTGAATGGTTGTTCTTTAAGTAAGGGGAAATATAACCTTACCTCAAGTAATTTGCCAGCTAACGTCTACAGGGTTTGTATGTGTGCTTGAAATCCTTTATGCTTTAATTTTAATGTTGTGTTTTCAAGTTCAAGAGTATGCTTGAATTTTAGGTGAAGTGCTTGAAAATTCCATTGCCATGTTTTTGTGCGCAATAAATGTAAAGAAATTTAAACAATATGCGTGAAAATGATTCTGACACCTATTCTCGTGGTTTGTCATTATGGCATTGTGATGTGAAGCATCACCACCCCCTACTGTTTGCTCCCAAGAGGACAGCTCTATTTAGGAAACTGTCTTTTTTGGCTCGGCTCACTATAAAGAGCCCGCTCATTTGGCTCCCAAACGGCTCCTCAGACGTTTTGTTTTACAATGATCTATAATCAATGATAATAAAACATTATCCGCCAAATTCTTTATTAATTAGTAATTTCAGGTTTTGCTGGGAATTCCTGAAAAACACATGAAATATAAATGAAAATATTCACAGATGTACCCAAAAATATTAACATATATAACAATGTATCATTAGTGCTTTGAACAAATGATGAAATGAAGAAAAAAATCAATCACAATAAGTAAAACAAAAAGCAAAAGATTAGCAGTCGATAAAACATTGAATGCACTCTGCTTCTGAGCAACTAATATCATTTAAATGAGTCCAAATTTGGCTCGTTTTTCTTTTTTTCTACAAACACTACATTTCTTTTTTTTATTCTGTGTGTTTCTAAACAAGTGTGGCATAGCTGCGCATGCATTGTTGATGCAGAATTGCAGAGTTAATGTGAGTTTATAGCAGCACACTGACACAAGATTGTAGATCAAAGATAGGACCACCTCAAAATGGCACAAATTGCTATGTGTTAGCAGCAAGCTAGTGACTTTATTTCAGTCATCAGATTCCACCCCCCAAAAAATACCTTTTTGTTCAGTGCTGAATTTCTTCCTTTGAAGGTATTGGAAAAGTTGAAAAATTGCCCATGAAAGTGCTTGAAATTTGCTCAAATTTGGCCATGAAAAAGGTGTACAAATCCCACATATAACACATAAGTGGATCAGACTGACACCAAACTGTTGAGCAACAACATTTGCTTAACAACCCAATGTAATGTGAAACATGTATTTCTCTACTTAACTTTTGTTCATATGTATTAATTATAATCTCCTCTGGTTCATATCAGCATCAAAAACGACATTCAAGATGAACGGTGACGTACGCACCATCCACGTTGACGGTATCCCTCTGGACACGCTCAGTAAGGTGCATGTCAACCTTGACACAGTGTGCGGGGCATTTGCTCTATGTACTACATGCAGATCCGTTACGTTTACTACCTTGTAATTGTTGTTCTTGGTTGCCTCCTTGAGTTAAAAGACAGGAAATGTAGGTTTAAAACAAAGTTGATTTGAGTAAGAAAAGCATTGCAAAGCGCAATCAGTTAAGACGAGCAGTGTTTTTACTGGCAGGTCATTAAGACTATTGGGAACTGTTTTAATTTGTTTTATTTGTTTTATCCCCCATTGAATACTGAAACTTAGTCATGCTGAAGGAATGAAGTCGTGTAGCAACAAGTCCTGCGGAGCTCTGGAGACAAGATTATAACCAAATCCAAATAGCAACATCAGGCGTGAGCTGACAAGCTTGTGTCTATCGTACTGGAAAAAGTTACGTAGAAGTGACGTATAAGCGTTTTTATTAACGTTAAAGCAGATCACGTCGGCAACCTGATGAAATTCACCAACAGCAGCAGGATGTGATGAAATTGATCCTGTGTTGCAATGTACACAGGATCCCCGTTTACATATTTAACAAGCTTCTGTTTGCAAAATCAAATTCGTAGTACACACCTCCAGCACAGCCGCAAAGCACTTTACTATTTAATTTTTATGTCACATGTTTGTTTTTCCCGTCAAAATTCTGAGAACATACAAAAGTGAATAATATCAGGATGCTCTAAGTATTAGTCACAGAGCCTTTACATTTTCAACATTTTTACAAACATGTGTAATAACAATAATAATAATAATACTTTTTAAGCACTTTTCAGGACACCCAAAATCGCTGTTCACAGAACATAAAACAACAATAAAACTTCATTAAAGTGAACAAGCAATAAATAAATAAAAGGTAGTTTTTTATGGACAGGCAAGTCAAAAATAAAGATCTGCACACCACAACTTTTTTTCTGACCATATTAAAAGGTAACTAATGTTATTAAAGGTAGTGTCCCTAACTTCAAAACATTGTACTTGCTGACGCCTTTCTTTTGCTAAAATGATTGTTGCAGTCTCTTGTCAAGCTGCTTCTATGGCGTGTGCACGTACGTGTCTTTCTTGGACTCGTTCGGAAAAACTCTTCTTTTTTTGGGTTTTGGTGGGCATTTGGACTGCATTTAAAACAGTCCTTTTCTTCCTTACACCATTTTAATCCTAAACCTCCAGCAAGCGTGTGAATTCACTCTCCTTCCGCCATCTCTTCGCCTTCTTTCCTCCAGCCTAATTTGTTCCGTGGCTGGAACACCGATGATAAAAGTAAGATAAAAGCAGATAGGCATGGTGAAAAAAATATATGAAGACTCTTTGAACTAAGTTTGAATTGATTACACATACTTAATAGAGAAGATATTTAATCATAAACTTTTTAAAATAGTGACACGTGTGTGTGCTGGTTTCAATCAACTGCATCTCTGTTAAATAAGAATGCAGCCACATCCCCAGTTACAGCATGGCGGCACACTTGTTCTACAACATTATTGCAATGGTTTTGTTGTCACCTGTTTATAATTAGGTGAACTATTGTGACACTGCTGTAAAAATCAGATATACTGCAAAAAATATATATTATTCCACCTACCGATAAGCTTACTCATTTGATAAAAAGTATTAATCTCTTATGTTACTCTTTTTGCTGTTCATCTTCATTTGTTTTTAGTTCAATGATAAAAATAGTAACATTTTCTGACTAGTCAAATAAAATGAGAAAAACAAATGAAAATAAAAATGGTGAAATAAAAATAAAACTATAGTCAAACATTATCAAATGTATCCGCCGTAAGGACAAGATGTTGTTTTATTTACACAAAATTTAATACTTGAAAATGGAAAAATAATATTTAGATAATATTTAATATTAATATATGGGCAAGTGGAGGGCAACAACTTATTTTAACGGCTAAGTTTCATTTTGCTAGTTTACTAGATTTTTAAAATTATCTTTTTCTAATAAAAATATATTTTAATGTTTTTCCTATAAAACAAGAAAAGTAAATTGACCAAATGATCTGATATTGCAGTGACAAATTGTATGTATGTAATAGAGGGAGAGATAGAAATTTGCACCCATAGTATTTTATCTCCGTGCCATATGTGCCAATAAAAAAGGCAGATATGAGCCATATGTTCCTGACCCGTACTGTAGGACATTTCTATCAAAGGTAATGATTTTTTTTTTTTAAATAAATGCAAAGCAAATTCTCTCTCCGGCCAGTATATGGCAGCAAATATCTAAAAGCTGATGCCCAGCATGCAGTTTGAACGAGTACCAGAAACTACAATGACGCGGACTTTTAAACACTGGTGTTGCGTACCCAGCGACTGGGTTATGGGTACAAAGGCAGCTGGATCGAAATTGCACCAAGGGGGAATGAGCCGCGGACCAACGTGGAACATGGTTGGAATTGTGGTTGGGTAAGAAACGGGCCGACCTGAGGAAAACCGTAAGCCAACACTGAGAAAACGAGTGGCGGCGCGTAGTGATGGGCCAGAAATGCCGCGCTTCGGCGGAACGGCCCGAGCCCCGCCGAATCATGGCCATGACCCATCCGTAATAGTGCAGGCGACCGCTAGCCCAACTTGCGCACGCGCAACCCCCTCCGTTACGCTCCGTTCTACATACGAGTGGGACATGGGTAACATCTTCTCAGTTTTAGAAGGCCCAGCTCTTTTATATTTATTTTATTTTTTTTTCAAACCACTGTGCCAATTAAGGCAGAACTCTTTTTTTTTTTTTCATAGCTGCTGCTTGAGTTTGCATAGCGTGGTGATTTGGTTCAGTGGTAAAACACATTCAGTGCCAGACATGAAAATCATCTTTTGCCCGTTGTTTGTGGATAAATGTTATGCTTAGAAAAGATCCCTTGTCGTCTGTGATTATAATATTAAGGTAAGTTTTCTGAAGTAGTCCAAATGATAAAGCATAATACTGAAAAAAAAACTTTGAATTGAGTTAAAAAAAAAAATACTGATCCGGCCCAAAAGTCTGGTTCCGGCCCCCTAGCCAAACTGAGTTTGTCATCCCTAATATAGATGGTTATACATCTACTTCTGTTGACTTTTCTGTTTTCCCATTAGTACCCATTGATAATGAATGAAATGGATAAATTAATGATTGATAATGAAGCAAATTATGAAAGGTTCCTTTTTCCCATGCAGGTTCAAAGCTACCTGAAACCATTTATGCTGTCTCTGGAAGTCCTGCAACAAATTTCAGTTCGTATGGAGCAAGCGCTGAAGCGGGGCTTGGGGAAACATGCGCACCACAAGGCCTCAGTCCAGATGCTGCCCACCTTTGTCACGGCCACACCTGATGGCACGGGTAAATCTGTTAAATCTGTCATATTTAGCAGACCAAAAACTGAGCATGCTAATGAAAGGCTCCTGCGCAGTCTTGAATCTTGAGAAAGTTTTACATGTGATAAATGCAAATAAAGGCATTTTATATGGTCTTAAATTTTGTTTACAACTTTTAAATGTAACTCCCAAATGTTTTATTTTCCCTGTATAATTCGCATAATAGAGCTAATACCCGTGTTATAAAAAAACTAACAAATGTATGGAACATAGTGTGGTGAAGTAATATTTTGTCTTCTCCACCTTAAGCAATCTGATCAATATATGCAATATGTGAGTCAGAAAGTCCAGATATGCGCGTTTTCGAAAGTGCAGCATTACGTTGGAGCTTTACGTAGTCAGTCTCTAACCCGCTATCGTCATCGGAGTAACTTTGGAATGGGAACGTGTATGTTAACCTCATTGTGGTTGAGTGATTTAAAGTATAACTGGGTTTAGGCTGTACCAGGGAATGAGTGGGAGGGGTCACCCAGCTGACGCCCGAACCTGCGCGGCCGGCTAATGGCGGTCCATACCCGTCCTCGACCCCTGCGCTTTCTTGCTCACGGCCACTTCAGTCCCACCCTTATTCCAGGCTATTCCCCCTCGGTGCCAGTGCATTCCAATCACCCTTGCAAACCAAACCTCAGTCGTCAGGTACGCAATACCTTTCCCGCCTTTTCGTCGCTGGGTTGGGTATTAAAGTCGCAGCCAGGAGGCAACTAAGCGCCCTTCTCCCGCGTCTGTATGCCTTAATAGGTGCAAGACTGGTCTTAAATTTCATTGGATGTGGTCTTGAAAATGTCTTGGAAGTCCTGAATTTCAATGAAAAAATTCTGGGGGAAACCTGTAATACTATTACCAGCATTTTATCCTTTGATTGTATTCTTGGACAAAAAAAGTTGTTGCGTGCCGCAGAAAAAGGCGACTTCCTGGCTTTGGACCTGGGTGGGACAAACTTCCGAGTGCTCTACGTTCGATTGCTGGAGGAAGAGCAGAGGATGGTGAAGATGGACAGTCAAATCTGCGCCATTCCTCAAGAGATGATGCTAGGATCTGGAGAAAAGGTGCAAATGTAACAGGACCCAGGTGGACAGGATAGCTCCAGCTGGTGTTACACATTTGTTTTATATATTTTTGTTTTTTGTTGTTTTACCTCCTCTGCGAAATAGATGAAAATGTCAGTCTCGCACAACACAATTTAATTTTTGGGATTAAGGTTAATTTATTGAGGAAGTCTCACTAAATCACGTGAGATCCCTTTAATATCTAAAAATAAAATTACATTGCCATCAATTGGTCCTTTTCAAGAATCAATTAACAAATCACTATAACTGTACCTTCCAAAACAACTCACCTCGTGTTATTTGTTATCAAAATTTACAAATTAACATCACAGTACACTCTTAACCCATCCCAGCATAACTTAGCATACTCCACTCAAGGCCCTATTTGTTGCTTATGCAAATGGCTGACTCACTCTTACTATTTAATTTTTTGTAAAGTTTACAGACATCACAAACATCCTTTAAACATATTTCACATATTATTATCCCCACAGTAAGTGGGTTCCCAGTATATACATATCACTTGCAAAATACAGTAAGACCTCGGTTATCGCGGTTAATGGGGACCCGTTTAGACCCATTTAATGGGGAGCAAAACCACCCGCAAAAAGTGAAAATCTGCGAAGTAGCGACGCCCCTTAAAAAAGAAAAAATCTCATCTCATTATCTGCACCGCTTATCCTTATTATTCGCGAGCGAGCCCCTAACCCGCGGCGCTGGTACTTTTGGGCGCGATACGCACGACACCGCGACAAGCCGAGCCTGTCGGAAGCACAGCAGAATGCGCGTTCACGCGAGGGGGGGAGGATTTTGTACAGGAGTCGGATTTGGGCACAACACCTGTGCGAGGGGGGGAGGATTTTGTACAGGAGTCGGATTTGGGCACAACACCGGCGCGCGGTTTATGTGCGGCTTCCGCTTCACGCCCCCTAACCCCACAGGTCCCCCCTACCCCTTTCCCCTCGGCCGCTCGTCCGTCGGCCGGAGCCATCGAGGGCCGTGTAGCGCCATGTAGAGCCATCGCGGCCCGAGCGGGAGACGTGACGTTAGTGACTTTTTCATCCGCGTTAACAAACGCATTTTGTAAAATACGATCGTGCTTTATTGTTTAAATAAACGCATTATATAGCTTACGATCGCCCAATTATTTTAATTAGCTCGCTTTATGGTTTCAATAAGCGTATTATATAGAATACGATCGCTTTTGTCGGAAGCGCTGCAGAATGCACGTTCACGCGAGGGGGGGAGGATTCTGTACGGGAGTCGGATTTGGGCACAACACCGGGAAACGAGAACGGCGCGCCATGCTAGGGTCGTCGGCCGAGGGGGATTCCAGCAAAAAGTGAAAATCTGCAAAGTAGCGACGCCCCTTTTTTTTTTTTTTTTTTTAACCATTACAGACCGCGAAGCTCTGAATCCGCGAACGTCGAACCGCGAAGTAGCGAGGTCCCACTGTAGTTAATAAATGTCAGTCTCACACGACACAATTTAATTGTTGGCATTAAGGTTCATTTATCTAGCAAGTCTCACTAAATCACGTGAGATCCCGTGAAACTTAGCCCTATACTGGTGATATACTGGTACTTCTCTTACCCTTTATGCCATACAAAACTCAATACCCTAAAAATAATAATAAACTCCCCCAACAGTTAAATACTGATTACACAACATAAATCTCAAAACATAACATTTTAACTAGTTAGCAACCCTTGTTGCGCAAAAACTAAATAATGTGAGTACAAAACTGCAATGTCCCTTTTTCAGACTTGCGCTTTGTAATGTAAACCAGCATTACATTAAAATGTAGATTATTGTTGAGTTATTGGTTGTTATTTTAGTGTTTTCAGATGAACCCATTACAATGTTCACCATTGCAAATGCATCCAGTGGTGCCAGCTAGCAGCTTTTACTGGGTTTTTAACAGTCTGATCTTTTAAGTCTTTTATTACGTTTCTGTAGACTGCCACGTCTAATCTCATTGTAAACAATGTTCGCTGTTGTCTAGGTTAATATATAGGTTACCGGTAATTATTATTTATGATTATTTGTTAAATGCTTACTATAGTTCATTAGCTCAAATTAAAGACACTAAGAAATTGCTGATTATGTAATCTGTAATTTTTTTAATATCTGCAACTATCTACTAAAAGGAATTTAAACATTGACTGCTTCGGTAAAGCCTCTATTTGCATTCAAGTGTATTCGGACAATTCAAATTCACAGAAGAAAATCTCATCATCTAAAGACCATGTTAGTTTGTTCGCGATAAATCCAAAGCTTGTTTTTTTAAAAAAACAAAAACATTTTCTGCACTATAAAGAACACTGATTTTAAAAATGGTCATTTAAGGATTAATTTTCATATATACAAAGAACATGAAATTTGCATAAAAAATAAAAATAAATTCAAACTAACATCAAGGGGCTCATTTATAACTGGTTTCTGTATTTTGTTGTAATCATAAGTTTGCATTTTTTTATGTACAGTAAATTCTAGTGTATAAGGCGCAATTTAGAATTTCTGGCAATTTTTAGGGGCGCCTTGTGGTCCAGAAAATACGGTACCTTGAGAAAATCAATCCGCAAAACTAAACATTGTCTGAAAAAAAAATAAAAGATTTAACCATGACCCAAATATGATTAATCACTATTATGGTAATATATTCGTTTATAGCACGTGTTAACGCGCAAAAATTCCATTTCATTATCAGATAGACGAGTTGTTTGCCTCATCAAGCATTTTTGTGTTTATACCTTTCAGGATGGCTTTCTATTTTCTCCATTATCTAACGTTTTTCACTAGTACTTTGAATAATATTACTGTGATAATAAGATTAAATCAAATGTGTTTTTGTTTGTCATCTATGTTTGTCATCTATATCACTGGTGGTCTAGTGGTTGGGATTCAGCGCACTCCTGCTGTGACCTAGATTTGATTCCTGTGCATCCAATGATTTGTAATTGTTGTCAGCAATCAAACATTGCACTAATACAGATATAATAAAACGTGTATAACTCGCACCCAAACTTTGAGGGGGGTTTTTTGTTGGTAAAAAAAATTGTGTGTTCATACCCGAATAAATATATAATGTATTTAATTTGCCTGACAGACCTTTTTTTACTTACTGTAAAATGAACATTGGCTGGCTGTTAACAGTTGTTCGACCACATCGCCGCCTGTCTGGGGGAATTTCTGGACTCGCACAATCTGAAAGGAAAAATTCTCCCAATGGGCTTCACCTTCTCCTTCCCCTGCGATCAGAAGGAAATTGACAAGGTCTTCCGCACCCACACACCAGAATTGACTATTAACAACACATGATTTGAAATCTTTGATGTATGTCGGCCGCAGAGCATCTTGATCCGCTGGACCAAAGGCTTCCAGTGCTCAGGAGTGGAAGGGAAAGACGTGGTCAAGCTTTTGCGAGAGGCCATCCACCGACGAGGGGTGAGTGAATCACACTGGCCACCTAGCACCACCTACGCGAGGTTCACACGGCAGAGAAATCTGATTTTTTTTTGTCATGGACAACGCCTGTATCTGACGTGTTAAGGTCCGTCTGAACGGCACAAATACACTTTTTTTTTTGACCCAGGCCACTTTCATATTTTGGAATGCGATTTCTATGTTAACTGTCAAGGCGCATTCACGCGACTTGCAAGTTATCGATAGGCGACAGACATCACTATTCTGCCTTCATCAGGCGAGAGGAAACGCAGAATTCAAAAACCATGGTGGACAAAAACAGGAGAGTGTCATGATTTCACCCAATATTGGAAGATGAACACTTGTTTATTTTGTGACTCACGGAACCGCCAACATCCCATCTCACACAACTGGTTTCCTAACATGTTGCTCACCGTCACTGCTGTGAACATCAGAGGTGCCCATTGATAAAGCGATTGTATCCTTCAGTAGTAGTTAACAATAATTACGGACAGAATTCAATGTGGGGAAAGCGAGGTTTAGACGTAATTAAAATTTGCAGGGACAACGCTCTTCCATTAACATCCTTGAGGACTCCCACAAACTTCGGGGTGCTCTACGTTCGATTGCTGGAGGAAGAGCAGAGGATGGTGAAGATGGACAGTCAAATCTGCGCCATTCCGCAAGAGATGATGCTAGGATCTGGAGAAAAGGTGCAAATGTAACAGGACCCAGGTGGATGGGAAAAAAAAATCTGAAATTAATATTTAGCTCTGCAGTATGAACCGAGCCTCAGTGAATTCCCTCCAGTGTCTGGCGCGTTACTGAAAAAAGTAAACAAGAGTTCCTAGTTACTTTATTTAAAAACTATTTTGGCTTAATGCGACAATATATGGTAAGGAGAATTTCTATGTGAGGATAAATTCAGTGTTCTTGTACTCTGTGCTTGAGACAGCGCTATCAGAAATCAGACCTGTATTTAGTTGTACTTCATAAGTAAATCGATTGAGGGTTGTATGTCACAATGTATGTGATGCACGTTACAGTACTTGTTAGCGAGAAAAGTACTTGTCTTACATTGTAGCGAGTAACTCCCAACACTAACGCCATTGGCCATTATCTTTCAGGACTACGACGTGGGCTCTATCGCCATGGTGAACGACACAGTAGGCACCATGATGAGCTGCGGCTATAAAGACCAAAACTGCGAGATTGGCATGATCATCGGTAAATAAGACGGAAACGCTCTGCTCCGGTTTTGGTGGCCAGCTAATGATTTGTGTCTTTGTTGCAGGCACGGGCACTAATGCTTGCTACATGGAGGAGATGAAGAACGTCAAGCGTGTGGAAAGCGAAAACGGACGCATGTGTATCAACACTGAATGGGGTGGCTTCGGTGACAATGGTTCACTCACTGATATTCAGACTGAGTTTGACGTCATGGTGGATAAGACATCCATCAACCCTGGCATACACACGTACGTCACTCTGATTTTTTTTAAAGTACAGTGTGTATTATAATTGCCTCCTCGTGGTTAAAGGGATTATAAAATACCTTGGGAACAGAATGTGTAATATTTTTCCACACAACCATGCAGATATGTTGCTAAATATTCCATGCGCTGGGAGACTCGAGAAATTAAGTTTCAAAGTTGAATGATTTGGCATATATCCTCTATAGTTTTGACGTCACTGGACGAAAACCAAACTTTTGACTCAATCGCGCGTCTGGTTAAAATAACATATAAGAGTAATCTCTCTTCTTTTGTGGGGCACAGCAAATAAAATAGAAGAAAAATGCTGCAATTTGGTCACTTTTAATATCCGTTGTTTCTTCCTTTTGCTTTGAAGCACTTGTTCAAGGTTGTACGACACAATAAAGTTCCATTTAGTTGTCAAGTATTACACACTGTACCTTTAAAAAAGCATTAGGTTCATAAAGCAACAACTGGGTAGATTCTAGGCCATAATGCCTAAACTGGGGGACAAACAAGCTATCCTCCAGTTGAGCTTGCCATTTGAGGCAAAAAGTTGACTACTGAAAATCTTTGTCGTTGTGTGCAGCTTTGAGAAGATGATCAGCGGCATGTATCTGGGTGAAATTGTGCGCCTTCTTCTAGTAAGAATGACTCAGGATGGGGTGCTGTTCAAAGGGAACGCTTCAAAGGAGTTGTTGTCGACGGGCAGATTTGAGACCAAGTACATCTCCATGATAGAAGAGTAAGGAGTCCTTCTTGGTTTGCCAAAATATAAATCTCCATCACTTGTTCTTTGTGTAATGGGTTAGCAAAAAACATGGAAAATAATTGGGATAATCCTAATTCAAAAATTAACTAATCTTCATGCCACTATACTGTGCTGAAAACCAAACTGTGTTATGTGGTTTGTTGGGCTTTGCTTCCCTCCAGTGGTCATTTTAAAGAAGTGCTCTTAAATGTACACGACTTTTTTTTACACTGCTTAGTGTTTTTGGAGGAATTTTAGTCTTTTTTTTTTAAATTTAAAGATTTGGATGAAAAGTGATAAAAACCATGTTTTTTCAAATATATGAAAAGCCTAAAATATTTTATACAAAAAATATAATACAAAATTTGCCTCATACAAAAATATAATTAAAAATATATTTTAATTCGTGTTTCTCTTTTTTTCTTTCATATATTCTCGGTTAAATACTTCACAATACCTTTTTATCTTTTTAAATCCATCAATACACGTTTTTGTTTGACATCAGAATCTTAACCTTCTTGTTATGTTAACATCCAATCTATTTTCATGTATTCCCCGACCATTTATAATTTTATTTCTGTTCATTTTCTCACTGTAAAAGTTGTTTTTATATACATCAACATAAAACATTTTTCTTTTCAGCTTCTGCCAACTGACAAAAGATCCTTCTAACTGGGCTGATAGCGAATAATAATGATTAGTTTACTTTGGGTATAGATTATTAAAGAATAAACAGACTGCAAATTGCCATTAAATGACTAATGATTTATTCTAGCTACAGGAGCCAGTAATTTTGTATACTACAGTTGTACCTCTTCGTTCCTTGATCATGCTCGTAGCTTGAATTGCTCATATCGCCAGCAAATTTCCCCATATGAAATAATTAAAAACTAATTGGCACGTTCCCGACTTCCTAAAAGCTCAAAAGTAAACCCAAATTAGCTATAAAAATATCTTCCTGGTCAGCAAAAACACATTAAATGGTAATTAAACATTAAAAATACAGTAATATCGATACCACCGGTGTTTTTTTGGTAAAGTGTAAAGTACGTATTGCATTCAATGTTTTCGCGATTTTGATGAGCAACACTGTCAAATCAATCATTGCCCCAATATATACCGTAAGTGTTCAAATAATATACACAGTAGCTCTTTTTGAGTTTTTCCCTTGCTCTCATGTAGGTTTTATATCAGGTGATTGTGTAATAATAGTCTGTAGTTTGCAATAATCTGTGGTCTGTGCAGCCCTTCGAGACTTCTTGTGATTAAGGGGTATACAAATAAACATGATTTGACTTGAAAGGACCACTAAGATGATATTAATCAAATAAAATCCAAGTTTATTATGAGCACTTAACAAAGGTTTTGCATGTAGTGCGGAGGCAGGGGTGTTGCTGTTTGCAAGGAAGAGTGCCAGAGATTGCATACCTGTCAATTTATACGCGTTCTCCGTATTTTAGTTTTTTTTTTTTAATCATTTCAATTAATACATGCCGTATAACAATTATTATACAGGAAGATTTAGCAGACAACAATGTCATTATAGATTGCTAATATTGTCGGAGTACTATACATAGCCTGTCCTGCTGTGAGTAAATATATACGTGTTCGTAAGGTTTACGGCCATACCACCCTGAGGACGCTTGATGGGAGACCGCCTGAGAATACCAGGTGTTGGAAATGGGCGCACGCAAATCATTTGTATGGCCCTTAATCACAAGAATTCCCAAAGAGCTGTACAGATTACAGACTATTAAGGACTACTATTATCATTATTATTATAAAGGGGAACAGATAAATTGAAATAGAATATTATTGCTTAAGTAAGGAGGATTTGGTGGAGGTCGACAGGTATGAGCAATTGGCGGAGGTTGACATGTATGAGATCAAGGGACTGTTCATCATGCATAAGCACTTACTGTAAAGTTACTGTAACTTAAAATAAAGGTACATACAAAAATAACTAAAATAAAAATGTATTATGCCCCAATGTTTATTTTTTTGCCTGTAGTAGTGTGCTTGTGTAAAGGGATGCCACTTTTTTAGACAATTATTTTGTTAATTTTATTTTAGGGAGCATATCGGCCTGGAGAACAGTAAGAAAATCCTGAGCAACTTGGGTCTGGTGTGGGACGAGGTGGATGTGCGTGTGGTGCGTATGATCTGCGACACCGTGTCATCACGCTCAGCTCGTCTCTGCGCTGCCGCCCTGGCTACCCTCCTACACCGCATTAGGGTTGGCCGCGGCCTGGACCACCTCAAAACTACAGTGGGAGTGGATGGATCGGTGTACCGGAAACACCCAAAGTAAGAAATCCCTTTTCATTCACTTGTTCATGAACCGCATTTTCCAGAATATAAGTCACAGGGGAGGGGGGTTCTGGTCGGCCGGAAGTGCAACTTAGGCTAGGTTTACACTGCAGGAACGCGACCTGAATACAGTCTGAACAGCACTTACCAGTTTCACGCCAAACCCAGGTCACTTTCATCTGGGGTCCTAAATCCGATACACATCAGATCTTTTGGAATGCGGACGAGACACATTAATGCGACCTGCATGTCACTATCCTGCATTCAACGAGTATGGAGCACGCATAGAACTCAACCATGGCGCACGAAAACACAGAGAGCATTCAATGGAGGGAAAGTGACGTTTTGGATGAAATTGATATTTGGGGGGGCAACTCTGTTCAACCTCCACTAGCACAATAACTTTCTAATTGCTAGATATGCTTTGCCGTTAGCATCCATGAGTATATTCCTCAAAGACTGAGCACATTGCATGTGACGTCACGTGTCCTCTTCTGCGTATGGGGGACACTTGTGGCATTCACACAGGAGATCAAGTCGCATACAATTCGCATTTAGTTGGAAATGTGAACGATCTCACAAAAACTTCTGATTTCACAAAAAAGATTGCAATTGAGCATTAAGCTCTGCAGTGTGAACCTAGCCTCTAATCTGATGAGACTATGAGATGTAAACATTTGAACACATTATGATATGATTAAGTTTTAAATTTTTACTATCAGTTCTGTGGTTAAGGGATACAATCTCCTACCCACCCACTGTAAACCACTTCACATGTTATTTTAGCTCCAAACCGCAAGAGGGTGCTCTAGGTCTTTTAACCGTAGCCCGTTGTGTGTGGGACATTTTTTAAAGCAAAAGTAGAAAACTGCTTATTGTCTTTCTCTCGAGTTGGAGGAGTTGTTTACTGGTAAAAGTGACACAGAGGACTAAAATTTCATTGGATTTAGTAATCTGGATTTAATCTGATACTTTGATAAGCATGTTATCTATGCTTGAGTTATCTGAACAATTCTTAATGTGTTACGCCGTTACTGACGTATTCAAGCGTGTCTAAGATATGCATGTATGTGTAATGTTCTTATATCGTACACTTATTCAGCCTGTTGTTCTCTTATTTTTATTTTAGATTACGTACTTTTCAAGATGACGTGTATGTTTTTGTGTTTGGTTTTGTCAAACTTACTTTTCCCAAAATTGAGACTCTGGGTGTGACTTATGTTTTTTTTCCTTTTTAATTATGCATTTTTTGGCTAGTGTGCCTAATACTCTGAGACTATAGTCCCAAAAATGTGGTAACCATTACCCAGACTGCTGCTTTTCATAAAGGTGGGGTGCATCGTTAGAGGTATCCTTAAAAGTAAAATGTAAAATACATTGTCTATTAAGTATTTGCAAAAAATGCCCAACTGATTTGAAAGAGCCCTTAGGTTTTACCTCCACTGCGCCTATCTGCTTTCATCTCACTTTTAGCAAAGCGGTTTGGGGGGGCGGAACACAGAACGAAGGAGAAATGTGGGCACGGGGAAAGTGGTTGAGAGTGACATCATGCTCGTCCCCACTTATTCTAGGGATTTATATTTTTTAGACAGACGTTTCATCATTAGCTTTACATTCGCTTGAATGGTAAGGTTTTTTGGAACATCTTGCACTATAAACTTAAACAAATTCCAACCCCAAACTGTTAGCTATCAAGATAACATTGGCAGTTGTGTAATTTAGCAGTCTGCCTGCTACTTTCAAATGATTGTAGAAACAGTACAAAGTCAATCATTTAAACGTGGGGTGAGTTGTTTGAGGTGTCCTTAAAAAAGTTGAAAGTGAAATATTTTCTCTGTTAGTGTGTGTTAACAATGCCCAAACTTCAAATAGTAGTTTATGCCTTATTTTCCACTGTGCCTATTTGCTTTTATCCTACTTCTAGGAAAGCTGTTTGGCGTGAAAATCATTAAGTAGGAGGATTGTCGGGTGGGTATGGTGTGACGTCATGCTCATCCCCGCAAGATATTTTTTTGCTTCTACTTGTTAGTGTAGCATGAAAATGGTAAAAGTAAGAAAAGGCCTGCTTTAAGTACAGTCCAAACACCAACCCACACCCAAAGAAAGTTAAAAAAGAGTTTATTCGAGCGTGTTTAAGAATACACATACTTACTGGACTGTCTCAGAAAATTAGAATATTGTGATAAAGTTCTTTATTTTCTGTAATGCAATTAAAAAAACAAAAATGTCATACATTCTGGATTCATTACACATCAACTGAACTATTTCAAGCCTTTTATTATTTTAATATTGCTGAATTTGGCCTACAGCTTAAGAAAACTCAAAAATCCTATCTCAAAATATTAGAATACTTCCTCAGACCAAGTAAAAAACTAATTTTATAACAGCAAAACTAAATCAAACATTTGAAAATGTCCATTGATGCACTCAGTACTTGGTTGGGAATCCTTTTGCACGGATTACTGCATCAATTTGGCGTGGCATGGAGGCAATCAGCCTGTGGCATTGCTGAGGTGTTATTGATGCCCAGGATGCTTCGATAGCGGCCTTCAGCTCATTTGCATTTGCAGGTCTGGTGTCTTTCATCTTCTTCTTAACTATACCCCACAAATTCTCGATGGGGTTCAGGTCAGGGGAATTAGCAGGCCAATCAAGGACAGTGATGCCATGGTCAGTGCACCAGTTACTGGTGGTTTTGGCACTGTGGGCAGGTGCCAGATCATGCTGGAAAATGAAATCCTCATCTCCATAGAGCTTTTCAGCAGATGGAAGCATGTAGTGCTCTAAAATCTCTTGGTACACAGTTGCATTTACTCTGGACTTGATGAAACACAGTGGACCAACACCAGCAGCTGACATGGCTCCCCAAACCATTGCTGACTGTGGGAACTTCACACTGGATTTCAAGCAACTTGGATTTTGCTCCTCTCCAGCCTTTCTCCAGACTCTGGCGCCTTGACTTCCAAATGAAATGCAAAACTTGCTTTCGTCTGAAAAGAGGACTTTGGACCACTCTGCAACTGTCCAGTGCTTCTTCTCCATAGCCCAAGTCAGGCGCTTCTTCCGTTGTCTTGAGTTCAGAAGTGGCTTGACCACGGGAATACGGCTATTGTAGCCCATTTCCCGGACACGTCTGTGAACTGTGGCTTTTGATACCTGGACTCCAGCTTCAGCCCACTGTCTTTGAATCTCCCCCAAATTCTGGAAGCGGCTCTTCTTCACAATTTTGTTAAGGCTGCGGTCATCTCTCTTGGTTGTGCAGCGTTTCCGGCCACATTTTTCCCTTCCAACAGACTTTTTGTGGATATGCTTTGAAACTGCACTCTGTGAACAGCCTGCTCTTTGAGAAATTTCTTTTTGTGTCTTACCCTCCATCAGGAGGGTATCAATGATGGTCCTCTGGACAGCAGTCAGATCAGCAGTCTTCCCCATACTTGTGATTTAGTTTACTGAACCAAGCTGAGTGTTTTTAAGGCTCAGGAAACCCTCGCAAGGTGTTTCGAGTTAATTAGATGATTCAGGTGATTAGTTGAATATCCTACTTGTATACTTTTTCATGATATTCTAATATTTTGAGATAGGATTTTTGAGTTTTTTTCAGCTGTAAGCCAAATTCAGCAATATTAAAATAATAAAAGGCTTGAAATAGTTCAGTTGATGTGTAATGAATCCAGAATATATGACATTTTTGTTTTTTTAATTGCATTACAGAAAATAAAGAACTTTATCACAATATTCTAATTTTCTGAGACAGTCCAGTACACCAGCATCATCAACGAGCTGACTCCGGTTGCAATAATGGCTCGGCCTGGAGATGGCGGTAGGGAGTAAAAAAAGGTTCCAACGACAACTTCTTTAAAGAAAAATAATATGGTTTCGCCAGATAGTTAACTGCCGTAAGAACTGCCTATGAAAACACTTATTATAAGTTTTGTTTCACACACCAACGGTACTGAGCGGAAATGACAAAAAAATAATGTATTTATCACAAGAACAACAAGTACCTTTTTTGTCGGGAGAAGATATTCATTAAATAACTGTACTTCATTCCACTTGGCCTTGTAACTCAGTAGAACTCATGCTAGTTGCCTGAACTTATCCACAATTGACCCAAATTTGCCGATTTACCATATCAATACATCTTTTAGTTGGGCAATCTAGTCCCCCTGTTGCATTTATATCGATACAAACCCCTTGTAAGACGTCATTTTTTGGGGCTCTCGCAACCCTGTACCAGTTTTGTTTTCATTCAACATCGTTTTCGGATATGTCAGTATTCATGTACATCAGGGTGTGTACAAGTGCTTGAAGCTCATGAAAATCCTTGAAATTTAACTTTGTGCTTTCAAGTGTGACGTATTGAAGCTGCGTGAGCATTGTTAAAGCAGAATGGCAAAATTTACGTTAGTTTATAGCCGCCCATTGACTCCAAAGATCAAAAATATGAACAACACAAAATAGCTGGATTTCCTTCTTTGGATGTACTGGAATTATTGAAAAATTGTCTTTGAAAGTGCTTGAACAGTTCTTGATTTTGGCCATGAAAAATGTGTACGAACTCTGGTACTAGCACGTGTATCATGAACGTGCTCGACTGAGGCTGCAATGATGACACAATCCAAAAGTGGTGGCTGCGGATAAGAGTTCCCAAATCTGTACTGCTCCTTTACAGTGTTCATACACTTTTTCATTCAAGCACTTGTTGAGGACTTTCAAAGCCTATATTGTAATTTATCCAGTACCATCAAGAGAAAAAAAATCCAATGTAAATGAATCCATACCCCTTGTTGTATTAAGGTGACTGACTAATAGCTGCCTTAAGGAAAAACAACTAGAAAATTAGATAGACCCTAAACCAAATATTGCTATTCCTCATTCTTTTAATGAGGCATAGAAAAGGAAGCTGAGTTTTTGTGAGAAAGGAAAGTCAATTTTGGCATAATTTTTGGGTAGACTTTTTGATTTTTCTTTATTGTTGGACTTATACACACAGACATAGATTGAGTCAATAAATTTAAAAATGACACTCTGCAGAGCTCTTCTTACCCTAGCCACCACACCTTTGACTGGTTGTCCTCTGGTAGGTGCTACAGGTTCTTTAAAGCGAGGACTAACTGGCTCAGAGACAGTTTTTTCTGCAGGGTCTTTACCACCCTAAACAAGTGCCAGGGTCCGTACGGGTGCTTAAAATCTTTGGAAATGCTTGACCTTTAATGTTGTGTTTTCTAGGATTGAAAAGTGCTTACATTTATGGCAAAGTGCTTGTAAATTCTTAAAATATTTGCCATATTTCTCAAAAAGTCTCCTGAAAAATGATGCAGACACTGCTCTTTGGTGGCTTTGCTTTGACATTGTATTTCTTCTTCCCTCTTGATTAACTGTAGCCGGCATTAGTTTGTACGCAATTGTCCTATGAAGTGTCATCACCCCCCACGGGGCGTGCCAAATAGGACAGGTGCGTGTGTAACGGGACACAGGTGGATGGTCTAGCTCCAGCTGGTGTTACACATTTGTTTTATATATTTTTCTTTTTTTTCTTTTGGTTTTGTTGTTCTTTTACCTAATCTGCAAAATACAAAATAACATTGCCATCAATTGGTACTTTTCAAGAATCATTTAACAAAAACACCATAACTGTACCTTCCAAAACAACTCACTTTGTGTTATATGGTAACCAAATATACATATTAACGTCACAGTACACTCTTAACCCAGCCCCGCATAACGTAGCATACCTCACTCTGTTGATTATGCTAACGGAAGACTCACTCGTACTATTTCACCTTTTGTAAACTTTACAGTCATCACAAACAACCTTTACAAACATATTTTCACATATTATCATCATCACAGTTAGTGTGTTACCGGTATGAACATCTCACCTGCAAAATAGATGGTAAATGTCAGTCTCACACAACACCATTTACTTGTTGACATTAAGAGTGATTTATTGAACAAGTCTCATTAAATCACGTGAGTTCCCGTGAGACCTGCCCCAAAACACCTTTCTCTGACCTGTGAGACTATGTCATCTAGTGGTGATACACTGGTACTTCACTTTTTCTGCTTTACAAAACAACACCAAAACCCCAGAATATAACATTTTAACTAGTCAGCAACCCTTGTTGCGCCACACCTGCTACACATAAACAGGGCTTTGAAATCTGTATTAGTGCAATGACTTTGTATCAATTATGGAGATTTATCATCAGCCATCCACAAATTTAAGGGAGCGTTTTCCAGTGGTAAAATGTAAGCTACATATTACCGTCATTTTACCCAAAGCTTATATGTGGATAGATTTGTCCCCAAAACAAATATATACGCAATTTACTCAAGATCTGAGAATCATATATCTTAACAAATGAAAATCCAATATTAAAAATTGCATATGTAAATTGCAGATATATATATATATGTGGCTCTGCAAAATACATGATTCATACCATATTTTTTTTTATATAGATACTGGGTAATAATTAGTTTTTAAAGTCTGTAAAAAGGGCTTGAATTTGGCCATGAAAAAAGTCTACAACCCCTAAAGTGCGCAAAACGGGGAAAATGTATATCTTGCAACTAAATTGGGAATTTTGGTTGTTGCTTAATGTTATTGCACTACTTTTCGCTGCACTATAATGTGGTATTTTCCATTGCACAACTATTCTGTTGCACTTAGAACTTGGGCCAGTCTCCAAGCATTACGTTGTAAATATTTTTGACTATCCTGATGGTCTTTTATCTTGTTTTCCCTTTAAAGTCTTTATTACCTTTTTACCCTGGAGTGCCATTTCTAATCTTGTTCCATACAATGTTTCACAACATTGGTATTAATGACAATAAAGAGCATTCAATTCAGAACAGAAATTCATTTTGCAAGTTTTTTATATTTGTTCGCCCGCAGCTTCAGCGAAGAGCTGCAGGCCACAGTGCGCCTTTTGGTGCCCGAGTGCAACGTCACCTACTTGCTGTCGGAAGACGGCAGCGGTAAAGGGGCCGCCATGGTAACGGCTGTGGCGCAGAGGCTGGCCCGACAGTCCCGCCTGCTTGAAGATAGCGACGGTGAGGACAGCGACGATGAAGACTAAATCAGCAAGGCCTCTGACACTAGCTTTATTTAATGACAGTGCTTTTTTTTGAATACGTCTTTTTTTATTTCTTACTTTCCTTGGGGTTTTTTAAATTAACTTTTGATTTGTTGAAACGGTGTATGGCCCAGTTGAAAGTAGAATAGTTTTTGTAATAAGTATGTGTTGACAGTTTCCAACAGATTTTCAAGAGCCCTTATGCTTTATTTTCCACTGCGCATATCGGATTTTTATCAAAGCTGTTCAGGGCAAAGCACATTAGGTTCGGGAAATAGGGGCTGGTGGGAGTGCTGTAGAATGATATCAAGCTTTTTTTTTATAATTTATAAGTACAGTCTAAATGCCAAACCAAACCCAAGAAAGATGAAAAGAGAGTTTATCCCAGCTCATCTAAAATGCACATACTTGCATGTGCATCATGATTGAGGTGGCTGAGGTTGCAATCACAACATGATAGCAGCATAGAATAACAACGTTTCAAATTCAATTAAGCTGCTTTAGTAAATGTTTGCCTTCTTTCCCTTTTTTTTGAATAAGATAGATAGATAGATAGATAGATATATACTTTATTCATCCCCGTAGGGAAATTCACACTTCCAGCAGTCTACCCCGTTGTTTATTAACAGATTAACATGATGCCCGAGGGTGCTTGTAGCGGAGTGGATGACGTCACGCCAGTCCAAAAGTTCGACATTCCTGCGGCAGATGGAAATCTTTTCTTTGTGAAAATCCAGGGATACACCACCTTGTGTTAGCAAGTCCGCCTCCTCTCCGATTCCCCCCGGCTTTCATGTCTCTGTTTAGCGACGTTGAAGCCGGATTTCTCCAGGTGGCTCCGGGTGGCTACACGTTAGCGTCCGGAATGCTAAACGTGAGCCACGTTTCCGCAAAACACAGCAACTGCGCTCCCTGTGCGCTTCGATGTTTTCAAAAAGCACTCGATGATCCTATTTGGTCGTGAGTTCGCATTTACCATGATTACGGATGGTACCGAAGACTTATAACGCCGCTAGCCGCTTCGCTAGCTTCGGCTTTTCTTCCACCATGGGCCCCTTCATCACGCCGGCACGAGAATTCCTCAGGGCAAGGAGTTGAAATACACGCATTTCTTGTGCGTTAAAACCCATGTCCATAGGATAGAAGTAATCCATAGTGTAGTTGTCAAAACGGGAAGAAAAAACACCGAAGATAGGAGCAGACAATAAAACAGTTGGGCAGCTGCTGGAAAAGGCAGCCGCTCGTGGCAGCGCCGCTTTAATCTTACATCCTCAAATTTCTCACCTTAATTCGTGGTTTTAATTAAAAATCTGAACTTGTTGAAGCTGTGGAATTGCTTTCTTGAGAGAAAAACATTCACAACACGCAACCTTTTTCCCCTTTTGTGTTCTGAATGGATTTTTTTGACCGTTTTAAAAATGAACACAAAGCATAAAGAAATGATTTAATGTATATTTTTCTTCATTATATATATTTTTAAAAACCTTACGGCTTCAAAGTTTTTGAGATTTTTTTATGATTATTTGTATGTATTTTATGTAAAATCTTTTAACACTTATTATTGAGAATTATTTTTTTAATGCAATTTCTCTTAATGGAAAAATATTTGAAAAAGAGAAATTTTCCGTAGGGCTTTTAACCAATCTAGTTTAGATTGCAAAACTGTTTGCATTTTTTTCTTAATTGAAGGCAAGACAGTTTATTTGCAATATTAAACAGGTTGGGGTTTGGAAAACACAAGTGTGTGCATATTTGCATTCATTTTATATCAGCATTTGATGTTTTGGCACCATTGCTTTGTTGTCCTCATGTTTTACATATATTTCATTTTACTCAAAAATTTATTTTCTTGGTTATTGTGATCTTTGTTTTTGCATGACAAAAATTTGCCTTTTTTAATCTATGGTATCCGAAACATTTACAAAAAATGTGCATTCTTGTGTCTTACAGTTGTTCTGTATTTCTTTAAGTGTCCGTTATCAGCCGTATAGTTTGGCACCATTTTTTTACTATGATCAAAGAACAGTGTTGAAGTAAGGTGAGCAATTTAACCCCTTTCTGAAGAAAAGTAGTGCTTTGTTGCCATCTTGTGGCTTTTTTTTTGGGGTGGGGGGTGCAAGATGGCATCCAATTGGCTTGCATTTCATTTTTATATCAAACCATGAATTATTTATTACCAATTCTGGTCCGGTGGCAGTTGAAATATTGGCTATTTATATATTTTTGTATGTGTTTTAACATCACTGTAGCCAAAGACTTAAAAGTAACAGTGCACTTTGCACTCAACATCGCAAATGTATTGCAGCGTGCATTTATCACATTCCACACATTTTAAATTCTTGAGACATTAAATGCATTTTAGTCTTATAGACCATAGGTTCTCTTGTCTGTGTGTTTTAGGCATGTATTACACACATCCATTTCTGATATAGACATTACATGCGCTTGTTGTTTTGGCCAGGAATTAATATTTCCTTTGTGTTCTTGATATATTTTGGACTGGCAGCAATGTTGATCTACTCCTCCTGGTGGTTCAGGTTTAAAACTACAACCATTGTAGCCACAATCAATATTTCCATGCCAAAGTTGCATGTATTTTGCAAAATGGTTTCCAAAAAGGTTACATTTCTATTTCGTATTTTTCACATGCCAACAACATTTGCAACAAAATCTAATTTAAAGAAATATTAAATAGCCAATATTTAACCTCTATTTTGAGAAAGAAGATGGTTGATGAAAAAAACATGAGTCTTTTTGGAAGGGTAGGGTGCTTTACATGCCACTGTTGTCTTTATAAGTACTAGTCTTATTTCACTGTCCATTAAATGATTTTATTCAGGACTTTGAGTTGCATTTCGGTGTCAGAGAGTTACTTTATAAATAATTTGGATTTGATGCTCGTTGCTTTTTTTTTAATTCATACAACTTTTATAATGCAAAATTGGGGTTACTTTGTCTATGTATTTTTGGGGAAGGTATATTATAATCAACTCGCATATTTACGATATGACCTTTGTCTTGGCAGCAAAGAGGGCACAGGTTGGATTCCTCAGTGACTGGGAAAGCGCTAGCATATTTTTTTCTGAGACACTCAGATATCTACAATATCTAATACTGCAACTTTTTTTTACAAATTCAGAACTTTTTTCGAATAAAATGTAATTTAAAAATCCGACATTTTGTCTTAGTCTATTTCCTAACAGATTGTGGTGTTATTTTATTGTATATACTACTACGCTTTTGTATACACTACACAATAAAATATACTTCAAGTGTATTCACTTTACTTAGTCATCAAGTGTTAATCATATTATTTTTTAGATCAAACCTAGATGAAGAGTTACATTTAATTAGCCTTATCAAAAGTTGTGACGGGGAATCTCTCCAAGATTGTCTTAATTGTCATTAACATAAAATATTATATAATAATATTAAATATTATTTGCAACCCGGTGTACATTGTTTATAAAATGAGTTTAAAACGGGATACAATCAGATCAAATATGTATATACAAAAACGGAAAGACCGTGTACTGATTTTTTTACAGCATCCAAGCCTTATTTGATTTTCTTTTTAAAATCTGTGCGTGTATATACTTTCTCCCATCATTTTCAACAGACTGACAGAAAATGGCTGACTGCATTTTTGCAGACATGAACAATTGATGCTATTTTTTACAGCCTCCAAATGCTCTCCTCTTCAAAAATGCACCAATATTCTGCCTAATATCATCATGCATAACCAATAAAAATATTAATATTATGAGTTAAAAACATTTAATTGCAGCCTCTACGATCTACTTATGCATCTCCCCCTTCAGTGGGCATTCAAGCTTTACGACCAGTGGAAATCATCGCCATGCGTTCAGCGCCGCGCATGCGCACTGGAAAAACACACATGATATTGAAACACACGCACACACATTAGTGGTGGGAAGTCCGTTTCTTTTTAGGGATTCTGTTTTTTCGGCTCGACTCACTGAAAAAAACTGCTCCTTCGGCTCCCAAACGGTTCTTCAGATTGTATCGATCTGGCTGTTTCTGTAGTGCAGTGGTTAGCACGCGAAAGAAAACATACGTTGGACTGGATGGGCGACCTGGGCTGTACTTGCAAGACACACCACAGAAAACGGTGCTCCCTGAATAATAATTATTGTTATTATCATAATTATAATTATCATGTCCTTGGGCAAGACACTGAATCACTAATGCCCCCAATAAGCAGGTAGGCGCATTGCATGCCTGACTCCCTATTGAAGTGTGAGTGTGTGTGTGTGAATGGGTAAGTGTGAAGCATATTGTAAAGCGCTTTGAGAGGTCTTCATTGACTTGAAAAGCACTATATAAATGCAGACCATTTACCATTATTGTTGTTGTTGTTGTTGTTATTATTGATATTATACAAAGCAAACAACTGAGATGACACAACTCATATTGACCAGTCACAAGCTTTCTTAAGAAAGAGAGAGAGAGAAAGACAGAGAAATTGATGGAATGAGAGAAAGAAAGAAACAAAATAAAGAAAGAGAAAAATAAAGAGAGGGAGATGGAGGATAAAAAAGAGAGGGGGAAGGAAAGAATAATAGAAAGAGAGATGGGGTAGGGAAAATAGATGAACTGAGGAAAAATGAAATGAAATGATCTGCATTTACTGTATATAGCGCTTTTCAAGTCAAGACTTCCCAAAGCGTTTTACAGTGTGCTTCACATTATAGCGGCCGTGCAGCCATGTAAGGCGATAACCTGCTTATTGGGGGCATTAGAGGTTCAGTGTTTTACCCAAGGACACTTCGACATGTAACACAGAGGAGCCAGGATTCAAACTGTGATCTCTTGATCCCAAGACGAGCGCTCTACCTAAGAGAAAGAGAAAAAGAGAAACAAACAAACAAACAAAGAAAGAAACAAAGAAAGAAACAAACAAACAAACAAAATGAGAGGAAAGTGAAAGAAAGAGAGAGAGAGAGATAAAAGAAAGAGGGAGAAATGAGAAAGAAAAAGCGAGAAACGGGTGAAAGAGCGAAATAGAGAAAAATAAACCCATTCGAAGAGCTAGCTCATAAAGCCGTTTCTTTTGCGAACGACCCATCCCTAACAAGCATAAACACACGTACACACACGCATACACACTCACACAAAAAGAAAGCAGGATCAGCTCAACTATTTTTTTTGTTATAGAATTTTCTCTTTTAACTCGACAATATTTCCTCCCCAGGTGCCCTAATGGTATCCTCACTCGGGTATTCGATATTATGTATTGAATTTTAACATTTTATTTCAACCCGAGGCGGATTTATCGAGATAGATTACTCATCCGTAGAGAAATATTGTTTTTGTTATTACGAATTAAGTTGGCAAACTTTGGCCACGCCTAGCACCTAGCCTATTTCAATATTTTTACGTCCCCTCCTTAAAAAAAGAGAGAGAAAAAAATCAGATTTTTTTTCTCCTCGCTTTGCTTTCTTTCTCTCTCTTTGGTTCGGTGGTGGTGCGTTTGTTTGTGTGACGGCGAGTCCCGGCGGTGTAACCGGAGAGGGGCCTCACAGAGGGAATGCAGGACTGCAATGGAGCACAATGCAATACAGGTACAAATATATACATATATATATTCATATTTATTATATTTCCCCTTCATTAAAGTTCATAGTTTGTATTTTTTTGTAATTCCCCTGGTTCGATGCCTTGATCCAACCAATATTTGATCAATTTAGCCTCGAATTATGGAGTTTTAATGAATTTATTTGGGCCATATCGCATTGATTGTCCCTCCCCTCAACCCCCATTCACCCCAACATAACATGGAGTTTCTTCGATGCACAATAAAAACTTTTATTCTAACTTTTCGCCTCAAACGTGGCATGTATGGAAAAAATATTCTGATATTTTGATATCCAACCCTCTCTCAAACGTTCGACCAGGCTAAACCTGACTTTGCCCCCCCTCCTCGCTGCATTACCAACGGCTTCACGTTCAAAATCCGCGTGTAATAATTTCATGATATTTCCATTCGCGTTTAATGATTAATTTCTTTGTGTGGTCGTGTCGACATTAGTCCCCCCTCTCTCGTTTCTCGTCCACGCTAACCGACCACCCCCTCATCCACCCACAGCGAAAACAATATTACCAAAATTAAAAACACGAAACCGTGAAAAATTTGAGGGGAAAAACAGGAAACTTCTAAGCACAACCCATTCTCGTTCATTTTTAGCCTAGCTGTCTAGCTAGCTTTTAAATCTACATTCAAGCTATTGACGTCGAATATAATTTAAAATGAACAAAATGCATTATTTTATTCTTTCAAAAAACTGTAGTACGACAGAGCTGAATTTAGATAAGGGTCGTTTTTTTTTTTCTTTCGTTTTTTTTCAACAGCGAGCGTACAAATTTATCAAGCCCCGACATTTTGTCTCGGCTGTAATTACATGTATCACAGTTTTGGGAGGAATGCTGATATTGACGCAAAAAATGTGACGAAGGTGGTTTTTTTTTAAGGATATGTTTAAAATCCACACAGATATGTCTATAAATTATTATAAATGCGAACATAAACTACCCGCTTTTCCGTTTATTATTTCTTAATTTTAGTGTATTAGAAGGTACAAATATGATTGCGTTGAAGACCTACCGCTGTTGAATAACAGGATATAGTCAAGGTCAACACTCATTATTATTTGTTTTGTTTTACATGTATTTAAAATGGAACTCTAATTATGTATTATTGATTTTTATTACAAAAATGTACCGAATGCATCTTAAAAAAAATATATATATAAAATTGTATTTCCCAGGAAAAAATGATATCACGAGCACTGACGCAAGAAGATTAAGGGTTTTCCATCCAAAACTGAGTGTGTGCGCTTTCACATTTTGAGATCTGTCCTCTTAGATTATATTATGTGGCTTTTATTTTTCCTGCCTCATTTCCACCACTAGGTTGATCTGAGCAGCACTGTTCTTCTTTAGCCTCCTCCCCTCAAGCTTTGGAGTTGGGAGGGGGAGGGAAAAAGTACTGAAAAAATGCAGACTGTTTCATGAAATCCCCGTTTTGGATAATAGTATGTTTATCTGGCTCTCATGTTGCTATTCATCACTTGGCCTCATTGTAATTAAATCATCTACATGTAGGATGTAAATCAGGGGTCTAAAATTCTATCTACATTGGGGCAGCCGTAGCTACGGTCTGGTTATGGTTGGGCCAAATCAGGTTGGTTTTCTACAAGAAAACCCTTGATAAATACATTCAACCGTTTGAATATGTTTTAATGCCAAACAAAATAAGGTTAAATACAACATCTATACTTATTATAAAAAGAAATCAATCAATCAGTAATGCGTGAATCCATAATTTACTTGGGCTGCACTAACTAATGACAGAGACAGTGTGTTTTATTTGACCCCTAGATGTCGCTGCATTATCTAGTGCAACAGACAACGAGTGCTACAAAGCTCTTGAAGAATACAAACTTCTGAGACTCAAACCAAACTTCCCCATTTTTCGTCTCTATCTGCCCAGACTTTCGCGAGGTTTTTGTGTTTGGGCACCTTTTGCAGCAAAATGGCGGACACTTATGTCAGCTATTATGTAAAATAAATGCTAAATTCTCAACTTTTAAGTATTTTAAAACCTGCAAATTTTTATCATAGTTCATGTATTTAAAAAAACGATTTTAAGGAGAATTTTATATATATATATATATATATATATATATATATATATATATATATATAGGGCCGCACGGCGGCGCAGTGGTTAGCGTGTGTGCGGCACAGTTCTAAAGTCTTGGGAACCTCCTGTGTGGGTTCAAATCCAGCTACCGGACTTGCTGTGCAGAGTTTGTATGTTCTCCCCGTGCTTGCGTGGGTTTCCTCCGGGCACTCCAGTTTCCTCCCACATTCCAAAGACATGCATTTCAGGTGGATTGGCCGGTCCAAATTGTCCCTAGGTGTGTCTGTCCCTGTGTGCCCTGCGATTGGCTGGCAACCAGTTCAGGGTGTCCCCTGCCCACTCCCCGATGATTGCTGGGATGGGCTCCAGCACCCCCGCGACCCTACTGAGGATAAGCGGTGCAGCTAATGAGATGAGATGAGATAAATATATATATATATATATATATATATATATATATATATATATATATATATATATATATATATATATATAAATACCTTTAACCACTAGATGGTGCTAAATAATACATACTGTCCTTTTGAAGGTAGTCATATTTTATTTTGTTATTTTTGCAAAATACTGGTATTCATACCTGGTATCTGTCTTGTTGACTATTCAAGAGTTATAAATGTAAATGGTCTGCGTTTTATATAGTGCTTTTCACGTAAATGAAGACCTCCTAAAGCGCTTTCACAATGAGCCTGACACTTACTCATTCACACACACTCACATACCGATAGCAGCGTTAGCCATGCAAGGCAACTACCTGCTTATCGGGGGCATTGGGGATTTAGTGTCTTGCCCAAAGACACTTCAACATATAACACAAAGGAGCCGGGAATCGAACCTTACATTTTTGTATTAATACCGGGACCTCAAACTATCATCCTGTGGGCCGCAACTTTGAAATCCCTGATGTAAATGCTGGTGGCAGGAAAATCAAAGGGCAGTTTTATTCTTCATCCTATATCCGACCGTGATGCCTTTAATTACTCTTCTTCATTAAACATAAGAAACCTTTTTTTTTTTATAGGGTCCTGGTTTTAGATTACTTTTTTGTATGGTTTTATCAACTGAGGGACAAATAATTGATGAATGAATTGAAATTGTCAATAATCATGTGCTAGGGTATAAAAAAATGTCTTTATTGTCATTGATGAAAAATAGTGCAGCGTTAAAGGAGCCCGGCCTGACCTTAACAAAATGATTGACATTTTCGGCCCAACCTGGCCTGAAATTCGGATCGAGCTTTTGCTTAAGATCTTACCTCTGGTGTCATACTATCTTTCAGTGAACAGCCTGTGACTATCTCCTCATGAGGCACTACAGTGAATTGCAATAATAAATTTTGTTTGATAAAGCTGTTAAAACATTACTGCAAAAAAGGAGTAAAATCTAAGGACATAATTTTGATAATTATTTTTGTATATGTGAGAATGTAGTCAAATGTTTTGTTCCACTTGAAGATCAATTTTGTTTACTTTAAGTATTTGTTTTTTTCCCCTAGAAAGGCAAGATACAAATATTGTAAAACTTGATAGAGGTAAGTAATACAGTAGAATTACAGAAATATTATTAGCAAGAATGAATAATCTTAATTACCTTCTTAGCTAACCACAACCAATAAAAAACTCTTTATACTGTTAATTTAATCTTTTTAAAAAAATGAGATTAAACTGGTGCCGTCAATTGATACTTAAAAAAATTACGGTGCACATAAATTTTTTTTTTTAATTTTTTTTTTTTTAAAACTTTTTTTTAATTAATTAATGAAAAAAATCCTGCCTTGGCTTAAAAAAGGTTGAAAAACACTGATGTAGTGAACAGTGTTTACAACCAAATTTGATGTGGCACTCTTGGGTAAACATGTAATAAAATACTTTCAAGAAAAAAAATGTACGAATGAATACACAAATATTTACAAAAATGGGAACAAAAAACTAGCTGGAGAGCAGTTTGCTGCTGCACCCTGTCGTGCCGTCATCTTTAAAATTGCAGTGTTGCTTACGTTGCTCATAGCACAAATTTTGCTGTTTAAATGCATCAATGTCGACACTAAGTCAATATTGTTAATCCACATTTTTATTAGTTTTACTGCAAAAAGGTTCAATATGAAGCTACTTTAAAATGACATTGTGTATTATTTAATGACCTGTAGTGTTTAAAAAAAATATAATTCATTCAAAAAAACAAAACAATATTGATTTGAATAATCAGCAGAAATACATCAACTACTATATTAACATGTATTATTTTAAAAATATCGTAGGTTGAGAGATTTGTATCATTTTTATATAATTTGAGCTTCACACAGAAGGAGCTGACATAATCGTCTGCTATCTTGCTAGTACTTGCTCACACTCGATAATATCAATCATTGATACCGACGCCACATATTGATACCACCAGTGGGTTGGTGGGTGGTTGTGTGGGTAGAGCACTTAACCACTAGGGCTTTAGAGCCACCATTTCCTATAGTATGTCGTGGGCAAGTACAGCCTGGTGGTGCCCATCCCTCTCCAGGCCTCCAGTACTGGTGAATTATTTTCTGCCAATGCATAAAATGTCTTTTTTTTTTTAACAAACACCATTCCAACCCCACTTTACATTTTCTTTAATATTGCATTTATTGGCACTTTACCTTATCCCTAATTTCAAGTTCATGATTGTTAAATCCTACTCGAGGGCAGTCGATACTGGTGTCAACCACCATTATAGCAATGTACTGATAACTTATAATAAAAATGCTGGTATCAATACTCTGCTATCCTTTGTTTTATTTTGTTTTAAATATTAAAATTCCGTACAGTGAGTAACTAGGCCAAGCAGTTTAGGGTGCCCCCTACCCACTGCCCGACGTTAGCTGGGATGGGCTCCAGCATCCCTGCGACCCTAGTGAGGAGAAGCGGTGCAGATAATGGATGCATGGAGTAATTAGGCAGCATACTGAGATAATGAGTTGACAAAAATTAAGTATTCATTAATGAAAAATATATATACAATTAAGCCTTTGAAAACAAACTCTGTTAAAAAGTTAAATGCAAATGTATTACGCTTGCTTAAATGTTAACAACTAAATGCAAATCCAGGCTATTATTAATTTGATTCAATGATTCTCATTTTAATATATGAGCAGTGGTAACCACACCGCAAATGGTGACTATTATTCTTTGCTGTTGCAAAGTTTCCTAAAATTATTAATTCTAAAGGATGATGAGGGAGAAAGATCAGGTGACCATCAAAACGTGTAATGACGTTAAAGAAGAACACAGTTCTTGAATCTGTATTCCTTTAAATTCTTTTTGAAACTTACATAAAAATGCCGTATAATTTTACAGTCCTAACATTAAGGTAATTAAATCAATTTGAATATGATAAATTAATCCTAAAATTAAAGAACAGCAAGGATCACCGATCTTTATATATATATATATCTCATCTCATCAGCCGTACCGCTTATCCTCATTAGGGTCGCGGGGGGGGCTGGAGCCCATCCCAGCCATCTCCGGGCAGTGGGCAGGGGACACCCTGAACTGGTTGCCAGCCAATCGCAGGGCACACAGGGACAGACAACTCATTCGCTCATTCACACCTAGGGACAATTTGGACCGGCCAATTCACCTGAAATGCATGTTTTTGGAACGTGGGAGGAAACCGGAGTGCCCGGAGGAAACCCACGCAAGCACGGGGAAAACATACAAACTCCGCACAGGATGTCTGGAGCTGGATTTGAACCCACGACAGGTTCCCATGACATGAACTGTGCCGCACAAGCGCTAACCACTCGATATTTTCTCTACTGCAAACCAGATCTAAAAAGCAACTTTTTAAAGTTATACAATGTTGCATTCATCATTGACATTTTCTGTTGTGACAAATGTTAATGCTGTCTTTGTATCAGTGGTCGGTTAAATTCAGTAACTCCATCGATGCTAAGAAGGACTATGGACACTGATCATTTTAGTTTAGTTAGTGTTCGATCACAATATTGGATTGTCTCAAGGGACACATTTATCGTATTGCAGCTCTGCTCTGGTTCATTTAAGCCACATACACTCGAAAAGGAGCACACAATGACACAAGTGTTGCAACAGATAATATATTTGCCCTACATTAAATTACAAACGGTAGGTACTTTTATACAGGCAACATTCACGTAAAAAGACATTTTTTCTAACATATATTAGTGACTTGATTTAAATTCACAATTTTTAATCACAATTGTCTAAATTATCTCTAATATTTTTAAAGTATTTAATAATTTTCCTCAGTTTTTATTTTATTATAAGATAACTGAGTAGAGCATTCATTTTGTCAAGAAATACATTGATGTAAAAGGATTTTTATATTTAGCAATTATTCAGCTTCTCTGTTTATTTAAAACGCACGATTCATCACTTTGATCTTCAATGGAAATTTTATTGTAGTTGGAAAAAAAGAAGCACAAAGATACTGATGATCCATCCATTATCTGCACCGCTTATCCACAGTAGGGTCGCGGGGGGCTAGAGCCCATACCAGCTATCTTTGGGCAGTGGGCAGGGGACACCCTGAAATGGTTTCCAGCCAGTCGCAGGGCACACAGGGACAGACAATTCGCTCACCATTCGCACTTAGGGACAATTTGGACCAGCCAATTAAACTGTCATGCATGTTTTTGGAATGTGGGAGGAAACCAGAGTTCCCAGGGGAAACCAAGATATTCAATGGTATTGTCATTTAATTTGTGAAATTATTATTTACTATTCCTGTGTTTTTTATGACAATCGGTCTTTAGGGTTTTTTTTATATTCAAATTATGTTTTTATCCGTCTCCCAGTATGACATTTTAACATTGCTGCAGTCCTATATATTCTCACTTTAAGTCATTTCAGTGGCATATTTACATTTTTATTCCATGAGTAGATGTCTTGGTAGAATAGATTTTTATATATAGCAAGTGTTCTGCTTCTCCTTATGTTTATTTAAAATGCACAATTCATCACTTTAATCTTGAAAGGGAACGTTATTTTAGTTGGGAAATGGTCACAAGTATGCACTTTTTCTCGCTGTCGGAACTAAGATTGAATGTCTTAGTATTGTCTATGGTATTGTCATTTCATTTTTGAAAATATTAATTACTATTCCTATGTTAGATAGATAGATAGATAGATACTTTATTCATCCCCGAAGGGAAATTCACTTTTCCAGCAGCATCCCTGAGCTGAGAACAATCGAAAATAACACGGGAGCTGCTGGAGTGGCTGCCATTCGTGACGGCGCCGGAGAAACGATTCAATTTGAATCATGTACAAACAAACAAACAATTGAATCATGTACAAGAAACGATTCAATTTGAATCATGTACAAACAAACAAACAATTGAATCATGTACAAACAAACAAACAAAATATTTATGTTTCAATAAGTGGAGTGTTAATAAAATGGGGGGAAAATAATTTCTGATACTGATATAACCAGGTAAAACTAATTTTAAGTTACCTGTCCAAATGAATGTTGTGCCATCTCACCTTTCCTGTCCAAATGAATGTTGTGCCATCTCACCTTTGGTTAGGACCATCTGTTGTATTTTTTTCGTTGTTTTTTAATTCTATTTTTATTTTTCTCCCAGTATGACATTCTTATATCGCTGCACTCCTTCTACATATTTTACCTTAGTAATTTCAGCTTCCAATTCCAAAGTATTAATCATATTTGCCTTGGTTGTTATTTTATTATGAGAGTTCTGGGTAAAGATCCATTATGTTAAGAAAATATGTTAATGAAAATAGATTTTTATATATAGCAAGTATTCCGCTTTTTTCATGTTCATTCAAACGCGTAATTCATCACTTTGATCTTCAAAGGGAATTTTATTGTAGTAAAGAAATAGAGGCACACATTATTTTTGTGTCCGTTCTCAGTGTGACATTGTAATAGTGCGGTCATCCTGTATCCTTTCACTTCAGTAATTTCAGCTGCATCTTTGTTTTTTTACCACCAATTTTATGTATTTTATCATATTTGCCTTGGTTTTTATTTCAATGTAATATATCTGGGTCAAGAAAATATGCTGATGAAAACAGATTTTTATAGCAATTATTCCACTTGCGTTCATTTAAAACGCGCAATTCATCACTTTAATGTTCAAAGGGAAATTTATTGCATTCTGAATACAGAGGCACAAAATGCACATTTCTATCTGGATGCGAGTGGAACCTAGATATTCAATGGTATTGTAATTTCATTTTTGAAAATAAGAATTATTATTCCTGTGTTGTTCCGGACCAACTGTTGTTTTATGTTTATTTTTCTTCAAACTACATCTTTGTCTTACAGTAACATTCTAATATTGCTGCAGTCCTACATATTTTCAGCTCAGCAATTTTAGCAGCATATTTATGTTTTTGGTTTTTTTTTGTTGTTTTTTTTCATCACCCCTGGCCTCGCCCAACCATACCCCCCTTATCACAGTGCAGATTAATATCATGTTAAGACTAAAAACAAGGAGACATTGTTGCGGTTTGAGTTTTTTTTGTATGTGTAGTTTTCCCTCTGGGCCTCCTTTATGTGTGGCTTCCTTCCCCCACCACCCCATTAAAGAGGCACTGCAACTCTCACCACGTCATCGATCCTTTTTTTGTCCCTCTCCTTCATAATTTTTATTTGCAGCTGTCCTGAATTTGTTGTTATTTTTAATTCACTTATAAAATAATGTTGTGCTTGCTGCAGCTTCTCTGCAGAATTGTGGTGCGTGGGGGTTGGGGAGGTGGAAGGGTGTTATGCTGTGGGGGAGGGGGGGGACGGCTTGGTGCCTTTTTGAGGGGGGCTGATTGTGGTTTAGTGATGGGAATTTCATCTCTTTTTGGAGAACCGGCTCTTTTTGCCTTCGGCATGTTTTTTGTGTTTAATGATATATTACTAATAATAATTAAATATTATGCGCTAAATTATTTATTTTTGTCAATCTGTTATGCTACTACTGTATATAAAAATAGTCGTTATTGTTTCAATATACAGTGAATTTTTACCTCATTTAATTTTACAAGTGTTTATACTAAGCAAAATACAAAAATATGACGCTACTTTTATCAAACAGTTACAAGTGTGTTCAAGAGAAAGCGGGAAAGAGTGAAGGAGAGGATAAAAGTGAGGGCAGGGTAAAGAGAGAGTAAAGGAGGAAAAGGAAAAGAAAGACAAAGAGGGACAGAATGTGGAAGTGAAAGATAAATAGCATAGAGAAAAGAGGGGAAAAGACCAATGGAGAGAAAGAGAGGAGAAAAAATAAAAACAAAGAGCTAGGGAAGGAAATCAGCTAAAAAAGAGCGTGAGTAATCTAAAGGAAGAGAGTAAAAGCAATAGCAAACAATAAACGGCAAAAAAGACAGAAATATATAAAGGGGAGAAACAGATAGAGAGAATGGGGAAAAGGGAAAGAGAGCAATAGATAAAGAAAAAAGGGACAAAGGAGATAAAAAAACAGTGAGAGGAAATGGAACGAAAGATTGAAAAAAAAATAGTAAGAGAGGGAGAAAGAGAGAAAGGGAGAAAATGAGAAACAAAAAGCGAAAGACAAAGAGTGAAAGAAAGAAAAAGGGAGAAATAAAGAGAGAAGGAAAAGGAGAGACATAGAAAGACAGAGAAAATGAAAAAGACAGAATGAGATAGCTAGAGAAGGAGAAAAAAAATAGTTGGAAAGGACTAGAATAGAGAAAGAGGGATTCGAAGCTCCTTACTGATGTGGAGCCGGCTCTCATCGCTCATAGAGCCACTTCTTTCGCGAAGGACCCATGACTACAAAAGTGCGAAATTTTGCGAAAGGTCTCTGCATTTGAGCAGTCAGGGAAGTGCATGACAATGACGAGCCAAACAGGAACGACTGGTTGTTGTAATGCACACGCTGTTTTCTTTTCGGGCAATTCTAGAAATGCAAAATAAGCAATTTATTTGGGTGAATCTTCAAGTCCCAGCTTTTTAAGTCCGAATAAATGAGCAGCTGCTCAGGCGACCCCACCCATGCGCCCAGACAAATACAACGCATTGATTTTTTTTTTTTCTATCACAAAACCACATTTCACTTGCATGGAATATAAGATCTCATTTTTTGGGGCTGATAAATAAAAGAATGGCATATTTAATGAGTCACACAGAAACAATCTTAAATATAATTAATAATAATAATAATTATTATAATTATTATAATTTTATTTTCGCTATTTATATTCAGATTTTTTTTCAATTCCATACATTTTTGTCTAAAGTTTTACATGGTCAGATGTTTTGAAATATCTTATCACAAAGCCACATTTCACTGTAAGAAAATATGGAAATTACTTAGTTAGGGTTGATTAATAAATAAATGGTATGTTTAATGATTCACACAGAAACGATCATAAACTAATATTTCTTTTTTGAAACTCAAGACAACTGACGATTTATTAATTTTAATTATGTAAAAGTCAAGAACATTTTTTTTTTTTTTGAATTTTACGATTTAAGTCGAATAATAGAAGAATCTTGTGGAAAAATGCACTCCTTTTCAGCTGGACTGTTTGTCACCCAGAAAGATCATCTATAAAATATTTGGTGTCTTTTTCTCTGCTGGCAAGCGGCAGCTGGGAGTCAGAGTATTGTGTTTCACGTAAAGCTTTTGTAATGTGGCCTTCTTTTTTCTTCCTTTTTATTTTTTTCCCTCTAGTGCTTAACTGGAATCACAGTAGTGCTGTGTGGATTCATTATCGTGGCGTCTCCTGTTTTTAGCATTTGGTCAGCTTAAAAATGATAAAATAAAACTAATGTACATTCCGGACGGACTACAAGCCACAAATTTTTTTGCTACATTTTCAACACTGCAGCTTTAAATAGGGTGTGTCTTATTTTTTTTTTTTTTTTTACTGGCAGAAAAAAACATTTTTCCCGGTAGCAGTAGACCAGTAAAATAAATAAGTAGATAGCAGAGGTCCAAATTGTATAATTAATAATTACTTCTATTATGGTACTGAGGAAAATGGCAAGCTGCTCTTCTCCACAATGCATGCGCTCTAAATACAAAACTCTGCAGTCTGTAAACACTTAGGACCATGTTTTTACATGATTGGTTATTCATATAATACACAACTGGATGAAAATATGAGGTCAGGCAGTACTTTATTCATCAATTATAACATGCTCATTAGGGCTGCACGATTCTGGAAAAAAAACCTAAATGCGATTATTCCGATTTTCAATTTTAAAATAAAAATGCATTTTCTGTGTTTTTTTTTTTTTTTTTTTTTTAATTATTTTATTTTCATTTTTTTGGAAGGGGGGTGGATCTTAAACATAGTGACATGCAAACTTACAATGAGAACTTCTTCACGCTCTTCTGACTTTACTCAGAGTCCAAATTAATTGATGAATTTCTTTTCAATGTAACTAACTCTTAAAGCTACGAGCTGTCGCGTTTATTTTGGTGGCTATTTGTGCACGGCTGTTTGACTGACAGCTTACACCAGCCTATCACAGATGTGACCACACTGCTTGCAAACTTTGCCTTGGTTTTATTGGCTAGTGGTGTTAAAACTTGCCTCTGATTGGCCAGTACCATTAAAACCCGAATTGTAACAAATCACTCAAATAACAAACTGGAACTGAAAATCCTTGAAAAAAATGGCTTGCGATTACACAATTGCATTACGTCACATTGCAATATTGATTAGATTTCGGTTGATTATGTAGCCCTAGTACTCTTGATATTTCAACTTTTTTGGTCACAAATCAAGTCTTCAGTTTATACATCTGATTTGAAAAGCAGTGGAAGTTATCAATGAAAAAACGCTGCACTTCTCTTTCCTTATCATCTGCGTCAATCAATGTCAGGTCGCTTACATTTCTTTAATTTGGTCCATTACTGCAGCAACTGCGAAGGACAACAACACAATGAAATGCTGCACATGACGTCTAGATTGCAGTGTGTCCCAACAAATACAATGCACTGAATATTTTCCCGCGATCTACCAGTACTACCTCTCTGACCCACCTGTAGATCGTGATCTACGTAACGAGCACCCCTGCTCCACAGCATGGTTGCCTTGGCGACATTGTCTCGAAATATAGGGGCTCCCAGTTTACTATCACAGTAATATTGCAAAAACATTTTGTATGTTAATCTACTAATCCGTGCAGTGTGATATTTTTTAATAAATCATAAAAGCATAAGTACATGAAACAAATACATGTTAAAATAAGATTATCACACAATAAACATAGGAGAGGAGAGGCACATAATGTAAAATAACCGAACAATAAAGCAAATAGTAAAACTATTCATTTACCTTTTTTGCTCGCGCCCGTTGAAAAAAATGATCCAATGTCGTCTGCTTTTACTGGCTTTTCACAATCTATCGTAAATGCACAAGGCAGACGTAGTGATAGCCCGACTTGTCAACACCTTTTCCAGGTAATTCCTTTCCACAAAATTCAAGACTTTATGGAATTTGCATACGCACTGGTTGCCAGGCAAATTTGAAGCAATAGCTAGTTTGGTTACGTTCAGGAAACTCTGGGAGAGGTAGAGAAAAGCGTGTACTGCACTGTATTTTTGACTTTTTAAAAGAGGTAATCTTGGGAACTAGATGCAATTTTTCCCATTGAGGTACTTCGTAACCTGAAACTTTGGTATGTACAGACTTTAGTAAGTAGAGGTACTACTGTACAGTGATACTAAGACTAAAATACTATTACAGAAATACATGAAAAATACTACTACAAAAATATTATGCCAGAAACACTACATGAATACAATAACAGTATTGTAAAAAAAATAATCCAGATATCCTACAAAAAAATCTACAATGGAAAGGCAAAAAAAAAAATACAGAAATACTACAGCAAAACCACTGCAGAAATACTACAAATAAACTACAGTAATATCACAAAAATTCTACAGGAATAGTAAGAAAATCTGACAGCATAAATACTAAAAAATACTAAAACGGTACGACAACACTAATACGAAATGAATGAATGAATTAGATTCATTTGGGCACGGCACAAAAGCAGCATCAACTAATTGACAAAAGGCAACAGCAAAATATTTACACAAAAAAGAAATGGTAAAAAACTAATATCAAATGTAGTGCTTAAAACAGGGACTAATCCAATTTGATCAAACCAAACTATTTAAAACATTTGGAAAGAAATATAATATGTACTGTAGATGTCTTCATATATTGTATATTTCTTAATACCTGAAAAATTAGATGGGTCTCCTGGATCGACCACTTAGCCTATTTTTTAACCCAATTTGGCCCCAAGTTCCACTCCTGCCATACACAGTTTGCGCCATTTATGCGCTAGGCTTAAAATCAAAGAAATGGGTGTAAATTGGGTCATTTTTTTACAACTGTTTAAGCCTTAAAATTGAGTAAAGAATTTTAGTGACTGTTGTGCGAGTGGCGTATGCTTGGAGCGACATTTTTTTGGGCACAACAGGGTAAGGGTGAAATTATCAACACAGGCCGAGAGTGCCCGTTAGTGGTTTAGTGTGAAAATAACAAATGAAATGATATACCCTGTAATAATGTGTCAATAAGTAAGTATAAATAGCACCCCAGTTAAACTATGTAAAATAAATGTGACTTAGTCTGGAACATATGGTATAGTCTTTTCTTTGATGCACAATGGTTGAATAGGCAGTGAGTGTGTCGATATTCTCTTTGTATTTGTAAGATGCCGCCGCTACTGGTTTCATTTATTTATGGCATTTTTCTTCCTCCACACGGCAGTGTATTTATTAAAAAGTGTCCTCTCCGGAATGAATTGTTAATCCAACCCTTCACATCAAGCCGACTATTATGTCTTGTACATCATTTTTTTCCCAAAATGCTGTGAGCGAGTCATTTTGAAAGCACCCTTTTTGCAGGCAGACTTGCACGACTGTCAGATGTTAGCACACGTTCATGCTGACACTATTTACAGTTTGTATTAGGAGCCCAAGATATGCTTTACACCAACAGGGGTTAATTGTTAACATTATTTGTGCTCTCTCTGTCACCTTCTTGCCATGTTGCAATGCGGCAGAGGTGTCGCTGCAATAAATCTGGTTGATTGTTGCTTTTTGTTGTCAAGACAGCTTAGTTACATATTTCTATTTTGGTTACAATACCAACACAAATAAAAATATTTATGTTTATATATTTACTGGTATATTTTGTATTGATTAGCACCTTATAGTGGTGAAAAAAATATTAATATATATATATATATCTCATCTCATTAGCCGTACCGCTTATCCTCAGTAGGGTCGCGGGGGGGCTGGAGCCCATCCCAGCAATCATCGGGCAGTGGGCAGGGGACACCCTGAACTGGTTGCCAGCCAATCGCAGGGCACACAGGGACAGACAACTCATTCGCTCATTCATACCTAGGGACAATTTGGACCGGCCAATTCACCTGAAATGCATGTCTTTGGAATGTGGGAGGAAACCGGAGTGCCCGGAGGAAACCCACGCAAGCACGGGGAGAACATACAAACTCCGCACAGAAAGTCTGGAGCTGGATTTGAACCCACAACAGGTTCCCATGACATGAACTGTGCCGCACAAGCGCTAACCACTGCGCCGCCGTGCTGCCATATATATATATATATATATATATATATATATATATATATATATATATATGTATATATGTATATATGTATATATATATATATATATATATATATATATATATGTATATATGTATATATGTATATATATATATATATATATATATATATATATGTATATATGTATATATATATATGTATATATGTATATATGTATATATATATATATATATATATATGTATATATGTATATATGTATATATATATATATATATATATATATGTATATATATATATATATGTATATATATATATATATATATGTATATATATATATGTATATATATACATATATATATATATATATATGTATATATATATATATATATATGTATATATATATATGTATATATATACATATATATATGTATATATATATATGTATATATATACATATATATATTTTTTGAATTCTAAGCAAAAATACATGACCTATCCTATAACATTTGCATGTCAGGACCAAGGAGTTACCAGAGCCCCCCCTGTTTATAAATAAATAAATGAACAATGTGATAACATTAAGGAAATTAGGTTGTAAATGGTGCAAGAATAAAAGCAATAGTTCTGTTTTTTACTCCATAAGTAATTCTATTGCTGGCCAAAAAAGAAAAAAACTTTGGTGTGAATAGATGACATTGACATTGAATTAGCTTTTCGGTATTTTCGGGAGATTTGCAGAACTTGCGAGTATTATTTGACAAGCTCAAAATGTTTAAATTTTTATTTTTAATAAATGTATGTATCTTCCGAAGGAGAAAAAAAGAACAAAATGACACAGAAACATGTGTTCCTTTTTTTTCTCCTGTAGTGGTTGGGTGCTCCTTCCTGTCAGAGAGGCAATTTTGCCTTCTACAAGTCGGTCGGCAGCAAGACAGGCCCTGACTGCTTGGTGAAAGTTTGGCGGCTCGGCGAGTTTTATTTTCTTCGATGTGGGACGGGAGATGCTGTGTGCATCGCTGAGGTGAGTCCAACAGATTTAAACTCTTTTTGCTGAGTCCTTGAAGCAGGGGTCCGGAACATATGGCTCACGAGCCATTGCTGGCTTTTTTTTTCCATGTGTACACATGGCTCGGAGAAAAAGGTATGCACATGCATATTTCATTTGTCATGCTCCAATTCTGATTTTATTTAAATGAATATAGGCATGTGCCAAACCATTGTAACGCTGATAGTAAAATCTGTTGGGTATCACTACAGTTTAGTCGGGATGTCACACTAACTCATAAAAAATGTATGTTCATTGTTGAGACCCTTGATGATTCGAACCCACAGAACAAACTAAACTCCCCTAAACGCCACAGGGCAATTTCTTTGGGTGAGTGGTAGGGGTGGACAGATTTGATTGGATGACCGTTAGTAGTGGGCGGATCTCTGCGCACACACAGTACGTTTCCTTCTCTCTCGCACGTGTATTAGTGCAAATACATCATTTTTGTATTTTAGAAAATAATGATTTGCATTTTGGTGTCGTTTCAGGGACAGTTTTTTAATTTAATGATTTCTATAGTGTTAGTTTGAATTATATTGTATATTTTCTTATCTAATTTGTGGATTAACGGGCAAAATAATCATATATGAAGACAATTGTTTGTTTCTGGCATTTTTCAAAGGTACCGTAATGACATATAATAAAAACAGGTTTTATTCATATTTTAAAACCAAGCAAGTTTTACTGAAAAACAACACTTACTTTTACCAAATATTACATATTTTTTAAAAGGGACACTGTGTATTATGTAGTGCCTCCTGGTGGTAAAAAAATATATATTTATTAAAAACACCAATAATAATTTGAATAATGTTCAAAAATACATAAACTATCATCTAAACATGCCTTTTTTAATGCTATAGGTTGAGAAATCTGTATTTATTTTACATAACCTAAGGCTCACCGAGAGGAAACTGACATGATTATCACAATCTTGCTGCTAAGGGTACCCCCCAAAAACCTCGTGAAAGGCTGGGCAAACAAATGAGAAGAAAAGTGGTGCGATTATAATACAGGGACATCTAGTGGCCAAATATTAGAGTGTCCCTTTAATCTAAACAATCCAATCAATTAACCCATCACAAAGGAATAGTAGTTACACTGATCTTGGTTCAATTCACCAAAATTGTTTAAGCAATCTTTCAATATCTACCTTGATGCAGGTAACCTTACTGTGGGAAGACCAGACACAGCACCACCTTCTGGCAAGTGCCCGACTCTACTTCTTGCCCGAAGACACGCCAAAGGGTCGAACCAGGGAGCATGGAGAGGTGGGTGAAAGGAAACTGGAAGGAGTCAGGGGGGCTCATTCAATACCATCATCGGCTTTGTGATCTTGAGCAGCAATATTTATTCTTTGAGGATCTTTTTTTTTCCCCCTAGAAAAAAATTATACGGAAAAAAACCCAACTATCACTTTTCGTATTATAACTACAAAAAGTAATCTAATGTAGACAATTAATTTGTTGAGGGTAGGTAAAAAAGGGAAACCAAGAACTACGTAAGGAGTATCAGTTTGAGATTTTTCGTGTGTGAGTATCTTAAACAACCATTACATTGCGAGTGCAGGTCAGTAATGAGTTGAGAATGTCTGGAAAAGTCATCCCTGTACGCCGGCAAATGAGTCCACCGCCATCTTAATATAATCAGCGGAATGCACCACGAAGGTCTATTAATAACTTCGTCACAGGAGCGTGGCCTCCAAAGGGGTTTTTGGGGAGAAATGGAAACTTTCCCTTTTTTTTTTTGTTTGAAAACGTTTATTGTTTTCAATTCAGCCAGAAGTTTTATCTAAGGAAAAAAACAAAGGTCAGCATATCTTCTGGAAGACCAGGGTTCTATTTCGATACTCCCATATTGTTTATTACTTTTAAAATTTTAATTTATTCTTTATTACGAGCAGAGCTTCTGGTAGGGAAAGGGAGTTCTGCAGAGGAATGGTGACAGACTGGCTGTCAGTTTGCATTTGCACCGTGACTCCATCCTAACATGCTATTTATTCACAGATGACATTTTAGAATGGCAGCCAAGTGTGACAAAATCCTAAAATAAAGTATCGTTAATGCCTAAACTTAAACGTCACCGAAGGGGGTATAGTAAGCAATCATATTAAAAATTGGACCGGATTTATTTTTCTTCTTTTTACATAGATTTTGCAGGAGAACAAATGTATTTGATTAGAGATTAATTGTTCTTTAAGTTTGGATTTTTAAGGGATAAATGATAATCACTGGACAAATATTTATCTGACAGATGATGCACATTTAATTGATCAATTCGAGTACAGACGCGCCCCGCTTTACGAACATTGTACTTAAGGATTCCGGCAGATACGATTCTTTTTTTGGGGATGTCGAAAAATATCTGGACATTGCTGTAAGTTAGATTTTGTATTGTGTAATCCGGCCTCTAGTTCATGGTTCATGTGTAATCATAACAAGGTGTACTGTATCGCAAGAACTTTGACGTTTTTATTGTTAAATATCTCGTGCATCCATTCAATATGGTTGGTGTAAAGTGTAAGGAAGAAGTGAGCCGTTTCTTTTGAAACAAAAGTTGAATAGGAAAGCTTGATGCATTTGAGAAAATGGTCGTAACGCTCTTTTGGGGCCACTTTTTACCACGGTGGAGGATCTCTTGAAGTGTAAGTCCCAAAAGTAAGTAAAACCTCACTTTATTTATCTTTATAGAGCATATTATTTTATCAAATGTTTATTTTATTTTTTGGTAAAAAAAAAAAAAAACAATACAGGTTACTTTACAAGCCTTAAACATACCTATATAAACCAATAACATATAAAATATAGCACTGAAGCAACTTACGAACGATCATCCGGAACCTAACCTGTTCGTAGGTCGGGCAGTGTCTGTTACATTATTTTGAGTGTTTTACTGGATCTTTTCACAATTAAAAACAAAAATACCGATCCACATAATGAGGATTATTAAAGGGACATTGTGTATTACTTAGCACCTCCTAATGGTGAAAGAAAAGATCAATAATTAAAAAGAAAACTATTAATTTAATTATTAAGCAAAAGGACATGATCATTTAAACATGCTTTTATTTTAGACACTAGTTTTATAAGAAATGTCCTTTTATTTTACATAACTCGAGCCTCACCTAAAAGGAGCTGACATTTGCCTGCCATCTTGTTATTGTGGGTACCCAAAAACCCCAAAAAGGCTTGGCAAAAAATAAGTCAATTGTGCGTTTTGTTTCACTTTGAGTGCCCATAGTTTGTATTCCTCCTTGGGATTTTTAGTACTTGTTTTCAATTGGAGTACACTCTACAGCGATAGGCAGTGGTCAAATAATACACACTCTTACTTTTAATTTTTTGTGTGTGTTAATACACTGAATAAAGTATTTCTAACTTAATTACTTGAGCAAGATGAAACGAAAATTTATATAACTAAGCAGAATTGTCTAACATTTTGTTCATCTTGGTAAATATATATATATATATATATATAATTCCTAAAATGAGAATAATCACCTGCTTCATCAAATAATTTTCCCCTTATATGGATTATTTTTGTCCCGTTACCAGAGCAAAAAACAAGTTAAACAAGAACAATTATATTTAAAATGTACTTCCAAAGTTGTAAGAAATGTTATTCTTAAACTATTAAAAAACAATAAAATATGATAAATATTATTGTTTTTTGTTTTTATTTTTGCTTGCATTCATTTTAAATGGTATTATTTGATATTGGTTATTGTATTGGTATTGGTCTATATGATACCTAAAATACAGACGCTACCCGACCTACGTACATGTTAGGTTTCAGACGATCGTTCGTAAGTTAAATGTGTTCGTAAGTTGCTTCAGTGCTATATTTTTTTGGTTTATATAAGTATGTTAAGGCTTGTATAAGTAATCTGTATTGTTTTGTACAAAAAAATGAACATTTAATAAAATGATATGCTCTATAAAGATAAATAAAGTGAGGTTTTACTTTTTTACTTACCCTTCAAGAGGTCTTAATGGCACTAGCCAATAAAGACCAGGCAAAGTTTGCAAGACGTGTCGGACGACTTTGATGGGCTGATGAAAGGTGCCAGTCAGTTAAACAGCCGGGCGCACAAGTGGCCACGAAAACAAATGCCCAGGCTCGTTGCTTTAGTGGCTTGTTACATTGAAAAGAAATGTGATAATTAAATTGGACTCTGAGGAAAGTCAGAAAAGTACACAAAAAAGCTGATCAGCAGCGGGAGCTGCCTGGATTTTTATCCCATCCGGGATTTGACTGAGGCGGTGTCGGAAGGGAAAGCTAACAGCCAGGCTAACAACTCGTAAGCCACCACTGCCAAACGTGGCTAGTCACCATCGCCAGATCCATCACCCATGAAACGGACGACTTGAAGCTACCACTTGTGGAAAACCGCTAAATTTGTTTCAAATATTTTTATTTTTTTTATAACACAAGTAATAAACAAAATATGTACAACAGGTCATTTGTACAAGGAGAAATAAAACAAACATCAAACAAAAAACAAAAATCCAAACATGAACCACAATACAAAATTAGGCGGTGTCTAGCATTTAAGGAGCAAACTAATATTGCTACATTTGTGATTTATGTATTTTAATCATCACAAAGAACTGGCAGAAGTCGTAGTTACCCGACACTAGCAACTGCAATTCTGTTTTAATTTGTAGATCTGTTGTTGTTACAGTCGTATACTCTGTTTACAAGAACATCAACTCGAGGTAGGTTTGCATGTCACTATGTTTCCCGAGTGATTCATTTTGTCCACCCTTATGTATTTAGGATGAGGTTCTGGCCGTGTCCCGAAAGATGGTGTTGCGGGTGGAGGACCTGGTTCAGTGGACGTGCACCGAGCCGCCAGCATGGAGCGGCAAGCCAAAAGTGGCCCCCTGTGTCACGCTCAACAGGCTTCATAGACCGCCGCAGAGCAGCGACAACGACAGCAGCAACGCAGCAGACTACAGGCCTTTGAAATACAAAAATGAAAGTAAGAGATGCAATCCACTCAGGAATTGTCATCAGTCACTGAATTTTAGATTTATTTTGTAAATATTTCTATTAAAT